>NC_134804.1:52049930-52072430 GCF_046742065.1 Oratosquilla oratoria
GAACGCCAAAAAGATAGTCTTTCAGAGACGTTCTTCAGCTCTTCCTGGAACACTAAAGAGGTAGTCTTTCAGAGGCGTTCTTCAGCTCTTCCTGGAACATCAAAGATAGTCTTCCATAGGCGTTCTTCAGCTCTTCCTAGAACACTAAAGAGGAAGTCTTCCAGAGGCATTCTTCAGCTCTTCCTGGAACACTAAAGAGATAGTCTTCCATAGGCGTTCTTCAGCTCTTCCTGGAACGCCAAAAAGATAGTCTTTCAGAGGCCTTCTTCAGCTCTTCCTGGAACATCAAAGATAGTCTTCCATAGACGTTCTTCAGCTCTTCCTGGAACACTAAAGAGGCAGTCTCTCAGAGGCGTTCTTCAGCTCTTCCTGGTACAACAACAAAATAGGACCCCTCGTCCTTGATCTTTGGTGTATGTCGTAACGAGTTTAAATCGGACAAGAAATAGGCAGGAACTGGTTTACCAACAGAGTAGTGGACAAACTGAATAGACTCAATGTATTTTGGCATTGAAGTAGTATTAGTAGCTGTAGTAGTTCAGCCTTGATGGTCCACTACAGAACCGGCCTATCCCCTAGGGGACTATACAGCCTCTTCACCTCACGACATTGGCTTAATCCAGCTTGGTAAGATTGTATGTCTAGTGAGAAGTGCATGGGGAGTTTTTGATATGTATTGTATTGTGAATAGTTATGTATCAATACACTATGCATAGGCCTACAAAAGAAGTGTAGTACTGTATACCTACAATTTTTTATCTCTAACACACACACACACACACACACACACACACACACACACACACACACACACACACACACACACACACACACACACACACACGCACCACATATATATATATATATATATATATATATATATATATATATATATATATATACATATACAGTAAATGTTGTAACAAAAATTAACCAATCGCACCACACAATACTATGAACACGTACACCTTAATTGGGCACGAACTCAAACTGTCACGGCTTCAACATTATTTACAGATTATTTCCAGGCTATAACCAAACGCTGGGCTTAACCGAGGCGTAGCCCCGAGGCTACTGGAGGGAGACCAAGGAAGATACAGACACACAGACTCCAAGGGAACACAGACTTGATGTCTTCCATTCCAACACGTACAGAGTTTGCACTGGGATACAGCCTCCAGCTGTGGGGGCTAGAATTCATGCACATATCTGTGATAACGACAAGAGAGACAGTCACGGCATAAATGAGTGTGTGTGTGTGTGTGTGTGTGTGTGTGTGTGTGTGTGTGTGTGTGTGTGTGTGTGTGTGTGTGTGTGTGTGTGTGTGTGTGTGTGTGTGTGTGTGTGTGTGTACATACGCTTTTTTAGTATGTTTCAGCACAACGTCTTGTGTGTGTGTGTGTGTGTGTGTGTGTGTGTGTGTGTGTGTGTGTGTGTGTGTACGTGTGTGTGTGTACGTGCATGTATGTGATTCACCATGGTCTTGGATCACGTGTTGGACTCGTGATCAACAGCTACTACCCTACCGGATGAGAGCTCAGAGCTCATATATGACCTGTGTGTGTGTGTATGTGTGTGTGTGTGTGTGTGTGTGTGTGTGTGTGTGTGTGTGTGTGTGTGTGTGTGTGTGTGTGTGTGTGTGTGTGTGTGTGTGTGTGAGTGTGTGTGTATACGTGTACGCTGATTTGTGTTTGTGTGCGTGTAGAGAAATAATCTTACATAGTTTCTTTATACCGTTGCATATTACAAGACAAACAGGACTTTTGCAAAACCTTATCCAGTAATACATATTTGGCGATGCATAATAAGACTTTTTGACTATTTTTCATCATATTATACACTGACTCTATGACCTTTGGAAAAAGACGTGCTGTTGATATTCTTAGAACCACTTTTTGTTTCTATGATTTAGATTACAATTAATTAGTCATTGTTTTGTTCATAACTTGCATACTGTTCCCATGCGAGTCTATAGGGGTTATCACACTGGGCTATTTTTCCTCCAACATCCTACCTCCAACCTCCATTTGAATAACTAGAATATGACTTCGCTTACAGAAATCTAGACTTCTCTAAGAACGTTTCAACAGTATGTCTAACATTCGTATAGGTTTACAATCTCTTAGTTCATCATTTAGGTACATATAACAGAAAGATAATTTGATATTTGGAGATTTGAAAAAGAGAATATTGTAACCGAAGTCGTTTTTACGCAAAACGAACTCTTAACCGTCGGCGTTGGCGAAGTCCATGGAAGCCCAGTGTGATAGCCCCTTAACAACGTTTGCCCAAAAAACGTCACTTTACCACGATATCGTCAACTTTTCAGTGTAAGAGGCTGGTAGATAAGCCGGTAGAAAGAGGGGTAGAAAGACGAAGATTATATTTTATGGTTTAATTGTTTATAAACAAACCATAAAAACATAACACTCCTCTTCTACTCCTCTTTCTGCCAACTCGTCTACCAGCCTACATTCAGACTCCTGTCATTTGTGAATTCCTTTATCTACTCTCGTAATAGTTGTTGTCATGTTCTGGATTACAGCTTACCAGCGCTTCTATCCTTCTGGACAATCCCGCGCCTCGTGTTGGCTCTTTCTTCGCTTACCAACGTAATTATAGTCTTGTTTTTATTCGGTCTCATGTGTGTAACAACAGCTGCGTCGAGTGGAATCCGTAACTAGTACTTAATACATGTGACGTGACCTTGAACACGGGTATATTGTCATGTGTGTGTGTGTGTGTGTGTGTGTGTGTGTGTGTGTGTGTGTGTGTGTGTGTGTGTGTGTGTGTGTGTGTGTGTGTGTGTGTGTGTGTGTGTGATTCACCGTGGTCTTGGATCAAGTATTGGACTCACAATCGACAGCTATTTCCCTCCCGGAAGAGAGTTCAGAGCTCATATATGACCGATCTATGGGTAATGCTGTGACCTTACACGCACACACACACCTAACTCTCCGCCAGTGAGAGTTGGAGTAACGACTCGCAGCGCAGCGGTACTGAAATGATTTCATCCCCTGGGGGGGATTTGAACCCGGACCTCAGTAGTGGCAGCCGGGAACTCTACCAACCGCGTGTGTTTGTGTACGTGTGTGTGTGTGTGTGTGTGTGTGTGTGTGTGTGTGTGTGTGTGTGTGTGTGTGTGTGTGTGTGTGTGTGTGTGTGTGTGTGTGTGTGTGTGTGTGTGTGTGTGTGTTCACGCGAGGCCCTAGTCCACTGTGTCCAACAGAATTCCCCAGTGTTCACTTGTGTTTATGAATATGTATCACTGTACATAATCTTTTTATGTGCGTCTGTTCATGAATACACAGACCAGTCTCATAAACTGTGACGAGATATTTGCCCGTTTATTGATAATAATGATAATAATTATCTAAACCACAATTGGACATTAATACTCTTAAGATATTTATCACTGTCAAGCACCATTGTATCATAAGAGATTATAATAAGATAAAAGTACAATTTGTGAGATTAGGATATGGACAGAGAAACGAAGGACAAAACGAAGCAATAGGACAATAGGACAATGTATTTACGATAATTAGAAGAAAAAAAAATGAATCTGAGAAGAGAATAGATAAGAACGAATGGAAAGAGGAATAAGACAAAAAATAAATTAGAAGAAATTAGAAGATGATTAGAAGAAAAAAATAAAGATTTAATCTTAGAAGAGAATATAAAGGAAGGAATGGAAATAGGAACATGACAAGAAATGAATTAATAGAATAATTGGGCACAAATAGGAAAATAAGTGAGTGGAACATGAATTTATGGAAATAGGAAGACGAGGATAAAAATATTATTCGGTTTAACGTCGCGAGACTTGCCCCTATCAGTAGGCTAGAACGGTGCCCCTCACAGAAGACTTCACAGCATGTATTTTAATCCTTTAATGAACCTGGCCCTTGTGTGTGTGTGTGTGTGTGTGTGTGTGTGTGTGATTCACCATGGTCTTTGTATCACATGTTGGACTCGTGATCGACAGCTATTTCCCTCCCGGAAGAGAGCTCAGAGCTCATATATGACCGATCTATGGGTAATACTGTGACCTTACACGCACACACACACCCAACTCCCCGCCCACGAGAGTTAGAGTAACGACTCGCAGCGCAGCGATACTAAAATTATTTCAACCCTGGGCGGGATTCGAACCCGGACCGCCGTAGTGGCAGCCGGGAACTCTACCAACCGCGCTATGGAGTCGTGTTTGCGTGTGTGTTTGCGTACGTGTGTGCGTACGTGTGTGTGTGTGCGTGTCACAGCGTTAAAATACTTTAGCCATTTACTAAAGCGTGACATCCTGTTCATTAGTTTGCTTCGGAACGCAGTTCGCCACTACATCATTACCGAAGCATGGAGAGTATTCCTCGCTTGAGCTTGCAAAGAAAACGGGAATTTTTTTTCCCTCATCTGAAATACGACGTCCCGAACACCAATTAATACCTTGTATGACTTAAAGGATTATCATACTGGGCTCCCACGGGTTATCACACTGGGCTTCCACGGGTTATTACACTGGGCTTCCACGGGTTATCACACTAGGCTTCCACGGGTAATCACACTGGGCTTCCACTGTTTATCACACTGGGCTTCTACGGGTTATCATACTTGGCTTCCACTGGTTATCACACTGAGCTTCCACGTGTTATCACACTGGGCTTCCACGGGTTTCATCAGCGCCGACCGTTGACAGTTCGTTTGAGTAAAAACGACCTAAGTGACAACACTATATTATTCAAATTTCCAAATATCACATTACCATTCCTTCGTCTATAACAAATCTGAATGATGAACTAAGAGATTGTGAACCTATACGAATGTTAGACATACTATCGAAATGTTCTTAGAGAAGTCTAGATTTCTGTAAGCGAAGTCATATTCTAGTTATTCAAATGGAGGTTGGAGGTAGAATGTTGGAGGAAAAATAGCCCAGTGTGATATCCCCTTTATGGAGTTGGCCACACAAAGCTATCTTCGCGAAACATCATTCCATTTAACCGTGTTCACATTTCAGATTGGTGGTGCAACCCTGAGGACTGGTGTTCGGTGTCTGAACCGACCCTAAGATTTTTCCTTTCTCCAACCCTAATTTTTTTTTTCGTCACATAATTGTATAACGAAAGCTGACAATTGTGATTGTATCTGTCTTCTTATTAGGCACTTATTGAAAAGCAGACTTATGTCTATGCAACACAAATAGGCATCCAAATATGTTCCCGAATTTTTATCTAATAAATTTCTAAGATTATTGAAAACTACTGTGCCACTATTTTCTAGTTAAAGAATTTTAAAATAATCATTTACTGACTAAAGGGGTTATGACAATGGGCTATTTTTCCTCCAACATCCTACCTCCAACTTCCATCTGAATAACTAGAATATGACTTCGCCTACAGAAATCTAGACTTCTCTAAGAACATTTCAACAGTATGTCTAACATTTGTATAGGTTTACAATCTCTTAGTTCATCATTCAGACTTGCTATGAATGACGGAAAGATCATTTTATATATTTCGAGATTTGAAAATTCAAATATTGTAACCGAAGTCACTTTCACCCCCAACGAACTGTCAACGGTCGGCGCTGCTGAAGCCCGTGGAAGAAGCCCAGTGTGATAACCTCTTTTCAGGACACATGGCTACCCAGGAGGAAAGAAGCCCTGGTAAACTATAGCCCATAGCAACTAGCCTTCCTGTATATAGTCATAAACCCCTCTTCCATGACATACCAAAAATCGACAAAACTGCAACTCTATATCACTGTTAAATAATGTTAAATTATATTTGAGAAGGCATTATCTGTAGATGTATGGACGTCATTCATATCATCATATCATATCTAAATCACCATTTCATATTCCTAGATAGGATTTCTATTTAATAATATGCAAAGGTGTTATATACAATTTGATAAATCATTATCTGTACATGTTTGAATGTCATTCCTATCATCATATCCCAAATCACCACATCATATTCCTAGATAGGATTTGAATATGCAAAGGTATTATGTAGAATTTGATGTTTTGGATGTCATTCCTGTCATCATATCATATTCAAATCACCATATCATATTCCTAGATAAGATTTCTATTTGAGAATATGCAAAGATGTTCAGTAGAATTTGGATATCATTCCTACCCTCATATCACATCCAAATCACCATTTGATAATCCTAGATAGGATTTCTATTTAAGAATATGCGAAGGTGTTATGCAGAAGTTGATAAAGAACCAACTGTAAGTTTCTACCTAAAGCCGTATTTCGCTGCCCCCATGACCAAATATGAACTGTTCTCTGCCTTATCGTGGCCATCAGACTCCACAAAAACTCTCCGATTAAATCTTTCCCTCCACCTGCTTGTCCTCCTCCTGCTCTCTCCACCTGCTTGTCCTCCTCTGCTCTGCATTTGTGTCCTCCGTATCTAACTATCTTTGCAGTCTTCCTGTCTTTCTTTGTCTTCTCTTCATCGTTTTCAAATTACTCAAAGTTCGTTCTTTCATTCTTGTTTCCTTAATTCTGTTCTTCTTTTCTCTTCACTCTAGATTTGTTTTATTTATTTCATGTTTATTTTTCTAGTCTTAGTCTATTTCTCTCACTTTACCTCCTTGTCCACTTCTGAAGTCACATGGATCGTCCCTAGTCTCACCAACCATCACTCATTTATCCATAAAACCCCATCAAATAACCCCAATGCCTCTCCCTGTCGGGTCTAATTCCCCATCACTTTTGCAGGACTAAAACCCCCCGATTTCCCACTTCCTTATCCTAAATCGCCCTTGCAGGCTCCACACCCATAATCACTCGCCCTCTCCCTCCCATAGTCCTCCTGCCTTCTCCCTTGCCGCCATATCCCCTCCAGAGGGTCTTTACCGACGCTGACAACATCGACTTGATTTGTGGAGTCTCGGGGTTGGAAGGTGGCGGGAGAGTCTCCCAACCGTAAGACTTAGTCTTATCAATGATGGCTTATTAGACAACTTGAGGGGGTCAGAGAAGGTGAAGGAGTTAGAGAGGGAGAAGGGTTTTGAGGGAGAGGAGGAAGAGAGGAGTCTGAAGAGGAGAAACAAAAGGAGAAGAGAGAACATTGAGAGGAGGATTTAGAGGAAGAGCAGGGAGAGAGTTAGAGGAGAAACAAAAGGAGAAGGAAGAACATTTAGAGGAAGAGGGTTTAGAGGCAGAGCAGGAAGAGAGGAGTCTGAAGAGGAGAAACAAAAGGAGAAGGAAGAACATTGAGAGTAGGATTTAGAGAAAGAGCAGGAAGAGAGGAGTGTGAGGAGGAGAAACAAAGGGAGAAGGAAGAACATTTAGAGGAAAAGGATCTAGAGGGAGAGCAGGAAGAGAGTTAGAGGAGGAGAAACAAAAGGAGAAGGAAGAGCATTTAGAGGAGGAGGATTTAGAGGCAGAGCAGGAAGGAAGTTAGAGGAGTCGAAGCTAAAGGAGAAGGGAGAACATTTAGAGGAAGAAGATTTAAAGGGAGAACAGGAAGAGATTTAGAGGAGCAGAAACAAAAGGAGAAGGAAGAACATTTAAAGGAAGAGGGTTTAGAGGTGGTTTATTCCACCACTTTATTACATGAAGATTCCACTCCTCGTCCACTCAGGATAATCTATGATTAATGATGATTCGGTTTTATGTCGCGAACTCCCCCTATCAGGAGGCTAGGACGGTGCCCCTTACAGGGGACATCGAAGCATGGAATTGAATGAACCATGCCCTTGGTCCAACTCGCCAATGTCAGGGTTCGAACCGCCGTTACATTTAAGTCACGTCATCCTTTCATTCATCCATTATCTTTGCATTCTATTCTCTGCTGGACAGACGCTACGTGCATCTAAAGTCCCCTTCACCCTATTCATCTACCTCATTCTGAGTCTTTCCTTCGAGCTCACTCCATCCACCTCTGTTTTCTTTACTTTCTTTTCTAATCTGTCCTCTTTCATTGTTTCCATAAAATCAGACGAAACGTCGCGGGCAATTGCAAGAGAGAGAGAGAGAGAGAGAGAGAGAGAGAGAGAGAGAGAGAGAGAGAGAGAGAGAGAGAGAGAGAGAGAGAGAGAGAGAGAGAGAGAGAGAGAGAGAGAGAGAGAGAGAGAGAGAGAGAGAGAGAGAGAGAGAGAGAGAGAGAGAGAGAGAGAGAGAGAGAGAGAGAGAGAGAGAGAGAGAGAGAGAGAGAGGGAGAGAGAAATTGAGACTCCTAGACACAGGAGCAATAGGAAGCTGACTAGATATTAACTATACCTCTACCAAGGTCCCCTCGACTTTAAACAAACTGATACAAAATTGATTAAATACGAATCTCTTTGGGAAAGTTATACGAATTGAGATGAAAGACAAGAAAGCTTAATCTGCGTTCTACAACCTTTCTGATTACTCCATAGGCTGCTGCCTAGGAAAATCATACGGGCAAGGTCATCATATTAAGACAACAGGGCAGGACTCACAGTAATGAATTCAAATTGGACAAATTTAGATTTAAGAAGGAAATAGACAAGAACTAATTTACCAATTGAGTGGTCAACGAATGGAATGGACTTAGTAACCATATAGTAGTGAGCGCTGAAACTATCGGTTGTTTTAAGAAAAGGTTAGACAGCTTTATGGATGGGGATGACAGGTGGTCATGGACATGGAACTCCCTCGTATAGGCCTTATGGTCTCTTGCAGCCTCCTTCATTCTTATGTTCTTATAACTTCTCTTATTACTCCATAGGCTATACTGCCAATCATTTCTACTCAGCTACAGGAAGATCCTGCACAGCGGAAGGATTAATGAATTGGTTAACGAAGGAACAACGCGAGGAGAATTCGAACAAGAGTCTTGGAGATCTCCCACTGGAAGCTTTACGACCCTCTGGAGGCCGACGCGACCCGGAAGGCCTGCAAGAGTCCGCCTCAGAAGAACATTAACGTATTGTTACGTGTGATGGAGAGCTTCTGGTAGTAGGCCCGAGGAAGGTCGGGATCTCTGTGGGACTGGGAGGTGGGGTAAGAAAATGGCCGAGGTTATGTTTGCGGTGGTTCTGATGTTTATGCTGTGGTGGTTGAGTATACACTGGCAAAAATAAATAGATAAATAAATAGAATAAATAAATAAATAGAATAAATAAATAAAAGATAAATAAAAAGTAAGTAAATAAATAAATAAATGAAAAAACAAAAATAAATAAACGAAAATAAAAATTTATAAAATAAACAAAAAATGAAAATAAAAAGATAAATAAAATTTGAAATACAATAAAATAAGGTAAAATGAAATAAATAAAATAAAATAAATAAAAAATTACTAGACCTTTTTAAAACATTGGTGTCATCCAAACATTTCTCGCCAGAGATATATAATTAAATCATGTCTTATTTCTGGTAAATGTGAAAACAAACACTAGCTATGGACATATATATTACTTAATGTTATTTTGTATTGTTTTATCTTATAAATTCATTTATAAATTCTCTTTTCTTTTTATCTTAAATCTATTTCATTTTATTCTATTTCATCTGAATTTTATTTTGATTTATTATATTCTAATAAATTTTGTTTATCATTATCTGAAAACAAACAAAAAACAAACACTCAATTGCTCGAGTTCTTTTGTAATTTCGCAATACAAATTCGACCAGAAAACTCAACTCTCATAAAACAGACAGGTCAGCTCGTTGGTCAGGTCACTTAAGGTGGCGGCACACTAGTCTCGCATGCTACTTGCTTTTGCTACTTGGTTTTGCTATTTGCTACTTGGTTTTGCTATTTGCTACTTGGTTTCATTGAAAGCGGCCTCGGTTACAGTATTCTAGAATTCCGTAAGAAAATGTCAACAAAGGTTTAACTTCTTTTAGTTCGTCGTTCAGCTTCTAACTATATGACGTCAGCAAGAGTAATTTGACATTTGGGAAAATCGAAAAAACAAAATATCTTGACCGAAGTCGTATCTACTCGAACGAAGTAGCAAAAGCAAGTAGCATGCTATCGAGAAATGCCTAGTGTGCCGCCACATTGGCGCCACATTCAGGTCCTGATATTGATATACAACTTAGTCCCATTTATGGCGTTTATGTAAACATCATTTGAATAAATTCAATCGACTCCATCGGACAAAAGAGATTAATAGAGGCAAGGAAGTCAGACACGGAAGGAATGTATATCACGTCTTTGCTGAAGGTATGCATAGAATTTGAGTAATTCTACATAAGATTCATCCATGTCTCATAAACAACTCAACACAATGTGACCAGCTTTCGAGTTTAAATTGTGTGTGTGTGTGTGTGTGTGTTTGTGTGTGTGCACGTGTGTGTGTGTGTGTGTGTGTGTGTGTGTGTGTGTGTGTGTGTGTGTGTGTGTGTGTGTGTGTGTGTGTGTGTGTGTGTGTGTGTGTGTGTGTGTGTGTACGTGTGTGTGTGTGTGTGTATTTTATCACCGCCTTGGATTACGTGTTGGACCCTAGATCGACAGCTATTACCCAACCGGATGAGAGCTTAGAATTCATATATGACCCGATCTGCGGATAAATAATGCTGTGAATCTTTACACACACACACACACACACACACACACACACACACACACACACACACACACACGCACACACGCACACATAGGTATATGAATACATGCATACATACAAGCATGCATGTACATACATGCATAAACATACGTACGTACATACATACACAGACATACATATACATACATAGAGGCCTTTCCCTGTATAAGGTGAGATATTGTCCGAATATACGTCAGAGGCAAAATTCAGAGAAATATAAAACCCATTAAACCAACCCTACTCTCTCATCACTTCGGAAATTATTTAATTAGTGAATATTTAAAAAACCATCAATGGTTTGAACGGTGAAACAAGCATGGTAGCTTACCTTAAAATTTTGTGGTAAATTCATTTGTTGAATGAAATTGCTTGATGTGGGCCTCTTGAATGAACTAATCGAATTAGTTTTAGTACCTTAGTACCTTTGAGTTGTCTATTGTTGGCCAGAAAGAAATTAATAAAGTATAACGTCGCACACACTATTATAGAATATATTTTAGTAAATCTTGTTGGTCGAGTGTGGCCAAGTCAATCTCAATTTTATTTCTCAATAAGTGGCACTTTTAACGTAACACAGACTTGTATTAACTTGTTCTTGAACGAGACAAAAAATGTGGTTTTGAAATGAAGTTTTGATTTCACAAAGGTTCGTTAGAATTGCACTAAAACACAAATACACAAGAGTAGTTTTGTGGTTGTGAACGTGTGGCCGGTTTCGTCTCAACGGTCGAATTTAAGCGACATTACGTCACGGATGAGACACGCGCCTTACCTTTCTGCGTATGATTGATCTTATTAAAATTTACTTTCATTCCGTATTTTCAATAGAATATCAATAACTTATATCATAATAATTCATTTATTTTACTGTTACCATATTAGTACT
This sequence comes from Oratosquilla oratoria, assembly GCF_046742065.1. NCBI lineage: Eukaryota > Metazoa > Arthropoda > Malacostraca > Stomatopoda > Squillidae > Oratosquilla > Oratosquilla oratoria. The sequence goes on from NC_134804.1 coordinate 52,061,360, forward strand.
ATTCATTCTAGAAATCATGTATGAATTACGCTGTTTCTATGAAAAAAGAACATTTGCAATAACCAAGTTGCCAAACACTCCTTTTCTCGACAATCTGGAAAATGGTAATTAATTTCTTTTAGATTACGAAAATAAGTTTGTCATGTCTGCATTATAAGATCATTCTACAATTTTTTCTAAATTCTGTGGCAAGCTAAACCCACCAATTAAAGAAATAATACCTTAATATATCATAATCAAAACAAGTTTAATTATCATAATTAAACGGCGAAACAATTTTAAGACATGAATACGGCATTACTTCTAGTTGCCACTATTCGTTAGGAATTTATCTTTAACTGTTCAACCACTCATTCATACACTTGATGGAGATTTAACACTCCTGGCTTGTCTACTTCTTTATCATGACGATATTAATAGTGTGTATTTTAATTGCTAATTCCCTTTAAATACGTAGCAATATTAGGGAGAAAAATTATAGGCACAAATTATCTAATTTTGATAAGCCGACATATTAGGATTATCAAAATTACTAATACGGTCAGAATTCAAAGTCAAAACGTTGTGAATTCAATATTGACGATCATGAACAAAAAAAAGAATCTCAGTACTTCAACATTATTTTCAATATCATACATCAGTATTTTTTTAGGCCTATGTTTCTTCGATATAACTGCAAATAGAGCTACCTGACTACTTTCTAAAATCGTATTACCTATCTATTCATAAACTAAAAGGGATATCACACTGGGATATTTTCCTTCAACATCCTACCTCCAACCTCCATTTGAATAACTAGAATATGACTTAGCTTACAGAAACCTAGACTTCTCTAAGAACATTTAAACAATATGTCTAACATTCGCATAGGTTTCCAATCTCTTAGTTCATCATTTAGTTATACTAAAATATATGATATTTGGAAATTTGAAAAATAGAATATTGTAACCGAAGTCGTTTCTACTCAAACGAACTTTCGACTGTTGACGCTGGTGAAACCCGTGGAATGCCAGTATGATAAACTCTTTAATTGTGGGTTCGAATCTCGCAATACTCTCCGGTTCCCAGCAGTGACTGTTACTTGCTTCAACATTCCCCAAAGCGGGCGAAAGTGACGGCTTCGGCCGCAGCTACTCAGCGCCTCCTGGCGTTTCAGGCGACTTAATGAAATACCAAAGTAAAAACTAATACTGCTATTGTTGTATGATCTTACGAAAACACAACAAAGCTAAGAAGGAAGGCAAAAAGAGAGATAGGTCATTCTATTGGAGAAAAAGAAAAAATGTAATAAATAAGCTTTTTAAATAAAAAAATAATTAAGGGATTTGGATCCTCTTAAAGCGATTGGATTCTTTCTATTTTATTTATTATCTATTTATTCATATATTTATATGTATATTTATTTATTTATTTATTTTTAGAATTTGGACCCTTTCAGATAAATTCAATCCTATTAAGAGGAATAAAATCCCATTAAAAAGGATCCAACCACATTAAAATTCAGCCAATCCCCTTAATATGTATATCTTAATATAATCACATTTACGGAGGAAGTACACATGAATCTAAATCCCACTATAACTCAAAATCACTTAGATTTTTGACTTGAGAAAACATATCTGCTGGAAAAAGATCACATTATGTTCTAAATCTGTGGATAAATTCATCTTTTATTATAAACCTTTTAAATTTGTTCTACCAAAGCCATACTTAGCTCAGAGGAACCTCGTTACCATAAACGCCTTAAACCGGTTCGAGAATAGGAAGCAGGTAACCCACGCGCTCAGACATACACAACTTCACAACGCACACAGGAAATTAATCTAGACGCCTAACCCTAAACCATTTCTACTTCCTAATCCTATTAAGCTCGCTTTGGACACGCAACTGGCTCTGGGCTCACTCGCTTGGCTGTACAACTTGTCTTGTAAAGCTAACTCGCTTTGAACTGCTTGATCTCATAGAGAGGTACTAACTCGCTTTAACCCAGTCACTGGTAGATTTAGATCAGCGTTTCTCAACATGGGGTGCTGAAATCAATTAAAAATGGTACTGGGAAGTGACGCACACAAAAATCACATTGATATATATATCATTGATTACCCAGTTGTGCATATTAGACCTTTTCCATGCTATTTTATTTTTCTAGTGTGTTCTTAATTCTTCTACAAACAATATTGTCAATTTGTTTCAGTTCTAAGGAATCAAGAAAATAAATCATCAAGCAGTACACTTCACTTTCTTTTATCCTTCTAGTAACAAGATAGGCGTGCTGGACTGCTTAGACATGACAACAGGGGGTGGTATGGTCGGAAAAGGTTGGGAAACGTTGATTTAGATCAACTCTACCAATTTACATAAAAGAAAATTGACTTTCGGCAAAGGTTTGACATATTTACTCCTAGGTTATCCCCTAAATTTAATCAAAATTCCAAAGTCTAACTAGAAAATATCACAAAGGCTATTACCAGTTTACACGAATTAATTGACACAAATCCTTCTATTCGGAGACCAACTAAATTCCTTTTGTTCCTGGTCAGAACAGATTCCAAGGCTGTTACAGGGTGGGAGTGGGGGAGTGTGGGAGTGTGGGGGGGAGTCAACCGTTCGTAATCCCTCTTCCAAATCCCACCAAGAGGGAGATTTCAATTAAGTCCTGACCGCATCTGGACGTATAATGATCTGGTTGGCCGTTTACTCCCAAATCCCTACATGTCAGGAAGACGGCCAGCTTCGCCCATAAAAGGGTTTCCAGCACATTGCCCTGCAGTCCATGGGTACCCCCGTTTGTGTGTGTGTGTGTGTGTGTGTGTGTGTGTGTGTGTGTGTGTGTGTGTGTGTTTTTGTGTTTTTGTGTTTTTGTGTTTTTGTGTTTTTGTGTTTTTGTTTTTGTGTTTTTGTGTTTTTGTGTTTTTGTGTTTTTGTGTTTTTGTGTTTTTGTGTTTTTGTGTTTTTGTGTTTTTGTGTTTTTGTGTTTTTGTGTTTTTGTGTTTTTGTGTTTTTGTGTTTTTGTGTTTTTGTGTTTTTGTTTTTGTGTTTGTGTGTTTTTGTGTTTGTGTGTTTTTGTGTTTGTGTGTTTTTGTGTTTGTGTGTTTTTGTGTTTGTGTGTTTTTGTGTTTGTGTGTTTTTGTGTTTTTGTGTTTTGTGTTTTGTGTTTTGTGTTTTGTGTTTTGTGTTTTTGTGTTTTGTGTTTTGTGTTTTGTGTTTTTGTGTTTTTGTATTTTTGTGTTTTAGTTTTTTAGTTTTTTAGTTTTTTAGTTTTTTAGTTTTTTAATTTTTTATTTTTAGTTTTTAGTTTTTAGTTTTTAGTTTTTTAGTGTTTGAGTGTTTGAGTGTTTTTGTCTTTTTGTCTTTTTGTCTTTTGTCTTTGTGTGTGTGTGTGTGTGTGTGTGTGTGTGTGTGTGTGTGTGTGTGTGTGTGTGTGTGTGTGTGTGTGTGTGTGTGTGTGTGTGTGTGTGTGTGTGTGTGTGTGTGTGTGTGTGTGTGTGTGTCTGTGCGTGAGTATGTGCGTGTGTGCGTGCGTGCGTGTGTGTGATTCACTATGGTCTTGGATCACGTATTGAACCCTAGATCGACAGCTATTACCCTCCCGGATGAGAACACAGAGCCCAATCTATGGGTAATACTGTAATCGCTTGTACACATGTACACATGTACACACACACACACACACACACACACACACACAAACACACACACACTAATCTTCTTGCCCAATAGACAAGGGTACCGGAGTGCTCTGCCGTGATTCTCTTAAAAAGAGGAGGAGGAGGAGGACGAAGAGGAAGAGGAAGAAAAGGTCACAGAAGCTTATTATCGCCATCAATGTAATCATCGCTTCCATCCCAATTTCATTCCTAACTTTGAGTTCTTTTGTTCAAACTTCCGCCAGCCATTCTAGAAACATTTCTAATCATTCTACGAGTTTTTTATTTTTGAGATCAACTTAGTTCGATTGCCTTTCAATGTCGACTCCCTTTTTAGTCCTAGCGGCCATTGTAAAAGAGACGAAGACAAAAGAAGTTAATCTGATCAAAAGTGGGACATATTTTCTAGGCTCTGATTGTCGGAGATGGGGACATGATCTCACCCGACTCCCCGTTCCCCATCTGCATAGCAAAAGCCTTTTATGGAGTAGTGGTTGCATATTTTGCTTAATCAATACCTCGAGGGCTTTGGTGACACATCTACCATTTATGATTGCAGACTACGCTCCTAAAAAAAAAAAAAAACAACTATGCTATTTGTCCGGATACTTCATTAAGGACCGTACAAGGTACCAATCGTTCGAAAGCTTTGAAAATATGGACATCACTATCCACTGACATGAATAAATGATTAAATAGATGAATAAGTAAACAAATACACAAATAAATTGATAAACAAATGAATAAATGATTGACCAAAATAGAAAGATATACAAATGGATAAATGACCATTGCTCGGGTTAGAAGCAATGCAGCAAGGCACAGCACCTCGACAGTATGTCTAGACAGCTGAAATTGGTTAACCCTCACTACTTCTCACTACTCACTACTTCCTCTACACATAACCATACAACTTCATCGTTAAAACATATGATGCAGGATCATTATCACTATCGTCGGCTTATCACACTCCTTTAGCTTTGTCTTGATCACACTACAACTCCATGCGCTGCAAGGAGTCCGTTCAGGGTGCGGCAAAAGCGGGAATGGCCCCCGAGTGCGACGTTGTCAATTTGACAAACAGTTATCGGATCATCATTGTCACTTGTCACCCAGTGACACCTCGACGTGGCAACAATGGGGGGAAAAGCGGTGTTGCCACGTGCCACAGACTTCATCGAAATCGTTGTAATATTATTATTCATATTATAATTCACTATTATTTATACTATTATAACTTTAATTTATTTCATCTATTCATCATTATTATATTTTTTCCGCATTCGACGTAGTTATGGACTAAAAGGTCTCCTGTCGGCATGCTCCGCCTTTGTAATCCTTTGTAATATTCCTAAAAATCATACTCATTGTACCGTATATCTTTCTTTACTATATACAGAGTCTACAAAAAAGAAATACACGCAGATGGAAAATAAAAATAAAAAATATTTACTTAGGTTGATTTGGCAGAATGGCTCACGACTTTGCCACATCCTCAACGGACTGCTTGGAGCGTACGGGCTATACAGAAAAACACGAGCGGCCAGAGACCTTTACGAGACCCGGAACGAGTCATGGACGAGCCACGTGCATCTCGTTTTAACTAATAAGTCCATATTGCACATACCACAGTTATCAGAGGACATAATCACAGGCTTGTGTCTCTCCCCTTTGACCATGAACGCCTCGATAGGACTTCCTGAGTGATTTAGTGCTCGTCTCGGAAGCCAATTAAGGGCTTGTAATTACTATAGTTATGGTTTGTTATCACGAATGACGGGTACTTGATCATTCTACTCCGCAGACATTATATTCAAATCTGGACGGCTGAAGGTGATCCATAATGAGCACAGGCTTCTCAGGATTTTAGTGAAACATAAAGACTGAAATCCTTTGTTATATGACTGGGCCAACCAATTATCTTCGGTGCTTTGATCACGTGATGTTAACTAGGTGATAATCAACAAACTAGTTCACTAAGTAACTAACGGGGGTATTCTAAAAAAAATCTTTTACTTCCAAGGATTTATATAAGATTTATATAAGGAGAGATTTTTCTTAGAATATCACCGTAAGATTCTTACGGTGGTATTCTTAGGAAAAATCTTTCCCTTCCAAGGATTTATGTGTAAGATTTATATAAGGAAAGATTTATACAAGGAAATATTTTTTTAAGAATACCACCGTAAGTTTTAGGGATTAAAGTAACCTCTTCGATGTAAGAACAACAATTTAATGGACTGACGTAATGTTAGGAAATTCTGAGCAAAACTAGTAAATTAGATAAATGATTAAAGGGGTTATCACACTGGGCTATTTTTCCTCCAACGTTCTACCTCCAACTTCCATTTGAATAACCAAAATATGACTTCATTTTCACAAATCTAGATTTCTGTAAGAACACTTCAACAGTATGTCTTACATTCGTATAGGTTTTCAATCTCTTAGTTCATCATTCAGCTTTGCAATGTGTGACGGAAAGTAAAATTGATATTTGGAGATTTGGAAAATAAGATATTGTAACCGAAGTCGTTTTTAATCAAACGAACTCTGAATGGTCGGCGCTGGTGTAGCCCGTGGAAGCCCAGTGTGATAACCCTTTTAGGGAGATCAAAATTCATCTTTTCGTGCACGCTTTCCTAATCGACAACACTATCAGAACCATTACCTATCTGCAGCAATAGTCCCTCTGTCTGCTATAAGAACATAAGAATGAAGGAGACAGCGAGAGACCATAAGGCCTACACTAGGCAGTTCCACCACTTTTAGGACACTCATCTTCCCCACACGATGACCTTGTCCCCGAAATCCCGGCCAGCTTCTCTCCGGCCGGCCACTTCATTTGCATGCCCGAGTTCAATACATCATGGGTGATATATGGAAATTCTTTTTCCTTCCCTGTCCATGTATGCCCGCGCGCGCGTGCATGCGTACGTGTGTGTGTGTGTGTGTGTGTGTGTGTGTGTGTGTGTGTGTGTGTGTGTGTGTGTGTGTGTGTGTGTGTGTGTGTGCATATACATTCACCAACATCATCAGTTTCATTGTTGCCACGAACGTCACATTGAACAATTGCATTGCCATTGTTGTAGTGTCCAGCCATCTTCATAACATTTAAAACAAAACGAATTTCATTTTAATTTCACTGTATTTCATGCTATTTATTCTTGTAAATGCGAAAATGCTTTACACCTGTTCTTCTCCGAAATAGCTTTGTACACTACCTTCACAGCTTTGCCAGTTCTCGTGATTTACCTGAAAAAGAAAACATGTATCAATATCACAAATATAAATGTGTTCCAATCAACATTAACGCCTAGCACTTCAAATCCTTATAACATTCGTATCAACATAAAACTAAACATAAAACAAGAAACTATACATTGTTATCTACTATCTCCCCCACTATTCATATGCTCGTATATGTGACCAGCGTGGTACAAAGGTAACGTCCATGCTATGAAGTAATCAGTCGCATAGCATTGGGTTCGGATCCCGAGGCAGAGCTTGTTAATCCATTTGTCGTAACTTCACACACATTGTCATTTAAGCCAAAAAATCATCCTTTGTGAAAATTTCCTTCACTAGAACAAATCTATGAAGGGCGTGACCGGTCCGATAGTGTTTATGAGTCACTGTTCCTCAGCCCTTCGCTACAGGCATGACAATGCATGGATTCTATTGTGGAAAAGGCCAGATGATATGATTGAGTTGAAGATCAGACCACAAATGCCGCGAGGGAATGGGCCCTCTAGGACAGAGTTGGAAAAATAAATAAATAAATAAATAAATAAATGAATAAATAAATAAATAGATAAATAAGTAAATAAATAAATAAATAAATAAATAAATAAATAAATAAATAAATAAATAAATAAATAAATAAATAAATAAATAAATAAATAAATAAATAAATAAATGAATAAATAAATGAATAAATAAATAAATAAATAAATAAATAAATAAATAAATAAATAGATAAAAATAAATAAATAGATAAATAAATACATAAATAAATAAATAAATAAATGATAAATAAATAAATAAATAAATAAATGAATAAACAAATAAATAAAATTAAAATAGAATAAATGAATAAACATATAGATAAAATAAAATAAAATAAAACAAAATAAAATAAAATACAACAAAATCAAATCAATTCAAATTAAACTGAATTACAATGAAATAGAATGGAAAATAATAAAAATAAAACAAAGTTAAAAAAAACGTATGGACAGAAATGGATGATTAAGTAAACAAACACATACATACTTCACTATTGTCACAGCAAACTCTATACTAGGTTTCGGAGGTGTTGTCTAAGTGGCAATGAGATCAACAAAGAAATTGGACACTAAACGACAATATCTGGGATGATGATACGAGGAGAACAATTTCAATTAAAGTAATTCTAACAATTACACTTTACGAGGATATCAATATCAAGGTTCCTATTATTAAATTAAATTTAATTGAATTATTAAGGCTTCCTGTGTACAACATATAGAGTTCCTATTGCACACACCGAACAATTTAATTCATTCGTGAACGGAATTTTCAGTTCATTTTCAGACAAAGGAAATTCATTCGCACCAACAAAATCTATACAGTACTCTTATGTATCACTATAAAAACAATTATCTTGTTAAACGGCATCTTTCTCAAGATGGTCTTTCAAGATAGCGACTGAAGAAGGATAATGAAATACTTGCAGTAAATGTAATGACATTAATGTTATTAGTAAACGACGAAGGCAACATTAATTGTGGTACAGGAGGGCACAGTAATAACCTCAGCTCTCTACCATGTCATTGGCCATGGAAATCATGATGCACGACAGCTAATCTCCTAATTACGCCAAACTGTTGTTAATAAAAGGATGCAACGCTATCGTTCAGATTTAGTATCCTAAACTAATTCTGTCAACAGAGTTATTTCAGTCATGTTCCCTGTCCTCTTCTTCCTCTCCTTTTGTCTCTTTTCCCAGCTCTTTTTCTTCTTCAGCTCACAAATACTCCACGACCTATAATGATAGTTATGGAGCAAATCGCCATTAGGAGCGATGTAATTCAAATAATCAACCCAAAGCCGTCGTGAAGCTTCACGTCCAAGGCGTTATCACATTGGGCTATTTTTCCTCCAACCTCCGATTAGTCGGCGGTACCGCCCACCTCCAGAACTTTTTCAGCAGTAAAATCATTATGGTAAACAATTTTTGTTTCCTCAGCAGTTTACATATAATGCCATTCTATATTCAGGACGATCTTTTTCCTTCCAGTATATTAGATTTCTTCCTGAAGACTACGGGCTGCAAATCTGCTCCAACAATCGGAGGAAAATAGCCAAGTTAACGACTTCAGAGGGACCCGCTTTCGAAGCTTCCCCTTGGCCGGGCTTGATTTCTTATAATTATAGTGTTGTTACCATCACTATGGAGCTGTGATACGCTTGTTTTCGATCTTGCCATGTATATACTAAGGATCTGATCCAATCCAAATAGGTAATGGTGACTGCCAGTTACCATAGACTGCCATAGGACATAGGAATAAAAGAAAATTACTTTTATCATTACAGCTGTCAACACGCGGGTAAAGACCAACATTCTACTACTCAGCACTTCTCTAAACAACCTTCAAGCACTTAATTTTTTTAATAACCCAAACAACTGAATGCTATGGCATGCAACGATGAAACACAATTGTCCTTGTACTGATGCCATGTAAAATCATGCTACTTCCAGCATGATAGGGGTTCTCGGCGACTAAACCGACTCCCCGCTGGTTTCCTACCCGTTAGAGGGGTGTGTTGGGCATCCGAATGGGTGAAGAATAAGACGATCTCACTACGAGTCAATGGCCGCCCATCCCTTACTAGTGTCACTCATCCACGCGTCTCCATGCCCTGCAGGCATAGAGACGGAAGTCCTGAAAACTAGTTGAAGCACTCACATGTAACTAGTAACAAGACTCTTTGGTTTCTGAGGACAGTCCGATAGCCCCTTCTGGCTTGGTGAAGGGAAATGGGCCGGGCTGCTTGACTCAGACCTTCGAGTCAAGTATACCTCGAGCCAATCAGCTACCGCCTGGGCCGATACAGCACTGCCTGCGGGTTTCTTTGACAGTACTAAAACAATGGATTCGTATACTGTCCCTACATTCCCCAACACAGCGAAAATACGAGGCCACGGTGATGAACTATGGCAATACTGCTGATACTTTGAGAGTGACAATAGCATTGGAGGCTGTCATGGATGACTTCGCTGAAATCAATAACTTTTTATGTGTACTTTACCTATATCAAGCACAATTATTTTACATTTTTCTCCGATGATATATTGCTGTGATGTGTTGTAATATCATGTGCCACACTATAATAAACATATCCTTACCTCAATAAAAAATATATAATACTTTCATCTATTCAGAACAATTCAAGACTTTGTTCATATTATTTTTTCAGGTCCAGACAGAAGACCTGTTGATAATGCTGGTGCAGATAGCTCAAGCACTAACCATTCACTATCTATAATGACACCGTAATGCTCTTACTATGTCAAGAGGGTCCGGGCAGCTCTCTTCGTAAGGAAGAAAAGCTACATGTCTTTTTATGCTTTCGTGAGTTGTTACACTGTTTTTGTAATTACAACCCACGGGAAAAAGTCTCTTGCATAGGTTGTGCAGAGACACAGGCATATTTCTCGGTGTACGATTAGTAACGTGGTAGTCGAGGCTGACAATTTCTTATAAATAAAATAATTATAAGGCTAATTTTGAACTCATATACATCCAACATTGTCTATAAAGAATAATTAGCAGGAAAAGTGGCAGTGTTTTTTCCACCATGTATGTTTAGTGTTTAACAAACGATTGCATTTGATTTAGAACTATAAAAGAATCTCTGGTTTAGCCCCTAACATGGAAACAAATCCAACCTTGAGAAGCTGTCACAAATTGTTCCACAGAATCTGAGGTGATTTACAAACACAATAGTGAAGAAGTGAGGGAGTCTGCTCTCAGATGTTTGCAACATTTCCTGACTAAAAGGAAAAAGAGGAAGAATAAAATAACTTGGGTAGAGCCTAACAAGGAGAGGAGACAAACGGAGGCAGAACGGGAAGGGTAGCAGAAGAGCCGGGTGGAGAGATAGCGGCAGGACAGAGACAGAGCGAAACAAGCAGGTTCCAGGGTTATCTATCCAGTGCTGGCTGGAAGGGCTTTATCTTCCCGACGTCACTTCCCCTTCTGCAAGCAGGGCAGCCCGGCTCCATCGCTCTCTTATCGCGCGTCATTTGTTGCGCGTCATTTGTTGCAGGAGCGAAGACCACCGCTTCGTTTCAGAGAGAGTTCGAAGAGCCACTGGATTGTCTACGGACTCAGTGGTTGCTGGAATAATCCAGAACCACCCAAGTAAAGACTTGAAATATT
>NC_134804.1:52077430-52079930 GCF_046742065.1 Oratosquilla oratoria
AAAGAAAAAAGAAGAAAAAAGAAAGAAAGAAAGTAGGGAAGGAAAAAGAGGAAGAAGACGAAGAAGGAGAGAAAGAAGAAGAAGAAGAAGAAGAAGAAGAAGAAGAAGAAGAAGAAAAGAAGGAAAATAAGAAAAAGAAGAAAAAGAAGAAAAGAAGAAGAAAAAGAAATTGAAGAAAAAACAAGAAAAGAAGAAGAAAGGGAGAAAAATGAAGAAAAATGGAAAGAAAGAAGAGAAAAAAAGAGAGAAAACTGAAGAAATAACGACAAAGAAAATCTGAAAATAAAGAGAATGAAATTGATATATATATATATATATATATATATATATATATGTATATATATATATACATATATATATATATACATACATATATCCCACTCTTGTTTGGAAGACATCTTTGAGAGATCTCATGGATCATTCCTGATGACAGTGAAACTCGAGGTAATAACTGTTACAATCACTATAGAAACAAACGAAAAACATTGAAGACGAAAATGATTAAAGATAAAACGAAGAGAATATCTTGTACAACCTGAGAGAGAGACGAGCGCACAGATACGGACGCATGCACAGGTTTGTAAACAGAGGAGACCAGACATAAACAGGTTCACGAATGACAGATCACTTCCAACACCAATACAGAGAGGATGGATGTCCCTCCACGTAGTGCATATGCGTGCGTGGCGCCACACATACACACAAACACATACAGACACAAACACATATACATACACATACACACACACACAAAGACACACACACACACACACACACACACACACACACACACACACACACACACACATACACACACACAGACACATACACACACACAGACACACACTCAAAGACACACACTCAAAGACACACACACAGACACAAACATGTACACACGCATGCGGGCATTCGTGTGTACACGCATGAACACATGTATTTACAAGGATTAAAAAATAAAATCAGAACAAAGAAACTGTATCAAATATGTTTATGCCTTCGGGAGTGTGAGACTCCTCTAGAGAAGTTATCTTTCTTAACCTGGGAGTACTATAACACTCCTTGAAACTCCTCATTTCAATTTTAGAGTTATCAGAAAAGCCTTTCCCTTACAGTAATGTAGCAGTTGTAATTACTGTTACCGGATGTAAAGCAGGTCCTATACGATCAATATTATTGCGCAATATTTCATATTGTACAATATCATTGACGGGGTAGGAATGGTATTGAAGAATGACACAATATATTGAAGACATTAAATGCACAGGCCAAACACGTGCGCCTCTTCAATATCATCCCTACACCGTCCATAATATTGTACAATACGGAATATTGCACAATAATATTGACCGTGTAGGGCCCGCTTATGGTGTGATGGGCTCCCTAAACCTGACTGTAGGAGGTACAGAGGTTGGAAATCGTTCAAAAAAAGTATTTAGAGTTAGCCAGAATAGGTGTGTATAAAACAATAAGATTCTCAAATGAGTCAGCTAGTAAGAACTTTGAATCTCGAACGTGGTAGATTTTCCTAAGGTTAATTAGAATTATTTGACATTCGCCTGAATAGAAAAAATAACATCAAAACTCACGAATTTATTAAGCTTAAAGAACTGTAACAGAAGTATTGTGAGATGAGTCGGATGGAATGTATATCCCTAAATTTCATAAAAAAATACAAGACTGATACTAAAGCTAAATCTGCAAGGTAATATTGATTTGAAGATGATTCGATTTAACGTCATGAACTTCTCCATCAGGAGGCTAGCACGGTACCCCTTACAGAGGACTTTGTAGCGTGGGGCTTATTGAACCATACCCTTGGTCCAACTCGCTGGTGGTAGGGTTCGACCACCGTCACCAAGACCTCCGTCGCAGGTAGCGACGCTCTAGACTGCTCGACCAGCGAGCATCCAGGGAGGTGGCCGAGGGAAATTGTTGAGTTGAATGAACGACTTTCTGAATAGGAGACAGATGAGACCGGTAATCACAGACGAGCGGAGTTCCACAGGGATCAGTCTTGGGCGAGGGAACAGCCCATTCTATGGCTCCATATGAAACGAGAATGATGAAAATGACAGAAAACAACTTTGAGTATCAAGATGGCCTTACTCTGAAAGGATGAAGACAAAGAAACGATCAACATCGCAGAAAAGAGGGATAGAAGGGGTCACAAGATCATATTGCAGAAATAAACGAGGAAAAATTGATGAATAGATATGAAAGGTATAATGCACTGGACAGTAGATAAGAAATGGGTCTGGCTAGAGGGATTTCTGTAATTCTGGTTAAACAAGATCGTATGAAAGGATCTGTAAAATTTGTCTATTTTTTTGTTGATTCATCTCCCTATCCATTTACTTATCTACTCATTCATGTTTACTTATTTCTCTGTTTATTTATGTGTTTATTTACGTATTTTGTTATCTATTTATTTATTTATTTATTTATCTAGCGATCTATTTACTTATCTCTTCATTTGTCTGTTTATTTTTTTCTTTATTTA
>NC_134804.1:52084930-52107430 GCF_046742065.1 Oratosquilla oratoria
GTAGTGAGTGCTGAAAGTATTGGTTGTTCTTAAGAGAAGGCTGGGTAACTTTATGGATGGGGATGACAGGTGGTAATGGACATGGAACTGCCTAATGTATCCCTTTAGGTCTCTTGCAGTCTCCTTCATTCTTATGTTCTCATGTTCTTAAACCCTTTGTTCAAATGCAATGGGCACTAATGGCATCCATTTCCTCAGAAGTCCGATCACATGGGATCAAGGTCATGACCTTTCTTCACATTGTAGATGGAAAACTTGTGTGACCTTAGCAGTCCCATACTCCCCACACTCCTAAGCCATCCATGGCTAAGATCAACCTTGTCTATTATACCTTCCCAACCAATTTATCTACCACTATACCATTCTTTCCAGTTACTACCACATTATTAGACCACAAAGTACAAAAGTAAAAATGTATTCACACCATCCATTAAAGTCATCTTACTATAGGAGCCTCCCACTTGTCTACATTACAATACCATACCATACCATACCATACCATACCATACCATACCATACCATACCATACCATACCATACCATACCATAACATACCATACTATACCATATAACATGACATGACATGACATGACATGACATGACATGACATGACATGACATGACATGACACAACACAACACAACATAACATAACATAACATAACATAACATAACATGACATGACATGACATGACATGACATGACACATAACATACAAACTATCAAATCACTCACATCACACATAGCCATGGTACCCAGTTACCATTAATCTCAGCAGGGTACCATGCAATACAAATCGCCCAACTATGGTTTATCCCGATATTCACAAAAGTAGACTGTTAAGCAACTCCATACTATTCATTAAACCATAGTATCTTATCACAGTATTGGACTCACTGCACTATCTTGCTGTACCATTCATTATCCTCCTTATACTATTCACCAAACCACAGGACAGAAACATAACTTTTTATCTTACTTCATCCCCCATACCAGTCCATTATTCACTACACTACACTACAATACAATACACTACACTACACTACACTACACTACACTACACTGCACTACACTACACTACACTACACTACACTACACTACACTACACTACACTATACTATACTATACTATACTATACTATACTATACTATACTATACTATACTATAATATACTACACTACACTACACTACACTACACTACAGTACAATACACTACACTGCACTACACCGCACTACACAACACAAAACAACAGAATACAACACAAAACCACACCACACAAAACCACACCAAACAAAACCACACCACACAAAACCACACCACACAAAATCACACTACACAACACCGCAAAACACTATACCACACTACACACCCCACCACATCACACAAAACAATACAACACAATACCAGACAACAACACAACACAACACAACACAACACAACACAGCGCAATACAACACAACACAGCACAGCACAACACAACACAACAACGAAACACAGCAACACAACAACAACACAACAACAACACAACAACACAACAACACAACAACACAACACAACACAACACAACACAACACAACACAACACAACACAACACAACACAACACAACACAACACAACAAAACGTAACGCAACACAAAACCACACCACACAACACCACAAAGCATTATACCACACTACACACCACATCACATCACACAAAACAATACAACACAATACCAGACAACATCACACAACACAACACAACACCACGCCATTTGCTTCGCCTCCCCCTTCCCCTCCACCTCAGAACATTAACTCTCTTCCACCACAGTCACATTAACTTCCCAGATGGTTACTCCTCTGACCCTTACCAGCTGTGTCTTATTGCCAGAGAAACGGGCACCCCAACCCCCTCCCTTCCCCAACTACATTGGAGATTCCCCCCCATCCTCTTGTCTTGCCCCCCCAGACCCTCTTGTCTTCCCTCCCCCGTTCCCCTCCTCCTCCTTCGTTCCTGACCACCCCCTAACCCGCCTTCTACTTCCCTAAAGCGTCCAGCTTCGCGTAGAATAGGTCATAAACACACCATGTGAGCGCCGAGCACATATACGCATGCGAAGGTATGTGCGCTGTCGAAGTCTCGCGAGAGCTGTAACTAACAACTAGCGCGGAATTGCTCATAAAGCGAACAAACAAGGACCCTTGCGCGCATGCGTGTGTATATATATATATATATATATATATATACATATATATATATATATATATATATATATATATATATATGTATATGCAATAAAAACAATAGGAACGTGTTCACAAAATCTGTAGTAACCACTAGGAAAGGAAACCTAACAAAACAGAGCGTTTTCGTATATTCATATATTCAGTGATAGTACAAAAAAGTAATTCTTTCTTTGTATTAACATTGAAGATGTAACTATACGAAAACGCTCTGCTTCATTAGTTTATATATATATATATACTATATATATATATATATATTATATATATATATATATATATATATATATATATAATATATATATATATATATATATATATATATATATATATATATATATATTAGATTTCCTCTCTTGCAAAGCCAGTGTCCCATCCAGTTCTGCACACGTATCATGTCAATTATATATAATTTGTTGCCCTTCCTTCTCTGTTTTTTTTTTTTTTTTTTTTTTTGATATTATTTATATTCAACATCGAGACGCAAGCACGAGGAAAGGACATTGTAGGACAACGATTTCCATCTTTGTGTTCGCAAAACATTTTTCTTATAGTTTAGATCAAAGCCACTAAAGCTTCTATGACACGAGGCTAATTTAGTAGCCGCTAGTGCTAGTTGCAAGTTAACTTATCTGTCAAGTAAGTGTTCACACTAGGATAGTTTGGAGGCAAGTTGACTAACTTTCCGTTTACATTGGTCAAGTAGAGGGGTAATCTATAAGTTGCTAGCACTAGCGACTACTAAACTAGTCCCGTGTCAATGAAGCTTAATATACGGGATGTAATAGCAAATCTGTTCCTAGCAGAACAAACAGTCTGCTAGCATTCTCTTAGGATTCTTAATACTCCCAATACTATTACCATCACCATAGTTACCATATCATTACCATGGACTTTCTAGTATAGCTTTGCAGCGGGCACTGTTGCCTTAGTGGAAAATATACTTCTGGTATGCTCTTTGGTAGAATTCTAAAGTAGACTTAGTAACAATATAGAGCACTGAAACAATTAGCTGTCTTAAGAGAAAATTAGATAACTTTATGGATAGGGATGAAAAGTGATAAAGGACATGGAACTGCCTAGTGTAGGCCTTATGGTCTCTTGCAGTCTGCTCCATTCTTATGTATACAAAGTACATGGACCGATGGCTGACTAACAAATGTCCTCAGGCGTTATCACACTAGGCTATTTTTCCTCCGACCTCCGATTAATCGGTGGTACCGCCCACTTCCAGGGATTTTTCCGCCGTGAAATCACTATGGTAATCTATTTTATTTTCTCAACAATTTATGTAGAATGTCATCTGATTTGCTGGAGGAAAGTTGATTTCCTCCAGCACATCAGACTCCTTCCCGGAAGCTACGAGCTGCAAACCTTCTCCAAAAGTCGAAGGAAAAACAGCCCAGTGTGATAACGCCTTAACACGAGCCTCTTCACACGTGGTTGGCCACACTAACCAACGTACCAACGTGCCTCATTGGACTTAAATTCCTTTACGAATCTTTCCAGCTCGTGGCTCTGGATGTGTGGGCGTGACAGCGATGAGCTCGGTGTGTGGGCGTGAGAGGGATGAACGGGCGTGTCCCGCAATGTCAACAGCGCCCACATCGCCTATTAGTTACTATTGAGCAAGAGGATATGATCTGATGCGCTGCAGAAGTAGTGAAGATGAGTAATGAAAGCACTGAGGAGTAATGGATGTTAGCGCGGTTTGGCGTAAGGACCTGTTCACACTAGCGGTTTCAACCGCCGCGGTTTTCGGTTACTGTTTAAGTAATTGGAGACGTTCACACACAACCGAACATTTTTTTTCTTTATTATTATACGGTACCCTAGCGGTTTCCACGCGGTTCAAACCGCTAGTGTGAACAGGGCCTAAGGGTGCCTTTGAACCGAATAAAATCGTCTGTTACTTGCCAGAAAAAACATTTAAAGGAGATGGTGACAGGAAAAAGGGTCAAAATAGGTTTTCAAAACCCTTCAGATATAGACATGAGGTAGCGGTGAAGATGGCAATGGACATTAACTAAAAGGCTACACGAAAGGTTGGTTGTCTTCGAACTGACGATCAAATCGGATGTGTCTCTCTTAGGAGAACCCTAAGAACGCGATGCAGGAGTTCGAACGACCCTCGCAGGACGAAGGCGATGCAGGAGGAAGTAGTTCCTCGCGATGGTAACAGTACTGGGGGTGATGATGAGGATGGAGGTGGTGTTGGAGGTGGAGATGATGGAGAAAGGCACGAGAAGGCAGGTGTGTAGTGTCAGGTAATGAATACTGAAGGCAGACGTCGAGAAGGAATGCGTTGGAGCGAAGTAGAAGAAGACCTAAGGATGGATAGGCAAGGCCGTAGATTTGACGTAAGAGAATGAGAGAATTGAAGAGACGACCATAAAGCCTCCGGTCACACCGAAGCGACTCAAGGGAGTTCGTTTAAGTAGAAATGACTTCGGTTAGTCTTTTTTGTTTTTTGTTTTTTTGAGTCTCCAGATGTCAAACCACCTTTGGGTCTTATAATGAGAAGCTAAACGAGGAGCTAAGAGAAGTTAAACCTACACGAATATTAGACACATTGTTGAATTGTAGACTTAGGGAAGTCTAGAGAGAGAAGTTCAAACTATACTTCAAATGAGCAAGGGTAAGTCTGCCTTTGCTCTGTGCTGCGTCGCCTGTATCGCCTGTGTCGCCTGTGTCGCCTGTGTCGCCTGCGTCGCCTGCGTCTCGCTTTCCGCTTAGGCTTGGTCTGGGAGAAGGTAAAGACCAAAGTTAAGACTAGGTCTAGTGACAGGGTGGTAACAGGCGACGTGATGGGTAAAAAAAAAAAAGAAAAAAAAAGAAAAAAAAATTGAAACAAATGCCATTGTAAGCAAATGTCAAATCGTATAGTTGATGAATGGAATAAACTTCCTGCAGAGGCAGTGCAATGTAGTCCAGTTCGAAGCTCTTTGATTCGTTTCAATAAACACTTAAGCAAGATGCAATAATGCTTTTCATTTGCTTTATATTATTTGTTTATTTGTTTGTTATTATTTGTCTGTTTATTGTAATTCATTTGATTATCGTTTATTATTATCTGTCCATTTATCATTATTTACTATTTACCTGCTTGTTTATATTATTATAATTTCTATTCATTTATTTATTTATTTGTTTATTTATTTATCATTATCATAATTTTTTCGCATCCGACCTAGTTATGGACCAAAAGGTCTCCTGTCGGCATGCTCCTCCTTTGTAATCCTTCGTAAAGTCTTTATCGTTACCAGCCCAGGCTTCCTTTTTGAGCCTTGGCTGGTCAGTGAGATAATAAGCGACATCGTCACTGGTCATCGACTTCAATAATAAGCTTCACTCTCTTGACTGAGTTTTACAAAAATGACTTCGAAAAACGCCGTGAATTTCCGGGTGTCCGAGGGGTGATCAGTCACCATCATTATACATTTTTTTATTTTATTTTTTTTCATTTCTTCTTTCTTCTTTGTTTTTCTATTCTCTCTTCTTTTTTGTTTATCATTTTCTTCTTCTTTTTATTTATTCTTTCTTCTTTTTTCTATTCAATTTGGATGTTTAATATCTATTCATGATTTTCAAATCCATCAATTAATCTATCATTATTCATGTGTTTGTCTGTTTACTTGTTTGCTTGTTTATCTATTTATTGTTTATCTACATATTTTATCATTTACATATCTATTATCGAATTACTTATTCATGCGTTATTCATCAGTGTAATAATTTATTTGTGCATTTTATCACTCTATTCAATCATTCATATATCTATTCACTTATTTACCTGTTAATTTCTTCAATTGTCTATATTTCTATACCACCCTTGGCACTGTTTTGAGCAGTGTATTTACATCGCGGTAGTTACAATTACTGTTACTAAAACTGTTACTATTACTATTATTACTGCTATTACTACCATTTTTGTTAATTTACCTTCCAATGTGTTAAACACAGCTGATTGAGATAGCCTCATGTTAACCAGAATAAAATAACTAATTATCGGGTCTAGGACAACTGGCCGCGGGAAAAACAACCTAACCTAACCTAACCTAACCTAACCTAACCTAACCTAACCTGACCTAACCTGACCTAACCTGACCTAACCTGACCTAACCTGACCTAACCTGACCTAACCTGACCTAACCTGACCTAACCTGACCTAACCTGACCTAACCTGACCTAACCTGACCTGGCCTGGCCTAACCTCATCTAACCTGTCCTAACCTGACCTAAGCTGATCTAACCTGGCCTAACTTGACCTAACCTAATCTGACTTAACCTAACCTAACTTAACCTGACCTACCCTAATTTAACACAACATAATATGACATAATATAACCCAACACAACCTAACCTAACATAACAGTTCTGCAGTTGCATCTTTTTTTCTTTCTTAATAAATAACGACAATTAAATAATTTTTTACCAATAATACTAATTCTTTACCAATAATAACTTTACTAGCAACATAACTGTTCGTAGATTTTTGCATATGTATATTTTAGCATTTTATTCCGATAAAATACTTCATATGGAAATTTTTATACTTTTTTATCACAATCTTGTCTATGAAAAAAAAAAAGAATCCATAAGGTGGCCGTTAGGCAGCAGCCAGTTTCCCGTGGCCAGTTGGGTTGCGTCCAGTTTTCCTGTGGTCATTTGGGCCACACTGGCCGCGGGCGGCCAGTTATCCCATTCCCCCAAATAATCTCCACATACCATCTTGCCCGTGTAGAAGGTCGAGTTTTCCAAAATTAGTTAAAATTAGAATTTATCTAATAATGTCTCTTATCTCGTTATCAAGATAAGGAAAAAGATTCTCAATAAATAGAATATGGTCATTGGTGATGGGAAATGTTGTGATATAGAATAATTACGGAATAAAAATATTTGGGGAAGAAATAGAAGGAAATGTAAAATGAAGCTATGACAATAAGTATATGAAGAAATAGTATTAAGAAAAAAGAAGAAAAGAAAATGGGAGAACATTAATAATCTGAAAACAAGGACAATATATGAAAAAAGAAAGAGGAAAAAGAGAAAGAAGAAGAAAGGGGGAGATAGAAATGGTGTGGATGAGAAGGGACGTGAACACAAAGAAGAAAAGAGAACATCAAGAAGTCGAGTACAAGGATAATATAATAGAAAAGAAGAGAAATAAGAGAAAAAAAAGAGGAATGAGAGAAAGAATAAGAAAAAGAGAGAAAATAGAAATGGCGTGGACGAAACGGGGAAATAGACATAAAAAGAAGAAAGATAAAACAAGGGAGAACATCAAGCTGAGTACAAGGAGCGTATAACTAAAAAGAAGAGGAATAAAAAGAAGAAGAAAAGGAGTTAGAAAAGGCGTGGACGAAACGGAGACATAGACACAAATAAGAAGAAAGATATATAAAAAAAAGAACATCAAGCTGAGTACAAGGATAGTATTATTAAAACGAAGAGGAATAAGAAGAAAAGGAGTTGGAAATGGCGTGGACGGAAAGGGAACAATGTGAGAGATGCATAGCCATCAGGTGCATCTGATATAACTAAAGAGAAGAGGAATGAGTGGAAGAATGAGAAAAAAAAGAGGAGACGGAAATAGCGTGGACGAAAAGAGGACAACGTGAGAGTTGCATAGTCATCAGGTACATCTGTTGCCCATGATGATTCCACTGGCCGCGTCGCTGAGGGGTCGGGCGATGGTAAAAGGGAGTGGAGGGCGAGAGAAAGGGGAGGGGGGGAAGGGAGGAGACGGGGGGGAAGAAAGGGGGAAGAGGGGAGTAATGAAGGGGAGTAGAGGGAGGTAAGGAAGGGGAGGAGAAGGGTGAAGAAGGGCGGGGGGGTGAAGGAGGAGGTAAGGAAAGGAAGGAAATGGGATGGGATGGAAGGGGTTAGGGAGTTAGGGAAAAGGGAGAGGAGGGGAGGAAAGGACGGGGAAGGGTAGGGGAGAAGGTAGGGGAGAGTAGGGGAGAGGTAGGGGAGAGGTAGGGGAGGGAGTGGTAAGGGAGAGAGAAAGGAAGGGAAGAAATAGAGGATATGAGGAATAAACATAAGAGTAATTAGGGGAGGAAAAGGAAGAGGAGGAGGAAGCGGAGGAAGAGGAGGAGAGAGGAGATGGAGGAGTAAAAAGAGAAAGAGTAGGAGGAGGAGGAGGATGAAAAGGGGAAGAAGAGGAGGAGGAGAATGCGGTAGGAAGAAGAGGAGGAGGAGAATGCGGTAGGAAGAAGAGGAGAAGAATGGGGGTGAAGGAGGAGGAGGAGAAGGAGAAGGAGGAAGAGGAGGAGTGGAGGAGGAGGAGAAGGAGGAGGAGAAGTAGAAGGAGTAAAAGGAGAAAGAGGAGGAGGGGGAGTAGGAGAAGTAGGAGGAGGAGGCGGTAAAAAGTAACAGTGTGAGACAGAACTATGGAGGAGAGAGACGAAGAAAATATGATAAAGGGGACAGGAGGAGGATGGAAGGGGGAGGGGGAGAGGGGGATGGGGAGGGGGGAGGGGAAGGGGGGAGGTGGGAAGGGGAGGGGGGGGAAGAGTGCTGTTATAACAAGCCCCAGGTTGTAAAGACAAACAATGGTGAGATCAAGGAGGGGAGACGGGTCCCATGTGTGTGAGAGACTGTGAAGAAGGACTGAAACAAGACCCTTCTTATGTGAATGGTGACTGGAAGCCACAGATGACGCCCAAAGAAAAAGTTGAAATATTCTTCTGTATTATCTAATAAACCCTTCTCGTTTCCTAGCATACATTTTATCAGAAATATGTTATATGCATCATAAAACGATTATGAATTGTGAAGAATATTTTATATATATATATATATATATATATATATATATATATATAATATATATACATATATATATATATATATATACATATATATATATATGCTTGATGGAAGCATATACGGAAACTGATATGTAGTCAAGCTAAGGACTCGAACCCAGGTCAGACGCAACAAGTGAACAGTGACTTAAACAATTGCGCTATCAAGAGGTTGAAAAGATGAATATCTATGTACTGAGCACCAGTGTATATGTATATATATATATATATATATATATATATATATATATATATATATATATACATATGTATATACATATATATATATGTATTATATGTATATATATACATATATATATGTATATATACATATATGTATATATATACATATATATATATATGTATATATATACATATATATATATATATATATATATATATATATATATCAGATATGGACAAGAGAGCTCAGCTGTGTTCCAACATGTTAAGCAATTTAATCATTGTTTAGATTGGGACAAAGCTGAGCTTATTTATAAATCTAAGTGTGAGTTCAGGAGAAAAATGGTAGAATCTACCATTATTGAATATCAGCCCAATATGAATATTTCAAAGGGGCAATGGTCCCCGGATATAATGTCCGGACTTTTCATCTCTAACTTACTAAAAACACATTTACCTCCTGACCTCACATACGGAGCGAGCCGAGGGTAGAGACCTCATCCCATGTCCCCCCTTCTTATGTCAAGGTTGCTACTTAAGTAACACACTCTCTGAATTGTATCTACTGAAGAGGATTGCAGTTTGCAATCGAAATATATAGATTCCCCGTTTCCAGTCTTTTCTACTCCAACAGTGGTTTCTACGTGATATATATATATTATATATATATATATATATATATATATATATATATATATATATACATATATATATTTACATTTATATATATATGTTGGAACAAAGTCCACCGCAGCTGTTCCATAGTCGAGTCATAGTATGGGCAATGGCAACCAAGACACATATTGTGTAGTAGAGTAGTTTACGGCCGCTCTGAACAACATGTAACCAGTTCCTATAAGCCCCTGTCACATATACGCGACTCGAACAAGTTCCTTTGAATAGAAATGAATTAGGTTATAATCTTTTATTTTTTAAATTTCCAAATGTAAAATCATCTTTGCATGATATTTTGAGGAGCTGAATAACGAAATAAGAGAAGTTAAATCTATACGAACATTAGACACATTGTTGAATTGTAGACTTAAGGAAGTCTAGAATATAGTAATCGAAATCGTCTTCCAGGTTTTCAAATTCGCAATATCTGACGAGAATCGTGATATTGTGGCGGGGAACGAATCTATAGATTTATTTTCAAGAATGACAAGAACCCTCTTAATCACACATCATCATCATATTCTGTTTATCATTCTTCTTTTTATTTTACTTTCCCTTGAGGGGGAGAGGCGTCCTCAATGGCTTCAGTGGATTCAGTTGATTCCTCTTTGAATGTCAAATCTAGGTAAGTTTAGACATGGCCTACATGTGCAGTATTAATTTAAGTTACATCCTGGACTGCAGTGTGACGACTGGATTAGAATTTAAAGTATTTATTTATACTACTATAATTTTTATTTCATTTTATTTTATTTTTTATTTATTCATTTATCATTATTATATATTTTTCGCATCTGACCTAGTTATGACCCAAAAGGTCTTCTGTCGGCATGCTCCTTCTTTGTAATCCTTTGTAGAGAAGCCAGGAGAGTATGTAGAGTAGATAGTCACTGAAGGAGACCTGAAGATCCAGAAGAGTTGATAGAATAAAGGACGAGGATAAAGGGAGGCATACAGAACTTAAACAAAAAGAAAAGGAGCATGAGGAATTAGTAAAGAGAGAATGAGAAGACGAAAGGAAAGATATGGGGTATTGAAAAAAAGAAAAATGGGGTTGGGATATGGAAGGTGCATCGGTTGGAAATGGAGTGTGATGATATGGGGAAGAGTAGAAGAAGAGTGTGAGGAAATGTGATTTCTGTATTGAAAGGAAGGGGCGAAAGACGATGGGGGAAGGGAATGATAATTGACGGAATCGTTAATAGAATAGAAAGAGGAAGAAGTGAACACTAACAAAGAGTGGTTAGGAAAAAAAGAAAAGAAATATGGAAGTTAGAGGGGCATTGAAAAAAATATATATCGTAAGAGGGATGTATGTACGATAAGAAAATGGAGAGTCGGGGAGATTAGGGAGGATATAGAGAGAGTTAGGGGGAATAGGAAAGAGAGAGAATGATGTACAAGAAGAAGAAGAAGAAGAAGAAGAAGAAGAAGAAGAAGAAGAAGAAGAAGAAGAAGAAGAAGAAGAAGAAGGAGGAGGAGGAGGAGGAGGAGGAGGAGGAGGAGGAGGAGGAGGAGGAGGAGGAGGAGGAGGAGGAGGAGGAGGAGGAGGAGGAGGAGGAGGAGAAGAAGAAGAAGAAGAAGAAGAAGAAGAAGAAGAAGAAGAAGAAGAAGAAGAAGAAGAAGAAGAAGAAGAAGAAGAAGAAGAAGAAGAAGAAGAAGAAGAAGAAGAAGAAGAAGAAGAAGAAGAAGAAGAAGAAAAAGAAGAAGAAGAAGAAGAAGAAAAGAAGAAGAAGAAGAAGAAGAAGAAGAAGAAGAAGAAGAAGAAGAAGAAGAAGAAGAAGAAGAAGAAGAAGAAGAAGAAGAAGAAGAAGAAGAAGAAGAAGAAGAAGAAGAAGAAGAAGAAGAAGAAGAAGAAGAAGAGAAAGAAGAAAGAAGAAGAAGAAGAAGAAGAAGAAGAAGAAGAAGAAGAAGAAGAAGAAGAAGAAGAAGAAGAAGAAGAAGAAGAAGAAGAAGAAGAAGAAGAAGAAGAAGAAGAAGAAGAAGAAGAAGAAGAAGAAGAGAAGAAGAAGAAGAAGAAGAAGAAGAAGAAGAAGAAGAAGAAGAAGAAGAAGAAGAAGAAGAAGAAGAAGAAGAAGAAGAAGAAGAAGAAGAACAACAACAACAACAACAACAACAACAACAACAACAACAACAACAACAACAACAACAACAACAACAACAACAACAACAACAACAACAACAACAACAACAACAAGGTAGTCAATTGGGAAGAAAATAGCAGGTCCTTTTGCAATAAGGAGAGGTTATTACATGGAGGTTGCTGATAAGGATTTACTACCCAACACCCCATTGGCCATCCGTAGAAGGGAGGGATGGGATGGAAGAGAAGGGGATGGGAGGGGAGAGGAAGAAACGGATAAAAAGGAGGGGGGAGGGGAAGGTAGTTGAAGGAAGGGGAAGAAAGGAGCAGGGGGGGAAGGGAGGGGAAGGGAAAGGAAGGGAGGGGAAGGGAGGGGAAGGGAAGGGAAGGGAGGAAGGGAGAGGAAGGGAGGGGAAGGGAGGGGAAAGGAGGGGAAGGGAGAGCCTGGAAGGGAGGGGAAGGGAGGGGAAGGGAGGAGAAGGGAGAAGCTAGGAGGTGACGGGATTGGAGGGAATTTAATGGGAGGGTTAAGGAAGGAATGGGATGGAAGAGAAGAGAAGGGGAGGGGAGAGGATGAGAGAGAAAAAAAGGAGGTGGGAAGGGAAAGGAGGGGAAGGGAGAGGGTGTATGGGATGGGATGGGAGGATATTCAATGGGAGGATTATGAAAGGGAGGTTGAAGGGAAAGGAGGGGATGAAGGGGTGAGATTGTCTGAAAAAGAGTGGAAAGAGAGGGGTTGAAATACAAGCAGAGGAAAGATAAAGAGAGGGAGAGAAAATGGAGGGGAAGATGAGGAGAGGAGATGGTAAAGAAGAGGAGAAGAGAGGAAACGGGAAAAAGGAGAGTAGAGAAGAGGAGAAAGGAAGAGAGGATAGAGGAGGGAAGGGAAAAGAGAGGGGAAAGAAGGAGTGGGAAAGGGGAAGGTAGGTGGAGAGACAGGGTAGTAGGGAAGGGAGAGAGAGAGGGTAAGGGGGAGAGAGGGGAAGGGAGAGAGAGGGGAAGGGAGAGAGAGGGGAAGGGGAGAGAGGGAAAGGGGGAGAGAGGGAAGGGAGAGAGAGGGGAAAGGGGGAGGGGAGAGAGGGGGAAGGGGGAAGAGGGGAAGGGTGGGAAGAGGGGAAGGAGGGAAGAGGGGAATTGGGAGAAAGGAGAAGGAGAGTTGAGGGGTGGGCTAGATAAGTATGAGGGGATGAAGGAGTGGAAAAGGTGGTAGGGGTGGAGGGGAGGGTAGGTGAAAGAAAAAGGGGAGAGAGGGAAGGGAAGAAGGGGTGGAGAGGAAGAATTTAGGGGTAGGGGAAGGTGAGGGGAGAAGAAGGCAGGGAAGGGGTGGATGAAGGAGAAGAAGAAGGGAGGGAAGGGGAAGGGAGGAGGGGTAGTAGTTGGGGTAAAACGATCCTCCTCTCTCTCTCTCTCTCTCTCTCTCTCTCTCTCTCTCTCTCTCTCTCTCTCTCTCTCTCTCTCTCTCTCTCTCTGTGTGTGTGTGTCTGTCTTACTCTCTCTTTCTGTGTGTCTCTGTCCCTATCTCTCTGTCTCTCTCTCTCCCCCTATCTCTTTCTTTCTTTCTTTCTGTCTGTCTCTGTCTGTCTGTCTGTCTGTCTGTCTGTCTGTCTGTCTGTCTGTCTCTCTCTCTCTCCGCGTCTCTCTATCTGTCTCTCGTACCCTCTCTCTCTCTCCCTCTCCCTCTCCCTCTCCCCCCTCTCTCTCCCCCTCCCTCCCTCTCTCTCCTCCCTCAACTTCTCTTCGCCTCCAAAGTGAATCTTAATAACCTTCAACTCCTCCAAACAGGTCCACCCAATGCGTCAACTCCGTCGTCCATCAACTAGCCACGCCAATTCATCAGTTTCGCGGAGCGTCAATCCAGTTGACTGGCAACTCCGCGGACATCTGGATCAATTAGCTCACCCGGACACTTCGTCAACCAATCTACGCCAACGCAGAATTGAAGATGAGGAGGAGAACGGTTTCCGAGTGGAGGATTGCGTAAGTACAAAAACCGGAGTAAGAGGCGCTATCACACTGGGCTTTTTTTCCTTCGACTGTTGGAGCAAATGTCCAGCCCGCAGCTCTCGGGAAGGATTCTGATATACTGAAGGGAAAGAATTTTCCTCCAGGTTATCGAATGACATTTTATGTATTTTTGTTGAGAAAACAAAATGGGTTACCATGGTGATTTGACGGCGGAAAAAGAAATAAAAAGAAATCTGAAGGTGGGCGGTACCTCCGACGAATCGGAGGTTGGAGGAAAACTAGCCCAGTGTGATAAGCCCCTTAACTAGATCTCGTTGGGTGTTGGGGTAAAGGGAGAGAATTAAAATGTGTAAAAGAAAGAAAAGAAAATTAATGTAAATATAATGGGAGGAGAACAAAGTAGAGGGACAGAAACAGTAATGTGATGGAGGAAGCTAAGGAAACAATTAATTTACGGTCCAAGAAAGTAGGAACAAGGATTTATAAAAATATAGAGAATACATAAAGTGTGGCAGGTAGAGGAAGGAGATAGATAGACTGATAGACAGACAGATAGAAAGATAGATAGATAAATATAGATACATATATCCATATATGCATACATACGCACATACACACGTACATACATATACACATACATGCATACATTCATACATAATACATACATGCATACATACATACATACATACATACATACATACATACATGCATACATACATACATACATATATGCATACATACATACATACATACATACATACATACATATGTGCATGCATATATTAATACATACAGTACTCGCATGAAAGCAGAACTTATGTATATTTAATGTTTTTGTGAACACAAATTAGAATTATAGCCTTACTTGACTCATATTCACAATACCAGTATCTCATCTTATTCTATACTATTAAGTGAGAGTATTTCGAGTTAACAGATATGATAATATATATTTGCATCACCTACTCGATGGTGATTTCTCAATCTCTCAATCTCACAATCTTTGAATCTCTCAATCTTTCAATCTTTCAAACATTCAAACTTTGCAACTTCTCAATCTCTTGATCTCTCAATCTTTCAATATCTCAATCTCGCAACTTCTCAATCCCTTAATCTCTCAATGTCTTGGTCTCTCAGTCTCTTGATATTTCAACCTCTCAATCTCTTGATCTCTTGCTTTCTTAATCTCTCGATCTCTAATTGATCTCTTAGTCTCTCAATTTCTTGATCTCTTGATCCCTTGGTCTTTTGATCTCTCAATTTCTCAATCTCGGTCTCTCGGTTTATCGGTCTCTCAATCCATCAATCCATCACTCTCTCAGTCTCTCAATCTCTCGATCTCTCGATCTCTCGATTTCTCGATTT
This sequence comes from Oratosquilla oratoria, assembly GCF_046742065.1. Lineage (NCBI taxonomy): Eukaryota > Metazoa > Arthropoda > Malacostraca > Stomatopoda > Squillidae > Oratosquilla > Oratosquilla oratoria. The sequence continues at coordinate 52,100,235 of NC_134804.1, forward strand.
CTTGATTTATTGATTTATTGATTTCTCGATTTCTCGATTTCTCGATTTCTCGATCTCTCGATCTCTCAATCTCTCAATCTCTCAATCTCTCAATCTCTCAATCTCTCAATCTCTCAATCTCTCGATTTCTCAATCTCTTGATCTTTCGATTTCTTGGTCTTTTGATCTTTTGATCTCTTGATCTCTCAATATTTTAATCTCTTGATCTCTTGATCTCTTGGTTTTTTTATCTCACATTTTCTCAATTTTCGGTCTCTTATTCTCTTGGTCTCTCAATCCATCAATCCCTCACTCTCTCGGTCTCTAAGTCTCTAAACCTCTCAATCTCTCAATCTCTCAATCTCTCAATCTCTCAATGTCTCAATCTCTCAATCTCTCAATCTCTCAATCTCTTAGTCTTTTAACCTGAATATCTGAATCTATGAATCCTTAAAATGAGTAAATTTGTATAATTGCATGATGCAGAAATAAAGTGAGGTAGACTCGCCAGACGAGTATCCTTGTCTAACGCTGCAATATTTGGGGATGCCGTTATCAGCACCAAAAAAGTAGTAAAATCGCGCTTTATTGGTTATCTCGCCTTCAGCTGAATAAAATTAAACAATTCAAATTTGATATTTGCGTTGTAACATAATTCTGTTGAGGTATTTTTTTTTTTTTTTTTGCAAATGGTTCGTTTCACGACAAAAGAAGAAGAAAAAAAAAACGTATATTGGTTCTACATCAGAAAATGGCCAAATCTTGCGAAAATTACTTTTGTTATGAACAAATTATACGTTTTTTTTATATATAATACGGAATAATGTACAAACATAGAGGAAAGGGTTGACCAAGGCACGCCAGTTGGTTTAGAAAAATCCTTACAATATTGAAAAATAACATCACTACTTCGAATAAACAAAATATGACGATAAGAGACCAAACTAAAATCATCAAATTGTCCAGAAATTAACATAACTGGCATCCCCACTGCATTAAAACCAGTGCATATGAATTGACCTTAACTTGCGTACTTAAAAGAAGCACTTTTGGCACTCAGGGTCCGAATTTATAAAATATCCTAACCCCTAAATCTAGACATAAATCCTATCTATAGACATAAGTCTATAGACTTATGTTTACATATAGGATCTTTTATAAATTCAGGCCCTTTTTCTCCACCATTTTGAAGATTTATGTCTAGACTTAGAGGTTAGGTATCTTTTATGAATTCTACCCCAGAGTCCTACACATCAAAGAAATTAGCACAGACTCTTCCGCAGGTTACCGACCCCTAATATAGTGTACAAAGCTTTGACAGATCTTTTGATGACTGATCATAAGGACATACGGACATAAGAATGGAGGAGACTTCAAGAGACCATAAGGCCTACACTACACAGTTCCATGTCCCTTACCATCTTTCATCCCTACCCATGTCTCAGCCTCTCTGTCTCTCAGTCTCTGAACCCCTGAGTCCCTGATTTCCTCAGTCCCTGATTTCCTGATTCCCTGATTCCCTGACTCCCTGCGTCTCTCAGTCCCTCAGTCCCTCAATCCCTGAGTCCCTGAGTCCCTGAGTCTCTCTCTCAGTCCCTCATTCCCTCAATATCTGTCTCTCAATCCCTCAGTCTCTCTGTCCATTAGTCTCTCAGTCCCTGAGTCCCTTAGTTTCTTTCTCAGTCTCTCCTTCTTTCAGTCCCTCAATCTCTCAGTCCCTGAGTCCCTGAGTCCCTGAGTCCCTTAGTCCCTCAGTCTCTTTCTCATTCTCTCAGTCCCTCAGTCTATCAGTCTCTCAGAGGGTATGGTTTAAGAGATCTGTAAGACCATCATAGGATCTCTCTGGAAGCATCTCTCTAGATCACAGAGACTCGACAAAGAAAGTAAAATCAATGAGGTTGCCATGGAATCTCCCTCCTGCTGCATCTTGAAGTCTGGTATGGAGATCCGGAAGGTAATCAAGGATAGTAAGGGTCTCTATAGGACTTACTCGAAGTCATGAATAACAATGAGACAATTAAAATCAAGCACTGATTTTAATCGCAGGATCTCTGCCAAAGTCGTGACCTATTAGTGCCGAGAGGCTGACATAAACGCGGGCCACGTGCACTCTATCACTGCGCGCATGGAGTTAATATAGGCAAATTGAGAAACTGCCCAAATATGGCGGACAGTGCCCACTTAACGTAGACAGAGGGAAACGTATCAGACAGCTAAGTAGCTAGCTAGCGTTCCTTCGTCTCTCTTAGACTTTGCCTCTCTTCTTTTCCTCTATAATTTTCGTGCACCCTGGTCGCCCTTCTTCCCGTCCCGCCCAATACACGAACCGCATAGCATACAAGGTTGAAATTGTCCTCTTACTCAGTACACGATTAAAAAAAAAATCCTTTGATTAAAATTGGCGAACACAGATATACACTCTAACGAATGCAGATATCCCGTAGAGATAACCCTTATCGCCACCGGCATCACCAGAAATATTTGAGCCAGATTTCCATCAGGGTAACTTAACTGCATGAAGCAAGTAATATGCAAATCGACTCAGCAATTAATGAAGCCAAAAGCTGTCAAAGTGGCATCCTTACACGGTGAGCTCACTGCCCTCCCTGTGGAGCCGAAGAGGGCGGATGCCACTACAGCGCACGCGCGCGACATGGCTGGCCCATGTCTGGTCTCGGGTGCTTCCCCTTGGGGGAATTATCGGAAAGACCCCGAGGCAACGGCCCTCTCTGCCAGGGTGCCGTGGTACACTAAAGGCGTTATCACACTGGGCTATTTTTCCTCCGGCAGTTGGAGCAAATTTGCAGCCCACAGCCTTCGGGGAGGAATCTGATATGCTGGAGGAAAATTATTTTCCTCCAGGATATCAAATGACATTCTACGTATTTTCGTTGAGAAAACAAAATAGCTTGCCAAAGTAATTTCACGGCGGAAAAAGTTCTGGAGGTGGGCAGTACCGCCTACTAATCGGAGGTTGTTGGAAAAATAGCCTAGTGTGATAACCCCTTAAGAGGCAGACAGAGTTCGATGAATTTCCGTACTCTAGATCGGCAGTAGAAATGATCAATCATTTCCTTTTCTTGACGTTTCTTCAGTTAGGCAAAACCTTTTGGCGTCAGCTGGAATGTAGCCTATAAAGATCGTCATTGTACGCCTACAGTCTATTGAGTTAACTTTCTCACTACGATGATACCCTCACAGAGTGATTAATGGTTTCATAATAAATAATAATAATAACAATAAAATTGCCTGGTGGAAGCTAGGATAAACGAAAAAAAATCGTAGAGAACAGCGGATCGTTTAACCCAGTAGTGGAACTGAAAAAAAAAGTATATACATATATATATATGTATAATAATGATAATAATAATGATAATAATAATAATGATAATAATAATAATAATAATAATAATAATAATAATAATAATAATAATAATAATAATAATAATAATAATAATAATAATAATAATAATAATAATAATAATAATAATAATAATGATGATGATGATAATAATAATAATGATAATAATAATAATAATAATAATAATAATACAACCCAAATTTACTTTCTCCCTGGAATCCAGTTGTCTCCATTTATATTCTCAACAAGAGAAAATCTAACATGCCGATTAGCTTGGTTTAATTTAGATCGTCTGTCTGTACAGTTGGATTCAATGTATTCAACTCGCCTAGACGCCGTACCAGAAACTTTTTACCATTCTGTACCAAGGACCTTATTATGATGAACACTAACTTACCCAACCTACGTTGTAGATAAAAGAGATAAACTAACCTCTAATAACTCCTTTAGTGTTGTGGGTTCGTGTTGTTACATTCTAACTAAGGACTTAAGCTTCTCGTCCATGGTAACTATTGCTTAGGAGGTGAGTCGGGTGGGGGGGAGGGGAGAAGGCGACTTCTGGACTGAACAGAATTGCTCGGCGTCTCCTTTTGGTCATGGATCCGCCCCTCTGCCATGGACAAAAAACCCCAAGCATTTGCCTCAACTATCTCCGAATGCGCGTCACCATTTATAAATGCCTAAACTTCGAGGGGGGAATTTGCATGGGCGGCAGGTCCCGGCCGCCGCGACAGAGACACACAAGACGACGGAGCGGGAGTGATAGCGCAGGTGTTTCGATTTATGAGAGAGAGAAACGTTGGAGTGAAAATACAGCCGGAGGTACAAGGCGGCCAGCCGTGTTGTCGAGTGAAGCTACGGGCCGAATAAAGCGGCACGCGGCGTTCGCTGATCTCGAGACTTGGGGCCACACATCTGCATGGTAATATATTCTGAACAAACACCGTCCAGGATCCACCACTGTTATAATGGTTTATACATACTCATGGGTACCTACATGTTTATATTATGTTTGCGTTCACACACACAAGGTCATGCGGCGATCATATGTGTATATAAGTGCATAAACATGTCATTTGCCAACACACACGCACACACATGCACGTACACACACACACACACACACACACACACACACACACACACACACACACACACACACACACACACACACACACACACACACACACACACACACACACACACACACACACATTCGTGGGCGAGTTGGGGGTGTGTGTACGTGCAAGGTCACAGCATTACCCATAGATCGGTCATATATGAGATCTGAGCTCTCTTCCGGGGAGGTATTAACTGTCGATCACAAATCCAACACGTGATCCAAGACCATGGTGAATCTCACACACACACACACACACACACACACACACACACACACACACACACACACACACACACACACACACACACACACACACACACACACACACACACACACGCACACTCATGTCATAGACACGCAAGCAAATCAGAACTCGTATAAACTATCACTAGCACATGTTACCACAGCTGTCACCAAGGCTGCGGAGGGCAGGCGGGGAAAACGCTCGGAGCGTCGATAAGTCCGACATCGGTTATTTACTCAGTAACCAAGCGTCTGATCTCAAGTGACAGGTCCAAGTTGCAGGGCAGACTCTTCTGGATAAACTGTAAAATCTGGGTCAAGGATTTTTTTTTCTTTTTATTCTGTTCCCTGTCCCAGGGCAGTGGGCGAGATGCTGGGATGACCTGTCATCCAGGAGGAGCCAAGATAAGAGGGAGGAAGGGTGTGAATGGGAGTGGAGTATGTGGGGATGGAATGGGTGGGAGTGGATTTTATGTCTTTGTTTTTGGCTACCTCACTTGTAAGGGGGAAAATGCCGTTGGTATATGTATGTATGTGCGTGTATGTACTGTATGTATGTATGTATGCATGTATGTATGTATGTATGTATGTATGTATGTATGCATGCATGTATGTATGCATGTATGTATGTATGTATGTATGTATGTATGTATGTATGTATGTATGTATGTATGTATGTATGCATGTATGTATGTATGCATGTATGCATGTATATATGTATGTATGTATGTATGTATGTATGTATGTATGTATGTATGTATGTATGTATGTATGCTCGCTGGCCGAGCGGGTTAGAGCGTCGCTACTTGTGGCGGAGGTTGAATGACGGCAGCTCAAACCCTGCCGCCAGCGAGTGGGACCAAGGTCATGTTTCATGGAATTCCACGCTACAAAGTCCTCTGTAAGAGGCACCGTCCTAGCCTCCTGATAGGGGGATTTAAACGATGTTAAACCAAATCTTCATCATTATTCGGTACAATGTCCTCAATTTCATGGGTTTTCCAAGGAGCCATAGACATTCCATGAAAATCAAAATTAGTTCTCACGAAATTGCTGGAACTGATTTTATCCTGTTGCCTTATGGTAAATATAGTGAAGGATTCTGAATGTAGGTATGATGAAATACATTCCTTACCTGGAAAGAATACCTTTATCCTGTTGTTTTGCGGTAAATATGGTGAAGAATTCTGAATGGTATGTATTACTTAATACATTCCTTAACTGGAGAGAGTATCTCTATAGGATCGGTCACACTACTCTTGTATACCTCGGGACGCTGATATACATCGGTCTAATTTAACTAAACTTTGTGTCTGTTTGTCTTACATCTTATAGATTGCTCTCTTGATAATAGCAAAACTGAAAGTACAGGGAGAATAACTGAATATAGGCCAAGGTAGCCTTGTTCTTTGGCTTATCATATTGATTTACCGCCTCAAGAGAGATTAAAAAAGAACTACGCGCCCTCCTGCATCACATTATGCGTGTATAAATGTATAAATATATATAAAATTTATAAATGCATAAACATATAATGCATAAAATATGATATATATATATATAAACATATAATGTATAAAAGACAATATATATATATATATATATATATATATATATATATATATATATATATATACACATACAGTATATATATATATATATATATATATATACATATATATACATATAATATATAAACTATTGAATGACTGAAAAATATTTCATGTATCTCTACATTAATTTCTATGGTTTTTTATCAAAAATAAGTTAGTAAATCAAACAACATACCATATGTGTAAATAGTAAGGAAAACACAAAAGTCCTTAGATTTTTGCAAGGTAGCTTTCTGAAAATACTTTTGAAAATAGAAACGAAAAGATAACATGAAAAGTCCTTAGTGGCACATTAAGGTGTCATCATACTGGGCTATTTTTCCTCCAACCTCCGATTAAATGGCGATTCCACCCGTGGATGGGGTGAAAGGGGCATTACAAAAGAGAGGAATGTCTGTGGAGGAAGGACGGGAGAGGACAGAAGATAGGGGTGAGTGGAGAGGGGTTGTGTATAGATGATGCTGTGATGCATGAGGGGGAGTGGGTGGGGGATGGGGGTGAGGAAGTATGTATGAGAAAGAATTTGACGCAGCCCGAAGGGATTTCTCCCCGTCTTCTTCTTTTCTGCGTGGGGGGACGGAGAGGGGGGTCGCCGAATTTATGAAGCGGCTTTGCTGTGGATGTGCTGTTTCTTGCGACACTACTTCTGACCCAGGGCAGTGGACAGGATGCAGGGATGACCCGTCATCCAGGAGGTGCCAAGATAAGAGGGAGGGAGGAGGGTGGAGGGGAGTGTAATATATAGAAAATGGAATGGGTGGGAGTGGTTTCTATGCCTTTTTCTTTTTGGCTACCCCCCGTGTAGGGGGAAAAAGCCTTTGGTATATGTATGTATGTACCACCCACCTCCAGAACTTTTTTCACTGTAAAATTTTTC
>NC_134804.1:52119930-52124930 GCF_046742065.1 Oratosquilla oratoria
TCACACTGGGCTATTTTTCCTCCGACAGTTGGGGCAGATTTGCAGCCCCCAGTTTTCGGGAGGGAATCTGATATGCTGGAGGAAAATGAAAATAGTTTGCCATAGGGATTTTACTGCGGAAAAAATGTTCTTAGGTGGGCGGTACCGCCGATTAATCGGAGGTTGAAGGAAAAATAGTCCAGTGTGATAACCCCTTATCAAGTGGCTGAAGATCAGCTGAGTGTAAAGATAATCTATCGCAATGAATATAATCTTATGACTAGAGCATCCATCATTTTTTTATGATTAATGCGCCAATTTTATATATATATATACATATATATACATATACATATATATATATATACATTATATATATACATATACATATACATATATACATACATATGTACATATGTATATATATATATATATATATACCTGTATATACATATATATATACATATTATATATATATATATATATATATATGTATAATATATATATATACATATATATATATATATACACCAAGGAAGATGAGAACCAAGAAGATTTATATTTGCTACACAAGGTGCTGAAGACTTCTTTCATACGTATATATATGCACAAAAATGATCACTATGCTGCCGTCACATTAGAAAATAAAAATAAATAAAATGAAAACATTACAGTAAATAAACATATAAATGATTAACTACATAGGCTAATAACTAAATAAGTAGATAAATTGATATATAATAGCGAAAAGATAAATAAATAAACAAATAAATAAATGATTATATAGAAATAGATAAGTAATATACAAATAAATTGATTAATGAATATGCAATAAACAAACAAGTGAACAAATGAATGACTAGATTAGTTGACTAATTAATCAAATGACCAATAAATAAATAAATAAATAAATAAATAAATAAATAAACAAATAAATGAATAAATAAATTAACAAATAAACAAACAGATAAATAAATAAATGAATAAATGAATAAATAAATAAATAGATAGATAAATAAATAAATAAATAAATAAATAAATAAATAAATAAATGAATGAATAAATAAATAGATAAATAAATAAATAAATAAATAAATAAATAAATAAATAAATAAATAAGTAGATGAATAGATGAATAGATAAACAAACAAAAATAAATAAATAGACAAGGTACCGAACTAAAAAAAAATTACAAATAAATTAACGAAATTAATTACGCAGATAACTAAGTAATCAAAAGATTAAAGGTGCTTTTACATTCCCCTTCCTTATCACACACGTCGTTTTTACCCGTCGTCCTGCCCTTGACCAGACGACAGTCAAACAAACAAACAAACAGACTTTGTAAACAAGCCTCGCCCTTTAACATGTTCCCCTGATACCACGGTTATTCTCTTGCTAATGTCCTAGGCTTACTATTCATGTCATATATACATGCCACATGATATTTACGCAAAGTCATATATTCTTACAACATACTGTACATATGTCACATACCTAAGCCACTTTGTAAAAATGCCGTGTACTCTTGTGTACTTTTTTATTTATCATATTTGAAACTTAGATAATTACTTTTGTTTAAGAGATTAATAGAACAACAATCCTTCTAACCCCCCCCACACACACATAAATAGATAAATAAATGAATAACGAAGCTAAATACAAAAACAATAATCTTGTTTGTCCAACTGAATGCTGAAAATTCAAACAGTGTAACCGACGACAGCATAAGTGGGAAATATAATCCATTAGTTCGCCACAAGATCTGAGAAACTGTTTCTTCTCTCCTCAATGTGAAATATATTACATTCTTATCAAATAAGGCGAACCGCCATATATCAGCTCTGAGCCACAATCCCTTCCCTTCCCTTCCCCCTTGCCGCATGCCTCGCGATCGCCTCATACCAAACGCCCACGTGAAGATCAAGGCGAGTTCTGTCCCTTTTTCGCCTCCCTTCTTTGTCCGAGTCCACCTCTCTTCCTGTGGATCGCTGGATCGGAAAAGCACAAAGGGAGTGTCCGGACACTAGGGATTCCTCGCTAGCATGCTACTTGATTTTGCTACTTCGTTTGAATAGAAACGACCTCAGTTACGATCTTTTGTTTTTAAAATTTCCAAATGTCGCTCTTGCGTCGTGTAGTGAGAGGCTGAATGACGAATTAAGAGAAGTTAAACCTGTACAAATGTTAGACATATTGTTGAGATGTACTTACGGGAGTCAATAATGTTGTAACCGAAGTCGTTTCTACTCAAACGAAGTAGCAAAAGCAAGTAGCATGCAAGCCTAGTGTGCCGCCACATTATGTGGAGGAAGAGAGACACGCGGAGTTTGAAATATAGTATGTAGAGGATGTGTAGTGGGTTTAATTAAAAGGTCTATGAGCTTTTGGTAGTCCTTCGTGGACGAAAATGGCGACCTCTTATGCAGGATAAGGAAACCTGCGCAAAGAGGAGATTTATTTATGTATTTTGTTTGTTGCATACATTATTATAGTTTTTTATAATTATTATTTTATTATTATTATGATTTTTTTTTCGCATCCGACCTAGATATGGACCAAAAGGTCTCCTCTCGGCATGCTCCGCCTTTGTAATCCTTTAGGTACACAAGAGGCCGTGCACTCCAGTAACGGCAGACACTTGGCCACAACAACTGGCACCGGATGGCAAGAGCGGCCCAAGACAGTCAGAAGCTCTGTGTGACTGCAATACCGTGCCAGAGCTTCGGAAGGCCATGTGGAAGGAAAGGAACATGAAAAAACCAGCATTAGGTTTGTGGAAGATGTGGTATGTTTGGTGAACAGGTGGGTTACGTAAAAACATAAGAATGGAGACTACAAGAGACCATAAGGTCTACACTAGGCAGTTCCATGTCCCTTATCACCTGTCATCTCTGCCCTGTAGGTTGCCTAATCTTCTCTTAAAAATAGTTTCAGCGGTCAGTACATAGTAACTAAGTCTATTCTATGCGTTAACCACTCTGTTGATAAATAAGTTCTTTCCTATTTCTTTCTTAAATATAAATTGGTGTGATTTGAATAAATTATTACGAGTCCTGCCCTGCAGGGCAATTGCATTCGTGAATTCTCTTTTGTTTAAATTGAATCCCATTGCCCAGATTGGTTGTGCTGTTACCCAATTGGACGTCTCATCTTCCAGTGCCATTGCTATCTTTCTTTTCATATGATTCGATAGCTGATCTAATACTACTACTACCATTACTACTATTGCCACTACTGATAGCACTACTGCTAATACCACAACTGCTACTACCACTACTACCGCTACTACTATTACTACCAATACGACTACTGCTTCTTCTGATATATATATATATATATATATATATATATATATATATATATATATATATATATATATATATATATATATATTCAACGACCTCTATCCTCGTGGAACTGTGTAGTGAAAGCAGTCACGACCTGTCTCCCACAGGCACAATTCATTGGCCCCAATCTCGCCAATGGCTGTGGTCAACTACTCTTTTATGTTTTATATTTTTAACTTTAATAAAGCCTCGTACAAAAATAAATTTATCTTACTTTCAACCACAGTCTGATCAAAATCGAAGTTCTGCACGAGTGTTGATTAAGGGGGTGTGGACCTGGGACCTCTCAGACATAGGAGCGCTGATCTTAAGAGTGAGAATGACAGTCTACATCTCATCCACGCTACGACACTGCTCTTTGGCTTTTGTTTCTTTTCTATCATCTCTGCCAGACAAGCGTAGAATAGCTTTGCCCTTGGACCCATCCCGCCTGAAGTCGAGAAGGTTATCGGAGTGAATGAGCCCTGGTCCACATTTTGTATATGATCCTCATAAATCCTAATTTTCTCGTTCACATTTTGGAAGTGGGACGCCTCAATAGTTAGGTTATTTTAGCAGGGGCCAATTGGATCAAATATTCGTATGTCAAAGAGGGACAATTGTCCCCGTGTCCAGAAACCTCTTGCGCTGACGTCCACTCGTGTTTCATCTGACGTGTTGGAGGTGCGGTACCTGAAGTTCTCCCCTCCTAGTGGTAGTAGTGTTAGTTTGATGGTCGCAGCCTTGGATACCTCCAGAAGCATTTAGGAAGTGAAATCCCTTCTCTCATCATGTCTCATGCAGATGAATCCATCCTGCTTGCATATCATGGGATGATTTGGATCAAATTGTGTACCACAGGAACATCTGTTAGGTAGCCCATCCATTGGTCATCCATAACTCAGGATAATGGCATCCATGAATTCCCTTTGGTTTGGTTGAATCCCTTTGCCCTGATTGGTAGTGCTGTCAGCCAATTGGAAGTTCCTTCGTCCTGTGGCTTTGCTCTATTTCTTTTCGTATGATTCGATAGCTTTTTTATATGTTTCTTCTAATTTCTCTGGATTTATACACGTTCGTCTCCTGTTAATATTGTGACACGATGTTGTTTGTCAGGGAGGATGTGAGTCTCAGAGTTCTGATGTTCTATGATGGCAAGGTTAAATGGGTTTGAGTTGTTTAGCCCTCCCATTCTTGGTGGAGGTTTAGTTGGCTTTATTTCATGTACTACTACTACTACTATTGCTACAACTACTATTACTGCTGCTCCTATTACTGCTACTGCTACTACTACAATACTGCTGCTGCTACTACTAGTACTACTATTACTACTACTACTACTACTTCAACCACTACCACTATTATTATCACCTTTACTATCATGCTCACAAGCACTATCACCGCTTCCACTATTACTAATGATAACAATTGGTGATATTAGTACTAAAAATATATCATAATTTGTAATATATAGTCTCCTTTGTTACGGTAGTATTTGCTCATATTTCACACTATTTTGGGTCACTTGGTGCATGGCGTGTGTGTAATATTTTAGGCGATACGGCGACCTTGGGCTCTAAGGTTGGCCGAAGTATGTGTGTTGAAAGAGAAAGGCAACTGCCTACAAGCAGGCCAAAAGGTGCACTATGGGAGGACGAATTCTTCATTGGTACAACCTTTCGAACACTCGAG
>NC_134804.1:52129930-52147430 GCF_046742065.1 Oratosquilla oratoria
GGTATTTCCGTACTGAAGCTCTTCAGACCACTTCGACTGTCACCCTTCGTGGGATGACTTTATCCCTCTGAAGTATTGTCACCGTATTGGAGACTTCAGGAATCGAAGAAAATCTCTTCAAGGCGACAACTAGACACGACGCTTCTGTGACATCATCACTAAAGCAATGTTTTCGGAAGCCTTGGTCGCCCAAATGAGGATGCTTCCATGTTAGTTATTTTAATATGAAGACATAATGCACATGCTTTGCTGCAGATGACATCAAGGAAGTGTCCGTATAAGGACGTGGTCTGGCCTCATCAAGATCCCATTAGGTCTTTGTTCGCCTCTGTCCCGACTAAAACTGCTTGGCGTCATAAAAAGTCAAGATACATAAACATGAGGAGTGAAAAAGAAAAATTCATCTCAGAATCAAGTAGAGGATAGATAAGAAGAGAATGAAGGGGAGAGGGAGGGCAAATGAGAAGAAAAGTAGGAAATGGAGGGAAAGAAGATTGAGGTACAGATTAGTGAGTAGGGAAGATAAAGGAAGATAGGAGGTTAAGGAAAAAGAAAAAGAATGAGGAAAAGGATGGAAATAAGGTATAGGAAAAGTCACGTGAGTAGGGCGCATAACATGGGAGGGTGTTCTCATATGCAAAAAAAATCCGGATTCTCCTGCGCGCCGCCAAGTATAATTACGAACTACGCCTCAGCCACCACCATAACGTGGTGGCCGGGGACCATCTGTCACAACTTGGGGAGACAAAGAGCGGACCTTGTCACCGTGAGAAGATTCCTGACGAAGGGACGAGTGAGGGAAAGGGTGTGAAGTGAGGCCGGGCACTAAGGGTAAGGTCTCAGAAATAAACAGCGCTTCCATCCTTGTGAATAATATCACACCGAAGAAGTGGAGTTGCATACACACACACACACACATGTATATGTATATATATATATATATATATATATATATATATATATATATATATATGTATATATATATATATACATATTATATACATTATATATATATATATATATATATATATATATATATATATATATATATATATATACATATATAGCAAAGCCTCAGTGTTATTTTTCCCCGAGAATGCCATTGATTTAACCATGACTTGTAGATAAAATATGTCATCAAACAGGCTTTGCAACAACTTTTGCAACATGAAAATCCTTAATTCGAAGATACAATTGAAAGCTTTAGGTCACTGGAGAATAGGACACACTTTAACAAGGGTGTCACAAACAAGGTCATCATATTAAGACAATAGGACAGGGCTCGCAGTAATGGATTTAATTTGGACAAATTTAGATTAAGAAGGAAATAGGCGAGAACTGATTTACCAATAGAGTGGTCAATGAATGGAATAGACTTAGTAACCATGTAGTAGTGAGCGCTGAAACTATCGGTTGTTTTAAGAAAACGTTAGATAATTTTATGGATGGGGATGACGTTTGGTAATGGACATGGAACTGCCTTGTGTAGGCCTTATGGTCTCTTGCAGTCTCCTTCATTCTTATCTTCTTTAAGTGAGGAATACTGAGTCCAATATTAATAGCCCAATATTCTCCAGCAGAACTTAGCTATAGTTCTAAATCCACCCAAAGCTCCGTTCATCTAAAATAACATGGCTTGTCATCAAAGAACAACGCCATTTTTACGCAGTATAAAAGAACACGAAAACATAAGAATGGAGAAGACTACAAGAGACCATAGGGCCTACACCAGGTAGTTCCATGTCTTTTACCACCTGTCATTCCTACCCATGAGGTTATCTCATCTTCTCTTAAAGCAACCTTTTGTTTCATCATTCACTTTATGATTACAAAGTCTATTCCATTCGTTAACTATTCTGGTGGAGACAATATATGTTTCAGAGATTTATGGGAAGGTTCAAGGTAAGTTGTTCACTGTTTTGGTCCTGATTTCCAGTCAGGGAATCTCAAAGCAACATTTAATTTCCTCTTGCATCCAGGACCTGGGAACACTACTTTCACAACAACCCAAAATAAAAAGGACCTCAACACATTCTTGATTTCTATGAACATGATAAGGAAGAGGACGGAAAATCTAGCAAGTTCTCATCTTGGTAGATTCAGCTAAAAGACAAAAATCAATGTAATTAGGGTTTAAATAATCACTCAGTGATATACGGCAGTGTTCACCATTATCATCCAGATTGTCAAGAGTTCTTTGTACCTTGTTTACATAAAAAAGAAAACTCGATATTTTACTAAAGTTGATCATATTACCTAACTTAACAAAGTTCCTAAATCGAGTTTTCCCGAGAGACGAGTTTCGAAATAGATGACTATTGTACATAATTTGAAAGTAATATCGTAGATCACGCTTGCTTTGCAATCATATTCCTTAGCCAAAATGACACCCGAGGCTCGCCATTATTAGAGCCATGTTAGGATACGACTTGTGAAATTGACAACAACTACTTCCCCGCCAATTACGACCACCGACGGTCCAACAATGAGCTCGAACATGCATCTTTATCTCTCTCTCTCTCTCTCTCTCTCTCTCTCTCTCTCTCTCTCTCTCTCTCTCTCTCTCGCTCTCTCTCTCCCTCTCTCTCTCTCCTCTCTCTCTCTCTCCTCTCTCTCTCTCTCTCTCTCTCTCTCTCTCTCTCTCTCTCTCTCTCTCTCTCTCTCTCTCTCCTCTCTCTCCCATGTCTCTCTCCGTCTCCCCCCTTCTCTCTCTCTCTCTCTCTCTCTCTCTCTCTCTCTCTCTCTCTCTCTCTCTCTCTCTCTCTCTCTCTCTATCTATCTCTCTATCTCTCTCTATCTCTCTCTCTCTCTCACACACACACACACACACACACACACACACACACACACACACACGCATCGTCTCCTTATACTTCTCTGAACATTTACATTTGCTCTGCTTGACTCGCAGCTGCTACAGACCTCTTGTACCCATAATGATTCATTTAAAAGAGGTTGTCATTAGTCTGGGAAGAAAGGGGGGAGAATCTTATTATTATTATAAAAAATGGCGCTCTGAATTAGGGTTGCTTAATCACCTCATGTGTGTCCAACAGGATCACAGTGTAATTAAACAAACAAGGATCCTTACTAATACTCATACGAGACCCGTTTTCTATTTACAATTTTTAAAGAAATTCTCCCAGCGGTTGTCTGCTACATCCAAGGTAAACATGATTCCTACAGCTATTTTTTTCTTCAAAAAGTCATTACAAATTCTCTTTTAACAAATTCATATAACCCTGACACACAGTAGTAGTAAAATTATTATGAATTGGTCCGGAGAGAATTGATAGAATAAGAATGAAAAAAGGGAAGTCACATATATCAAGCATTGGTAAGAACAATTACAGTATACAATTTGATCTCACTTCAAGCTCGGTTAGTTTAAAGTATATCTGTTTGTTACTTTCTACTTCTTTCTCCTCCTCCCTCTCTCTTTCATTCTCTCTCTCTCTCTCTCTCTTTCTTATATATATATATATATATATATACATATATATATATGTATGTATGCATATATACGTATTTATGTATATACATGTATATATATATATATATATACATATATATATATATGTATGCATATATACGTATTTATATATATATATATATATATATACATATATATATTTACATAGTTATCTATCTTGCTATCTCTCTCTCTCTCTCTCTCTATCTATCTATCTCTAGAAGAAATTTACGCTATATAACCATGTGCAACATTTTCTATGTGGATAGGGATCCAAGGATAAATGTATGAATAAGTGGGTAGAGAGCTTAGGAGAGGAAAAGGGAAAAGAGAGGCAAAGAGAAAAAACCAGAGAGAGAAAAAGCAATGCAAAAACGGAGAACGACAGAAATAAAGAAAAATTAGACAATGTCGGAGAAAAAACAGATGTGTGTGTGTGTGTGTGTGTGTGTGTGTGTGTGTGTGTGTGTGTGTGTGTGTGTGTGTGTGTGTGTGTGTGTGTGTGTGTGTGTGTGTGTGTGTGTGTGTGTGTGTGTGTGTGTGTGTGTGTGTGTGTGTGTGTGTGTGTTTGGTGTGTGTGTGTGTGCGTGTGTGTGTGTGTGTGTGTGCGTGTGTGTGCGTGTGTGTGTGCGCGTGTGTGTGTGTATGTGTGTGTGTATGTGTGTGTGTGTGTGTGAGAGAGAGAGAGAGAGAGAGAGAGAGAGAGAGAGAGAGAGAGAGATAAAGGTAGATAGGTATATAGATAAATGTAGATAGAGATTCCTTACCAACGCGTTGGTCGTAGTAGGTAGTCACGTGAACTCATCTCAAGGAACCTCACCTGAAAAGAAGGTAAAATTTTATTTAACTTCATAATAACTTCGTTTAACTTCATGATAACTTCATTTAACTTAATGATAACTTTATTTAGCTTCATACTTTTTAGTCTATACAGACTCAAACCTTACGCAGATAAAAGGGGGAATTTTCCAAAAACGAAGTTGATTCTTTTACAATTTTTGTTGAAGGTGATGGCTACTTTCAGCGTTGATT
Source organism: Oratosquilla oratoria (assembly GCF_046742065.1). NCBI lineage: Eukaryota > Metazoa > Arthropoda > Malacostraca > Stomatopoda > Squillidae > Oratosquilla > Oratosquilla oratoria. The sequence continues at coordinate 52,134,435 of NC_134804.1, forward strand.
ATTTTCTTGCTGATGGTTTCTTTAGTTCTAACTCTTCGCCATAGTGGAGGGTCTAAACCAGTGATTACTAAACATTTTTATTCTGTTATTTCCCCCCTAGAACCACTTCAACCATCCTGGTTTCCCCCTTCATGGCAAAACACAATGTGACTATAGTTTAGAAATGTACAAATGTACTGATAAACATAAGTTACATTGTAAACTACACTGCCTATCTACAACAAGAATACTCTCTTTTTTTCTCTCTCTGTCTCTCTCTCTCTCTCTCTCTCTCTCTCTCTCTCTCTCACACACACACACACACACACACACACACACACACACACACACACACACACACACACACACACACACACACACACACACACTCATTCACTCAGTCATTCTCTCTCTCACTCTTTCTCTTTCAGCAAGTAGGCAGTGCAATGATTTCTCCCTTGTTACCTTCAAATCCCCCCACCCCCAGCCTGACTGGGGGAAATTTCCCCCTTTTTGCAAAATGCTGATGTAAAACCTGTAGAACTTCTCCATAGGCGTTCATAATAATTTTCGATTCGGATTTCGGCTCAAGTGAGGCTTCTTCAGAGACTGATAATGATGTCACTGATTGTCGGTATATAACCATCGGTTAAGCGGTAAGGGGTGGGGGGAGGAGTTCCCTAATGAGCTGGATTTTTTTTTGATTAATTAATATTAGATTTCTATTTCTCAGGCTTCTAGCCCTACCCTGTGTCCTCATGTTGGGTAGTGCTCATAAATCGAGAGATCGTCCTTTGTTAATGTTGGTTCTCACGCGAGAGGGACTTGAACCAGTTTAAGGACAGTTCCGGAACCCTTCAAGGTTAAGGTCCAGACTACTGATGGTAGCCCCACACACCTTTAAAAAAAAAAAAAAAAAAAAAAAAAAAAAAATAGAGGGCGGGTCTTCCCCGTTGAGAAGGCAATTAACAACTCGGTCTACGTCATCACAGTCCGTTCATCACGTTCGCTCAACTGCTTAATCCATCATGGGCCGTTGACACGTGCGCCCCTCAACTTATCAGTCGAGTCAGTATCCCGTCAACACCAATTGTCAGGAGAGGCGGGCCGGGAGAGACAAGATTCAACGTTTTGACTTGGAGAGCTCGATGGGTGTGCGTGTGTAGACTGCTGTGTATGTATGTGTGTGTGTATATATATTAATGTATGTGTGTATGTGTGTATGTGTGTATGTGTGTATGTATGTATGTATGTATGTATGTATGTGTGTATGTGTATGTGTGTATGTATGCAGACTGCTGTGTATATATATTATATATATATATATATTATATATATTATATATATATATATATATATGTGTGTGTGTGTGTGTGTGTGTGTGTGTGTGTGTGTGTGTGTGTGTGTGTGTGTGTGTGTGTGACTCTTGTTTATATTCTTATACAGTAAGATGCAACAGCGTAGTCAGCTCTTCAGACTTTTCACATGGATAAAGGATTACAAAGGAGGAGCATGCCAACAGGAGACCTTTTGGTCCATAACTAGTTCAGATGCGAAAAAAATATATAATAATGATAAATAAAGAAAATAGATAAATGAAAATAATAATAATATTAGTAATAATAAATTAAATAGATATAGTGTTTATTATTTCGTTGGCAATAACCAACACTTCTGTTCTTGGGAACAATATTAAACTGAAAGAGTAGCTATACAGGTGGTGAAGAAGAAACTGAAGGGGGTTATCACACTGGTCTATTTTTCCTCCGACATCCTACCTCCAACCTCCATTTCAGTAACTAGAATATGACTTCGCTTGCAGAAGTCTGGAGTTCTCTAAGAACGTTTCAACATTATGTTTAACATTCGTATGGGTTTACAATTTCTTAGTTCATCATTCAGCGTTGCGGTGTATGACGTAAATGACATAAATATAATTTGATAAATGGAGATTTGAAAAATGAAATATTCTAACTGAAGTCGTTTTCACTCAAACGAACTCTCAACTGTCGGCACTGAAGCCCGTGGAAGCTCAGTGTGATAACCTATGAAATCCCAGTGTGATAACCCGTGGAATCCCAGTGTGATAACCCGTGGAATCCCAGTGTGATAACTCGTGGAATCCCAGTGTGATAACCCGTGGAATCCCAGTGTGATAACCTGTGGAATCCAAGTGTGATAACCTGTGGAACCCCGGTGTAGCCTAGTGTGATAACCCATAGTAGCCTAGTGTGATAACCCATAGTTACCCTGTGTGATAACCCATAGTTACCCAGTGTGATAACCCATGGAATCCTAGTGTGATAACCCATAGTTACCCCTGTGTGATAACCCATGGTTGCCCAGTGTGATAACCCATGGAATCCTAGTGTGATAACCCGTGAAATCCTAGTGTGATAACCCATGGTAACCCAATGTGATAACCCCGTAAATGCGGTCGATACAAAAACTCAGGGTATAAAATGAAGGTAAAGATAGTGCGGAGGGGAAAGCCTTTTTGCTCCGCCATCGTAACCCAAGACCCTAAATTGGTGCCAACTTAAAAACGATAAGGACGCTCTCCTTATAATCTCAGCTACCACTTTGCATTTTTCGGCTTTGGCGTCGAAGTCTCCCTCGACGGCGTCTCCACCTACGCCAAAGAGAATTATAGTGGCTTTTACTCTTCGGTAATTTTTCCTTTTAACTATCCATTACTACTGTGCGAGCAAACAAACAAAACCTCTCAAGCTCACACTCAGGAAAAGAAGAATTCATAAAAGGCACACAGATACCTAGATTAGAGTCATTCTTTTATCCCCAGAGCTTCCTGTCAACTAAATGCAATTACCTAATGTTGCCCAAAGCAAACTAAAACATTCTAAAATCTGTCACAAAGATTCTGAGGTCATTATCAAGACAATTTCAACCAAGAAAGAGGACCATAATGGAAATAATTGTCATGTGCTTTATTGTGACATCCTCGCAATTTTATAGAGCGTATTTTTATATCTGTGTATACAATTGTAAATCAAAAACAAAACAAAAACAAAACAAAACAAAACAATCTTCTCAGTTTCAGAAGTTTCCCTAAATGTTTGTGTTTATAAATATATTAGTTTATATATTGATAGCAATGGATAAGAGCACTTCTTTAAACCATGTTGTGACTGTTGTATGTATTTGAATTAGCTTCTTAGAGGTAGAAAAAAGAATCTAGACATAAACCTGACTTCTCCAGAAAGTAAAAATAAAAACTCTAAACTTCTTCACGATCCATTCTATTTTTTTTGGGCGGGGGGTACAAATAGCACAATTATCATCAATAGGGGGTGGCATACGCCAGGAAGCGTCTTGCTTCAATCACACGCCGGCGCCAGTCCCCCCGTCTCTCCGGGCAAGCTTCCATGCAGTCACCCTTCCTTCCCACTCCAAACAACTATCGATAGATTCGATCCACTTGCCCAGAGCTATGAATTCTGCGGCCGTCCCCTTCGTCTCCTCTTCCATCGAGGATTGTCTCTTGTGGAGACAAGAACCCTGTTTATTATCTAACTATACATATGCATTTATTTATTTTGTTTATTATTATTTATGGTGTTATAATTTTTTATGTTTATTTATTCATCATTATTATAATTTTTTTCGCATCCGACCTAGTTATGGACCAAAAGGTCTCCTGTTGGCGTGCTCCTCCTTTGTAATCCTTTGAAACGTGTCACATGATGCCCAAAGAGCCGGAGCTGACATTCACGTATTGTGTTGATGGTAATTGGCCTAGACTGAGTCTCACTGTACAGTCTCAGGTTTGATATGGAGTTATTCCAGCAATACTCCATGATTCTCCGAAGGCACTGACGGTGGTATTCTTAAAGAAAAAAGAAAAAAAAATCCTTATGTAAATCTTATATAAATCCTGGAAGGGAAAGGTTTATATAAGGAAAGATTATTTTTAAGGATATCACCGTAAGAATCTTACGGTGGTATTCTTACAAAAAATCATTCCTTGTATAATTAGTTCCCTTCCAAGGATTTATACAAGATTTATATATGGAAAGACTTTTTTTTTTTTTTTTTTTAGAATACTACCGTTAGTACCAAAGAGATCGAGAAAATAGGTACAACCTGCAAAGCGTATGGTTATCAGCTAATCGTCAGGAGTTGGTTTCTAATTCACATTTGATTCTTCAATTTATGGATTGTCGTCAGAAGACTCCGTTCCTGGGAGAGCCGTGTGTGTGTGTGTGTGTGTGTGTATGTGTGTGTGTGTGTGTGTGTGTGTGTGTGTGTGTGTGTGTGTGTGTGTGTGTGTGTGTGTGTGTGTGTGTGTGTGTGTGTGTGTGCGTGCATGTGCGTGCGTGTGTACGTATGTATACACTCATCCAAAAAGAAAAATAATAGTAGACAAGGCAATGGCCTCTGTGTGTGTGTGTGTGGTAGCGAGATAGTAAAAGCAAACACCCCGCTAATTCTTTCATTGCCGGGAGCTCCCTTCGATAAGGCAGAGCGGGCGTGGCCCCCCGTCTACCCCAGCCAGGGGGAAGCTTTAGTGCGCTGCCCTTTGAGAAAGGCGACAGCGGCTGCGGCGGCGACGCTCACCAACCCCCTCGGTTAGCGTCGCCTTCTTCTGAAATAGTGGTGAGGAAAGGGAAGGGCTACGGTAAAGAGAAAGGGGAAAGGGGAAGGGGAAGGGGGAAAAGGGGAAAGGGGAAGGCGAAGGGGGGAAGGGAAGGGGATGGGGATGGGGATAGGGATAGGGTTAGGGAAGAAGAAGGGAAGGGGAAGGGGATAGGGAAGGGGAAGGGGAAAGGGATGGGGATGGGGATGGGGATGGGGATGGGGATGGGGATGGGGATGGGGATGGGGATGGGGATGGGGATGGGGATGGGGATAGGGGTAGGGAAGGGGAAGGGGAAGGGGAAGGGGAAGGGGATAGGGAAGGGGAAGGGGAAGGGGATGGGGATGGGGATGGGGATGGGGAAGGGGTGGGGATGGGGATGGGGATGGGGATGGGGATGGGGATGGGGATGGGGATGGGGATGGGGATGGGGATAGGGATAGGGAAGGGGAAGGGAAGGGGAAGGGGAAGGGGATAGGGAAAGGGAAGGGGAATGGGGATGGGGATGGGGATGGGGAATGGGGAATGGGGATGGGGATGGGGATGGGGATGGGGAAGGGGGAAGGGGAAGGGGAAAGGAAAGGGAATGGGGAATGGGGAATGGGGAAAGGGAAGGGGAAGGGGAAGGGGAAGGGAGAGTCTTATGATGGAGTATAAGGTGGAAGTGAAGAAGTGTAAAAGGGAAGACGGAAGGGAAGAGAAAAGGGAAGTGGAAGAACACGGGCTAAAGGAAAGGCAAGTATAAAGGCAAGGACAAGAGCAATGGGAAGGCAAGGGCCAGGGCAAAAGCAAATGAAATGAAAGGAGAAAGAAAATGAGAAGTGGAAAGGTAGAAATTGGGTGAAAGGAAGGAATGAGTGAATTATGAATTAGTAGATTATAAATTAATTATAAATTAATAAAGAAACAAATTAATTAATGAAGTGATAAAAGGAAAACAAAATTCTTTGGATCATGTTCCAACCTTTAGTTCTCATGAATTAATTGTACCATTCTGATGGGATCAAATGCGTACGCGCGCACACACACACACACACACACACACACACACACACACACACACACACACACACACACACACACACACACACACACACACACACACACACACACACGAGAGTTTATGAATAATAAGAAAACTCCTCCAGGGAAGAGGGTATAAATGTCATATTGATTTCAACTATTTTCTCCCGTTGTGCCAAGTCATTTCCTCACTTACGCCTCTCTCTGTTGCCTTCTTCTCCTCCTGCCTCTTTTCTCTACCTATCCTCCCATCACCAATTCCCACTTCCCTCTTCTTCTTTTCTCATTTCCCTTTCTTCTTCTTCTTTCCTCGTTTTCTTCTCACTTAACGTTGCTTTACCTGATCCCTGTCTTCTTTTTCTGATCAATTCTCTCTGTCTCTTTCGATTTTTATCATAATTTTTTTCTTTATATCCCAATATATTGCTTCCAAAACTTTTCTTTGTGGTCAAACTCACCTATTGCCTTCTCTACCTATCCTTCCTGTATCAATTTCGTCTTAGCCTTTCCTTTCCTCTTCGTCTTTCTCCAATTCTCCCCTTCCACTCTACGTTGCTTAACTGATCCTCTTCTCCCTTTTTATCAATTGTCTCTCAGTTCTTCCGTTTTCATACTCTTCCTTTTCCTTCTACTTCTCCTCCCCTTCCTCTTCCCCTTCCCCTTCCTCTTCCTCTTTCCCTTCACCTTCCCCTTCCCCTTACCCTTACCCTTTCACTTCCTCTTTCTCTTCCTTTTCCTCTTCCTCCTTCTTTATCTCCTTCTCCCTCTCCTCCTCTTCCTCCTCCCCCTCTTTCTCCTCCTCTTCCTCCTCCTCCTCTTTCTCCTTCTCTTCCTCCTCCTCTTCCTCCTCCTCCTCTTTCTCCTCCTCTTCCTCCTCCTCTTTCTGCTCCTCCTCCTCCTCCCCCCTCAAAAAAAAAATCTCTTCTTCCTGGTCTCCTATCATCCTCTTCATTTGGTCCTCCTCGGGTTCCTCATCTTCTGGTTCAGGTGTAATTCTTGGCTTTAGCTTTGTTGTCTTACAACGCACACAAACGACATTCGGACTTTCCCCTTTCCTTTGTTATTGACATTCCTGACACTTTTTTTTTTTTTTTTTTTTTTTTTTTTACTCCATCTACAATAATGTAACGCGTCTCTCTCCCCCCACCCCTTCCTCGATTGACCCCATTTTTTTTTTCCTTTTCTTTTGTTTCGTTTTATGGTCCATCTTTTTAGCACCTTCGTCTTTCTTTGTTTCACCTTATTTTTTTCTTCTATTTTATTTGTAACGTAACTCTTCTCTCTCCCCATTCTCACTTTCCCATTTTTACTTTTCTTTTACTTCATTCTAAAGTCTGTTTTCATCTTCACCTCTACATCTTCTTTATTCCATTCATTTCCAATTATTTTTTCTTCTCATTTCTTCGTTAGCTCCTTTCTGTCGCTGTGATTTTATTATTTCATCAACAGACTATTCACAGACTTCTTACTCATTCCCTTACTATATTCCGTTTATTGTATATCTCCTTTTCTATCTTTCATCATAACTTCCTTCCCACCTGACCCAATGTCATTCCTTCTTGTCCATCCAGTTATCACATAAGGGGCTATCACACTGGGCTATTTTTCCTCCAACATCCTACCTCCAACCTCCATTTGAATAACTAGAATATGACTTCGCTTACAGAAACCTAGACTTCTCTAAGAACATTTCAACAGTATGTCTAACATTCGTACAGGTTTACAATCTCTTAGTTCATCATTCAGCTTTGCTATATATGACGGAAAGATAATTTGATATTTGGAGATTTGAAAAATGAAATATTGTAACCGAAGTCGTTTTTACTCAAACGAACTCTCAACTGTCGGTGCTGGTGAAGCCCGTGGAAGCTGCCCAGTGTGATAACCCCTTTACTCACTAACCACAACTCTCTGAAACTATGTCCTCTCTGCCTCATTTCAGTCCTCTCTTTCGTCCTTCTCTCTTCTTCCCTCTCCCATTAACTCTTTTCGAGTTCTGTGTCTCTCCCCCTCCCTCTCTAATTCTCCCCTTTTCCTCTCCTTTCCTCACTCCCACACGAAATCTACCCACTGTTATATCCTTCTACGTCCAATTCACATTTGATGAACCGATAGGACAAAGCTACCGCCACCGCCTTCTCCCCCCTCCCCCTCCCCCTTTCCTCTCCCTCCCCCTCTTCCCCCTTCCACCCTTCCCCTTCCCCTCCTCCTCCCTCCCCCTCTCCCTCCCACACACCTTCTCCCTCTCTCCCTCCCCTTCCACCCTCCCCCTCCCCCTCTCCCTCCCCTTCCACCCTCCCCCTCTCCCTCCCCTTCCACCCTCCCCCTCCCCTTCTCCCTCCCCCTCTCCCTCCCCTTCCCCTCTCCCCCTCCCCTCCTCTTCCACCCTCCACCCTCCCCATCTTTGTCCTCCTCCCCCTCTCCCTCCCCCTCCCCCTCCCCACACAAACATCCTTTCTTAAAACAAAGACTTCATTTGACCACTGCGATTGCAGTCTGTTACAAAACCACGTTTTCATTCCTTGTTAGAGTCGACCTGAGCTTTGAAGAAAGTGAGAAGCATATGTCCTGTGGGCTAGGGCCATTGGGGAAGGTAACAGTCACTACCAGAAATCAGAGAAGTGCAGGACTCGAACCGACGACTAGGAGAATGGGGGATTTCTACGCTTCCGATGACGTCACCAAAGCCGTTAGAAATAAAATTTGTTGAATTTTGAGGTGAACATAATTATTTCCTTCTTTAATTCTGCTACGCTTTTAATGCTCGCTAGCCGACCGGATTAGAGCGTCGCTGCTTGAGGCGGAGGTCGAGGTGACGGTAGTTCGAAAAACAGCCAACAGCGAGTTGAACCAAGGGCATGGTTCATTAAATTCAACGCTACAAAGTCCTCTGTAAGGGGCACCGTCCTAGCCTCCTGATAGGAGAACTTCGAGACGTTAAACTAAATCACGTATTTGGTAGACTGTGTTCTCAATCTACGCATTTTCGTTTTGCTTTTGAGTGGTATGCAAATGGAAGAAGGGTTTTTGCTAAATCAAACCTGTCGCTGATAATGACAACATACGTTTATTTTGGCCACCACAAGTCTTTTATTTTTATTCATTTACTTATTCCGATATTTATTTATTTATTTGATTATTCATTAGTTTTTATTTTTTTGGTGTATTATTCTATCTATTAAATTATTTACCTATTCACTTATCTATTCAGCTGTTTATCTGTTTATTTCTGTATTTAATAATCTATTTATTTAATTATGTAATTATCTATCTATGTACATATTTATCGATTTATCTGTTAGTTTATCTATTTTTGAATGGTCACAAAAAAGAAAGATCTCTTGTTGGTCGAAAGGATTAAGATTTCTACAGCATCATGATCCCGGATTAGCACTGCAGAGGAACGTGTAGAATGTGACTATGAAAAAGCCAAACCATTATTCTTTATTTATCGTTTCATCACAATATATGTAGAAATATTTCCACAACATAATCCAAACCATGGTGAATCATACAAGTACATACACACACGTAGCACGCACACATACACACACACACACACACACACACACACACACACACACACACACACACACACACACACACACACACACACACACACACACACACACACACACACACACACACACGCATGCACACAAAATTTGGCAAGTCAACTTCTTGCATCTCTGCACTATTCTTTGCCACAAGGAAATACATCAATGTTACACGAATTTGGTTCTTAATGACACCTTACAATTTCGTTCTACAGTAAGACAGTTACTGGAGTGATGAGGTGAAATACTTCACAACGAAATAATCTTGCGAAAGAGACATCACCCAGCAATTCACGCCAAGTTGGCTACTGTCCTTTACGCAACAACATATCTTTATCGTGCCGCTTGGTCCTCAAGCTAGACAGCGTGGTCGGTTTGTAACATACGTCTTTCCTTGTAACATCTAGTTCATGCATTGTTTGCATAGCCTTTACAAACATCTTGTCTTCGCAGCACTAGTGTGTGCTTTGTTACTCTCATTTGTGCCTTGCATTCTTAACATTATTAGTAATCGTGTCTTTTGTAAAGCGTGTTTCTACGCTCCAGCAGTTTTCGACCGTGTATCCTTGCTAATCCAGACAAACTGTCACACATAATTTTACAGTAGAGTATTCGTTTGCTATGTTGGTAAAAAATAATGCATACAAGATATAAAACATAACTGTGACTACATAAGCTGTCTTCGGCTGTAAAACATATACAGGCGTATCCTCTCTTAAGTTCTTTTTTAAGTTTTCTAACAAAAAAAAAACAAAAAAATATATATATATATATATATATATATATATATATATATATATATATATATATATATATATATATATATATATATATATATATATATTACCATCAACAGGAATCATACACCGGGACCATAAAGGTTATTTTTCCTCCGACTGTTGGAGCAGATGTGCAGCCTGCAGTTACCAGAAGGGAATCTGATATGCTGGAGGAAAATAAATTTCCTTCATCATATCAAATGACATTCTATGTAAATTGTTCAGAAAACAAAATGGTTTGTCATAGTGATTTGACGGAGGAAAAAGTGCTGGAGGTGGGCGGTGCCACCGATTAATCTGAGGTTGGAGGAAAAATAGCCCCTTCACACAGACATGTCATTCCCCCCGAATTCTTCAAGTCTGACCCAGTGGGTCATAATATTTTCTACTTCAAAGACCTCGACTTGCCGCGGCCAAAATGATCTGTTGTTGTTACTTTCAAAGGATTACAAAGGAGGAGCATGCCAACAGGAGACCTTTTGGTCCATAACTAGGTCAGATTCGAAAAAATATGATAATGATAAATAGATAAATAGATAAGTAAAGAAATAGATAAATAAATAAAATCATAATTATAATATGAATAATAATGAATAAAAAAATGAAAAGTTAAATAATAAACAAACATGTAAATAATAAATAATAATAAATTGTCCCGCCGCCTCCTAATATAATTCACATCAGCCATACCACAGAGTTATCCGATGTCACTTGTTTCCAAAAACATCGAGACTTCTCTTAAAGTAATCATTCAGGGCCCATGTCTCGCAGCCATACAGTAATACTCGTATGCACAAGAGACTTGAAGATTTTGTTAGAGCGAGCCCATACGCTTGGATTTTGGTCTTGGTTCTGGAATCTGGATTTCCTGAGGTCGTGTTTACCTGTGCAGTGGCTCCTAAATGAAAGCTTGAGTGAAGAGCACTAAGTAATACAATATTTCGATATTTGTTGCAGTGGAGCAGGTTCCATATCCTTTTCTACATTCGAACGACCAGCCCCCTTTTTCAGTCAAAAGGAAGAGTACCGGACTATCAAACGGCAGACAGCACCATATTGAATCCCACAGATCAAGGATTCATCTCCGGCCTTCAGCAATCCAAAGGTAACATTGCAGATGTCAGTCTCTTTCCACTCTTTATTTTACTTATCTTCTCTAACCTCACTCAGAGAAAACAGAATTTTATTCATCGCTGGATCTGCTACCATCACCCGAATGCCGGCCAAAGGAAACGGTTAGACAACTTTATGGATGGGGATGACAGGTGGTGATGAATACGGAGCTGCCTAATGTAGGCCTTATGGTCTCTTGCAGTCTCCTTCATTCTTATGTTCTTATGTTCTAACTAGACGTTCAGAGAGTCTGCCATGGGTAACTAGGCCCAGCTAGACTTAAACCCATAAACATCTGACGCTATTTGTCCATCGGGTGTGCGGTGAGTGCCCACTAGGGCCAAATTCAGAGTGGAGTGTCTTCAGGGCTCGTTAAGCAGGCCTGAGGTTGTTTGCATTGAAATGACCCTTGACGTCCTCATCAATTCCCTTGACATATCTCTCTCCTCGTTCCTTTTTCAAAAGAGCCCTTGTTTGCCGCCTTAGGATCCTGTATTGGTTCAGGTTCCTAGCCAACCTGGCAGCACAAAGGTATCCAATAGCTGTTGAGAATCCCCAAGGGACCCTAACATGTCAAATCTATTAGAAACTGCTACCACATATGCCTAAGAACAAACACAATTCCTGAGCACCTCCAGGTGAAATCTCTGTGTCTTACATCTCGGAATTCTTCGGTTCTTGGCTCACATCTTGAGTGTAGCAATCTTGTCTATGATCAACCCTCAAAGAGTCCAGCTCATTGGCATATCCTACAGCTCTGTAGGATCCTCAGACGAGTACTTAAAAGGATATCCAACATTCAGAGGAAGAGAACTGTTAGTTTTCTAGAGCCGTCAGGACTAAATAAAATCTTACATGAGGTTTTCTAGATCAAACACATAAAACAGAATATTGAGAACGTGTTAGTGTGCATGAAAACGCTTTAAGATGTGTTGATTTTTTATTATACACATACCATACTAGAAAAAGTGTTGCCATTGACCATATGTAACTGTTCGAAAAACAGCTGTTTTGTTTTTTAAACATTACACAATGACAGCTGAAAACTCTCGACTTGATAGTTAGGCTGAGGGAGTGTTCCTATTATAAAGAGGTACCCAACTGACTAGATCCCTCAAATTTACGACACTTTTAAACATTTTGTTTTGCATAATGACATAAATATGAAAAAAGTAGGTTAGGGGCAGAATTGGATACTGATCATTATAACAGTTGTTACCTTAAAGTCAACTATCTGTAAATCCACAGTCTCATAACAGTCAGCTGAGCTCCTATACTCCTCTGACAGATCCCTCTAAGAAGAAACAAGAATACAAACACATTGGCCTATTCCCTGCATTGTATCAGTGCGGATCAGCTTCTTTGTTATTAGGAGGTCGGAAGAAAGTAAGGGGAACAGTCGTCATGTCATAGTTATTTTGTGAAAATAGTAAAAAAAATATATACAATAATCAAATCTAATAGAGATCTTAAGCCTCGTTGATACAGGGCTAGTTTAGTAGCCGCTAGTGCTAGAGACTTGTAAACTAGCCTTCTACTTGCCCAATGTTAACGGAAAGTTAGTTAACTTGCCTCCAAACTATCTAAGTGTCAGTACTTACTTGCCAGGCAAGTTAACTTGCATCTAGCACTAGCGGCAACTAAACTATCCCCGTGTCAACAAGGCTGTAGACTCGGTCCGGAGAGCAAGCATCGGCCCCTGAGGTTGCACATCCAGACAGAAGTGATAGTGTTGACAGTATTTAAGCCATATGGCTGAGAGATGAACCTCTCCGACGTACGTCTCGTAGGATGAAGGTGCTAACTAATCTCCGCCTGCTAGAACTCTTTAGAGATTTTATTCAACCTAATTCCGAACGATTCCATTCAACAGAAAGGCGGTCCGACTTCTGAAAGGAAAATGCTGATATGTCCATTGGTACACATGCTTGCCCCATCGTTTGATTTC
>NC_134804.1:52159930-52164930 GCF_046742065.1 Oratosquilla oratoria
TCCCACTTTTCCTCTTTATCTTCTCTCTATCTACCCTTTCTCTTTCTCACTCTTTCTCTTCTTGGTCAGAGAAGAGACCCATGTTAGGATGGATCCATCATCAACTGGTGTCTACTCTATTCTGTAGACAAATGCCATTTTCAATAATTCTTCTCTTGTCTGCTCTTTTTCCTTCTATTTCCTTTTCTCCCGTTTCCTCTTCTTCCACTTATTTTACCTTACTCTCTTTTCTCTTTCCTTTTATCAGTTCCCCGTTCCTACCCTGTTCTTTCCTCTCTCACTTAATTCCACATCTCTCTCTCTTTTCTCTTCTCTTTTATCCGATTTCCTGATTAACTTCAGCCTCTCTTTTCCTTTCTCTTTCTTCCTCCTCTTCTTTTTCTTCACCTTGTCTTCTCCGTTCACATGACATCTTTCGCTTCTTTGTCCTCTCTTATTTCACCTGATGTTTTATTTCCTCTTCTTTTCACTCTTTTGTTTTTTCACTCTCTCTTTCCTCTTCTCCTCACCAACTCTTCACTCTTCCCCTCTCTTTTCCTGATTCCTTTTCCTTCCTTTCCTCCATTCACCTCACCTTTCCTCTTCCCCTTTCCTATTTATATTTTCTTCTTTTTGCCTCACTTCAACTTTCCCCCTTCTTCTCTTCATCCTCAATTTCCTTTCATCTTTCTTCCTCTTCACATCCTTCAATCGCCCTTTACCTTCACCTCATTCCTCCTCTTCCCTTCACTTCCTTTTCTTCATCCTCTATGTCATCCTCTTATGCCTCATCCTCCTCATCCACTTTAACCTTAATTCATTCCACTTTCTTGTCTTCTCACTTTCTCCTTCACTTCACCTCCTCTTTCCTCTTCCTTCTCATTCTTTCCCCTCTTTCCTCCCTTTACAATCCTCACTCCCTCTTAAACCCTTTCCTCTTGTTTCTATTTACCTCTTCTTCCCTACCCTTCCCTTTCTTCACTCACTCTTTTCCTTTGAACTATCTTCCTTTATACGTACGCCCCTTTCTATTCCCCTCCTCCCGTTTTCTTTTCGTCTTCCGCTCCTGGCTCACCGTCCTTGTTCCCTCACTCCATCCCACGCCTCCCCTTCTCCCTTCGCCTCATAAATTGGCTTCCCCCACCGAGATGTCACTACAATTAACACCAACTTAAAAGCCTCCCTCCTACTGGCACGGCTACAAAAGGGGAACTTTTGTGAGAAACTGCTCAAAAGATGGAGGGATCTCTCCAAGAGGCGTAAAAGAAGCTAACATTCTTGTAACAAATACTGGCCTTGAAGAAAACGAAAGAAAGATAAAACTAGTACAGGTATTCCTTCAATTTAATTAGTTTGACATTAGATCACAAAGTTAGTCTTGTAATAAATACATCTAATTAATTAAGGTGAAATCGTAATTTGACTGAATTATCTTAAGTTTCTGTCTTAAAAACTCCCTTTGACTTAAGAGTTATGTCAGTCACCTTTGTATACTCTACAAACTTGTCAAGATCACATGAAAAAATACTTATGCTTTTATTTTATTTCTTTAAGCAAGTGGATTCCGTACCACAATAACAATGAAAGTACAGGAGGGAAATCATCAAATTCAGCAAATACAGATACTTGCACGTCTAACATAGATAATTATGAGACACACAAGTTTAGGGATAATGATATCATAGAGTCGTATACACACATGTACACACACACACACACACACACACACACACACACACACACACACACACACACACACACACACACACACACACACACACACACACACACACACACACACACACACACGTACACACACACACACACACGTACACACACACACACGTACACACACACACACACACACACACACACACACACACACACACACACACACACACACACACACACAAACACACACTTACTAAAGAGGGACAGAAGAAATACAAGAGGACACGAGAAGAAACTTAAAAAAGACAGTTACAGAAGAGATCTGAAAAAGAATAGCTTCCCACACATAGTGATAAATATCTGGAACAAACTGAATGAGGAAACAGTGAGTGCTAAAACTATACATGACTTTAAGAACAAACTGGATGCGGAAAGATACAAAAGCGGGTCACTACGAGCATAGCTCTCTTCCCGTAAAATACAACTAGGTAAATACACACACACACACACACACACACACAGACACACACTATATATATATATATATACATACATATATATATATATATATATATACATATACATAGACACATATATCATTCGTTTGGAGTCATATATCTATGCGTAGGTACAATTCTATTTAGAAACGTCAGGTCGGTAGCATTAGCCTAAGATTTATTAAAGTCTCGCCAAAGGAGGTAACCCACGACCAGAATCGCCATCTTTGAAATTAAACCAAAGAGTCAGTTACTTATTCAAAAGAAAATAATACAATGGTAAGATATATACGAAATATTAATGTGTATGTATAAGATATACTCCGTGTTTATCCTATTGTAGGATGCGGTTGTAGATCCGTTGAGTGTAGGAAATATGTGTTTGTGTTGAAGAAAGACGAAGATGATGGGTTGTATACTGTATGGGATGTTTAGGGTTTTTGGATACTTAACGGGGTTGGGAGGAAAATATCGTAAATATTATTATTCCGTAACTTGTAGAGAAGGGTTTAAGTAATACATCATAGTCATGTAGATTATGTAATACTCATTATCCTTTCAGTATGGTCACCATCTATCTATCCATATACCAAGAGATTCCTCCACCTTATTAGAGGGGTAGCCAAGTCAAGAGTACA
Source organism: Oratosquilla oratoria (assembly GCF_046742065.1). Classification (NCBI taxonomy): domain Eukaryota; kingdom Metazoa; phylum Arthropoda; class Malacostraca; order Stomatopoda; family Squillidae; genus Oratosquilla; species Oratosquilla oratoria. The sequence continues at coordinate 52,162,716 of NC_134804.1, forward strand.
TACCTACTCCCACTCACTCCACTCCCACCCACTCCACTCCCACCCACTCCACTCCCACCCACTCCACTCCCACCCACTCCACTCACACCCACTCCACTCACACCCACTCCACTCACACCCACTCCACTCACACCCACTCCACTCACACCCACTCCACTCACACCCACTCCACTCACACCCACTCCACTCCCATCCACTCCACTCCCACCCACTCCACTCCCACCCACTCCACTCCCACCCACTCCACTCCCACACACTCCACTCCCACACACTCCACTAACACCCACTCCACTAACACCCACTCCACTAACACCCACTCCACTAACACCCACTCCACTAACACCCACTCCACTAACACCCACTCCACTAACACCCACTCCACTAACACCCACTCCACTAACACCCACTCCACTCCCATCCATTCCACTCCCACCCATTCCACTCCCACCCATCCCCTCCCACCCACTCCACTCACACCCACTCCACTCACACCCACTCCACTCCCACCCACTCCACTCCCACCCACTCCACTCCCACCCACTCCACTCCCACCCACTCCACTCCCACCCACTCCACTCCCACCCACTCCACTCCCACCCACTCCACTCCCACCCACTCCACTCCCACCCACTCCACTCCCACCCACTCACCTCCCACCCCTTCCACTCCCACCCACTCCACTCCCACCCACTCCACTCCCACCCACTCCACTCCCACCCACTCCACTCCCACCCACTCCACTCCCACCAACTCCACTCCCACCCACTCCACTCCCACCCACTCCACTCCCACCCACTCCACTCCCACCCACTCCACTCCCACCCACTCCACTCCCACCCACTCCACTCCCACCCACTCCACTCCCACCCACTTAACTCCCACCCACTCCACTCCCACCCACTCCACTCCCACCCACTCCACTCCCACCAACTCCACTCCCACCCACTCCACTCCCACCCACTCCACTCCCACCCACTCCACTCAGACCCACTCCACTCCCATCCACCACCCTTTCCCCTCCCTCTCATCTTAGCTCCTCCTGGATGACGGGTCATCCCTGTATCCCGCCCACTGCCTTGGGTCGCTATGATGAATATATAAACAAGGGTTGAGTACTCTCTATTTGTTATGGTTATTATGCAGGTATTTATTATCCCCTCAGTATTGCCATTACTTTATCAATTTGCTTAAGTTCCTGTCTATGGGCTCTATTCGTAAAGACCTTGGTGAGTGACTAGAAATAAATGTTATCAATTCTGTAACTATTAAGGATTATCTAATGAAATAGCAGTACATAAACAGCCATAGCCATACACACACACATACACGCACATACACAAACACACACACACACACACACACACACACACACACACACACACACACACACACACACACACAAACACACACACACACACACACACACAAACACTCACACATTGAGACGGATGAGACGGAGAGGCAGAGAGACACAAAGAGAGAGAGAGAGAGAGAGAGAGAGAGAGAGAGAGAGAGAGAGAGAGAGAGAGAGAGAGAGAGAGAGAGAGAGAGAGAGAGAGAGAGAGAGAGAGAGAGAGAGAGAGAGAGAGAGAGAGAGAGAGAGAGAGAGAGAGAGAGAGAGAGAGAGAGAGAGAGAGAGAGAGAGAGAGAGAGAGAGAGAGAGAGAGAGAGAGAGAGAGAGAGAGAGAGAGAGAGAGAGCACATCTCATGGCCACTGGGTCTCCCTGGTAATGGTCGTTCGCCCAGGGGCTCTTCCAAGCGTGGGCCCTAAGGACGCCTTGCTCCTCCGTAATTACTCTAACATGACCTGCTGCTCGTTCGGTCGCTCGTTCCCATTTCTTCTCGTCCAACTCGTGAAGAAATATCTTTTAAAACCAATTCGCTGCCATAACATAGACGAACAAGGCCTTAACAGGGTAATGCTAAATACCATTTTCTTTTATGAACAAATCGCTGACACGTTGGTGAAAACAATAAAAGATAAACAGAAAATATTCGTTTGTCAATATAAGCAATGATGGAGTCTGAAGACTTGAGTCTTTCTCTGAGGCAAACTGTGGAAAAGAAAACTTGTTCCTTTGGGTTCGAAATTCCATGGGTAAGTTGCTTAAGAATTGGAACTAAAGATCGAACAAGTCACACAGTGTCTTGTTGTGAAGCGTTCATCTTTGCTCCTATGCCTATGGTTCGACAATTTTTTCGTTGCTTCATATAT
>NC_134804.1:52174930-52184930 GCF_046742065.1 Oratosquilla oratoria
GATATAAATAAAAAATAAAATAAATAAACTAATTGATTAATAAGCAAATAGGTAAATAGATAAATAAATAAATAGAAAATAAAATAAATGAATAAATACATGAATAAATAAAAATAAATAAATTGATAAGAAATAGAAATAAATACATAGATAAATAAATAAGTAAAAATAAATAAATCAATAAAAATGAAAATAAATAAATAAATGAAATAAATAAATAAATAAATAAACAAATAAAACTAAAAATAAATAAATAAATAAATAAAAACAAATAAAATAAATAAGAAAAATAAAATAAAAATAATCCAAGGAAGCTTTTTTTCAGCTTGTGTTAAAGTTCATGCCTAACGATTCTATTCAGCTCGCGAAAATCCTTGTCTCTAAGGTTGTTATCAACTACGTAGATTGGGGATAGTATCGCCCCAAATAAGTTAAATCACAGTTTTCAGTCATGAAAGAATGCTGCGTGAATCTAAAATGCTGACAGCATAGACCAACTGTGCTTTAAGGGATTAAGAATCTCTTTGATTCACAACCACTGTTATAATCACAACCACGATGTCAACCACAGCATCAACCACAACCACAATCATAGCATCAACCACATCCACAATCATAAGATCAACCACATCCACAATCACAGCATCAACCACAACCAAAACCACAACCACAGCATCAACCACAACCACACTCACAACCATAGCATCAACCACATCCACAATCACAGCATCAACCACATCCACAATCACAGCATCAACCACAACCAAAGCCACAACCACAGCATCAACCACATCCACAATCACAGCATCAACCACAACCAAAGCCACAACCACAACCACATCCACAACCACAATCATAGCATCAACCACATCCACAATCAGCATCAACCAAATCCACAGCCACAATCACAGCATCAACCACAACCAAAACTACAACCACAATTGGAGGATCAGACACAACCACAACCATAATTACAACCACAATCACATTTACAATCGTAACCTCAGCATTAACCATATCCAAAACCACAGCATCAATCACATCCACAACCACAACTAAAACCACAACCACAACCACAAACATAGCAAAAATCAAAACCACAACCACAGAATCAGCCACACTCACAACCACAACAACTACAATCACATCATCAACCACAACCAAAGTCACAATCACAACTACAACCGTGACTATATAACGAGCACCCCTTTAGGTAATATTGCCTCTAGATCTATCGTGTCTATTTCTTCAACTATTTCCACTACATCATCGCCTAAGCATCACTATTATCACTTCTATCTCAATTGTAAACTTCGGAATCAACTCTGCCATTTCCACCTTCGCTGTCATCACCACATATATACCACCACAACTACAACCAACATACTCTACCATCACCACCACAATCACCATCACTATCCACCACCACTACCCACCACCACCACCATCAGCATCACCTTCATCATTAACAATACCAAAAGAGACTTAATCTATCTCCACCGCGTTTACTTGCGCCGCTGCCGCCGAGTTGATATGTTTACTTAGCGTGGCTTTTTTTGTCGGGTCCGGTGTTTACAGAAGACATCAACACGCTGTCTGTGTATGGGGCGTATAACAGGGGTGATTTGGTTACACCAAGACCTCTATATAGCGAACAACCCCGCCCGCCAATCAGAGTTGTTGTTTCTTTTTGTGCTGACGAATGATTGTTATTAGTGTTTGGGATCGCATTAAGGGGCCGGTACGGGAAAATGTTTCGATGAGGGTTGTTTAATAACCCTACGACTTTTAATGGGAATATATTCGACGGGACATGAACAGGGCGACAAAGTCGCTAAGGACTATCGTCCTTACCTAATGAGAGTGTGAATGGTTTTGATTGTTAGACGTGGTTAAGGGTCGGACTTGAACAGCAAAACATAAACTGATATCATTTAGCTTCTTTGTGTGAATAGGAAGCAAGGTTGTAATCAGGTTTACGAGGGAAGTATGGGGCTTCATACTGAGTCAAGATTACCAACGTCAGTTACAATTCTTAAGATACTCCCCCTCCTCCTAGTTTTATCTATACTAACCTCTCTTCTATCACTATGGATTTTCATTATCAACACTATATGACCTTGTGGGTTATTACAGAGAATATGACCCTGTTCACATTAGCGGTTTCAACCGCGGCGGTTTAGTTATAATGTAAGTCAATGTAGGCGTTCACACACAACCGCGCAGTTTGTCCTTGAATATGTAGTACCACCAAGGTTTCCCTGCGGTTCATACCACTAGTATGAACAGGGCTTTAGTCGGGCTAAAGACCTAATTCAGTCGAAAAATTATGTTCTTGTATTCAGAGAAATTCCTTCGAACGGGCTAGATTCTAACCCTCCGTTGGAACTTCGGGATGGACTACAAAAGCTCTAGTAGCTTTAAGAAAATCATATAGCTTATAGAATAGATAGAACGCCTTGCATAGCTGAATCGCCGAGATTGTCTCTACAGTTTCTCAACCTATCAAGCTTTGTGGACCTTTTACATCGATTTGTATACTCAGGTAAGCCCTTAATACGGGGTTATATAGGATATGGTCATTTTACATTTGTATGTAAGAATTGTTAATACAAGGTCTTCTTTTCACAGGAATTGGTGTTTGTTACTAGATTGCTTTACAAACATGACGCAAAAATGAAATTAAAGAAATCGGTGTATATTCCTGCACACCCCTTGGTAGGTTTTAATGTGTGTATGTGTGTGTGTGTGTGTGTGTGTGTGTGTGTGTGTGTGTGTGTGTGTGTGTGTGTGTGTGTGTGTGTGTGTGTGTGTGTGTGTGTGTGTGTGTGTGTTTGTAGATACGTGTCGATAATTATCTGTGTATATGTGAATTTCTACAAACATTTAGTGAGACTGAAGGAATTTCTTCAAGCCAATCACTGTCCAAATTATTGAGTGAATATATTCCAGAAGTGACATTTGATTACAAATCTTGCGTCACCATGGGAAGTCCACACTAACAAACAGCTGACATCAGTTAACACAGACTGAAGCCGAAGAATTTGAGAAACTAAAAGTAATCACAAAATGAATAAAAAATAAGGTAGAATTGATTTACTATTTCTGCTCATTAACACTACGTACGGGTGGGCACACTCACGCACACACACACACACACACACACACACACACACACACACACACACACACACACACACACACACACACACACACACACACACACACACACACACACACCTAATCTCGTCAAGAAATAAAAGAAGAAACAAAATTGATACAAGAAACGAAATCATGTCAAAAATTGTAGAGAATGATTCTTTACTGAAAGAGATTGAAGTAGTGTTTAGGTTAGGTCAGTACAAGAAAGCAGGGACAAGGCCAATAAAAAAAAATAATAAATCATATTTCAAGGTGAGGTAATCAGTAGGATAATGAAACTGGTAAATAAGAATAAGTTTAGAAATGTTTGGATAAGAAGAAATGCAACAAAAGAAGGAACAAGTCAAGAAACTACTTAATGCAACTAAGGCATACATTGATAACTGGATGAAACAGAAGAATACCTCGTTTTAATGAATAGTGATAAACCAGGAACTGAAGAAGAAATATCGACAGAGAAAAACAGAGGAAAAGATTGATAAAGCTAGCTTTATTCTGAATGATTTGAAAGTGGCGTATATCAATATACATATACCCATATATCAAAAGGTCTTCATCCATACATGGGAAGTTGGTCGTGTCAAAGCATACACCCAAACGCCGTTCATCCCACACCCATCCAAAAATCCAATTGGCTGTTCCTCCCATATTAGTCCTCATGAATGAAGGGTTATTCCTGTCCACCGGCACACTGGTCGAGTCAGAGGCAGCACAGCAAGACATAGCACTTCCACAACAGGGCCTGACAGATTTATTAAATGGCGACCCCCTACCCTCATCCACTAAAGAAATTTACGCATCAGACAGGAACCCCTACGGACTGAGTCATTTCCTCGTCCATTTAAACTACTTTACATTCACTCCTATCTTTCTTTACTCTCACTTCTTTGCTCGACAGGCATTCTTCTTGCATTTATTACCCCCTGCACTCCGTCTATCCGTCAAGAACCCCTACGGACTGAGTCATTTCCTCGTCCATTTACAACTAATCTACACTCACTCCTATCCTTTTTATTTTTTTACCCTCACTTCCTTTTTCGACAGGCATTCCTCTCGTATTCAATACCCCCTGCACTCCGTCTATCCGTCTCATTCTTGGTCTTCCTCTCACATTTGCTCTCCACACTTATTTTGTTAGTCTTTATTCATTCTTTTCATATGCCCAAACCACCTGAGAAATATTTAGTCAATCCTATCAATCCTTTCCACCCCTTTTCTCTACCTAACCTCCTCACTGTTCAAGTTATACATGCCCATAACTCCCATCAAACTTCTTAAACATTTAATTTCAAACACGATCAGGCGTCTCCTCAATACCTTCTCCAAATTAGGAGTTGCTGTTCCATATAATACCGGGGACACAGTCACTCCCTTATACATTCTTGTCTTTGGGTTCATACCCACGTCTTATGACACTTTTCATTCCTTCCAAAATTTACTTGCTTCCCTTACTCTATAAATCAACTCCACCTCCACACTACTAGTCCTTGCCACATGTGACTCCCAATACATAAACCACTCCACTTTCTCCAGCTTCTCACTACTCCCCGTCAACTCAATACCATGACATCCCCTTGTACATGCCATTTTGCTTTTACCCACGTTTATATGTCAATATGAATAACATACTGTTCCGTAAGAGGTCACTAATCGTTTGAAAAATAAGAGCTAGATATGATGCATTTTGCCGAGACTATATTGAATAGAAATATAGGAATCCAAGTGGGAGAGGTAAATTACAATTTGCGGAAAAGGGACAAAGGAGATAGAATGGGAGGTCGTGAAATGCTGGTGTCACATTACGCGGCGGGGCCGGACGCGGCGAGAATATGTTTGCAAGTTCAATGAGCTTAATAAAATCACCTGGCGATTCCCAGAACTCTATATAACGACGACCACCATCTCCCCTCTGGTTAACAGAATCTCATAACCTTTGGGGTCTAATGACTCATAACAGAGACTTTGCTGTAGCCAACAACAAGCCGTAACGGCAGCTCTAGACAGTGTGACAGTCATGGGGTAATGCGCTATTGGAAAAAAGCAATTGACAAGAATTAGAGGTGACGACGCACCAACTACATCAAATCTGCTGCGGCCGAAGGAATCAGACATTAAGGAATACTTGAATGATCTGTGTCCTATAGGAAAGGACAATCTCATTTATTTGGTCGACTTTAGGGAATAAAAGAAAGAAGGGAGATAAAATTTCGGGAGTGTAAGATACTAATAACTGAAGATGAATGATTCGTGAAGCAACATGAAAGACAAAAAAGTAGCCAAATAACATCAGCAAAATCAAATATAGATTTAACCAATTGAAGCGCAGAGATGGTATCCCAAAAAGCATAGTTGTATGTTTCTAATAGTTAAACACAGTTAGGTAAACACACATAAACACACATAAACACACACACACACACACACACACACACACACACACACACACACACACACACACACACATAAACACACACACACACACACACACACACACACACACACACACAAATACACAAACACACACACACACACACACACACACACACACACACACACACACACACACACACACACACACACACACACACACACACACACACACACACACACACACACACACACACACACACACACACACACACACACACACACACACACACAGCTGAGGGAACATACCCGCATATATGCAAATAACTTCAAATTCTTTCATAACAAGACGCACTGGTCATTTCTCCTCGGTTGACAGAAATATTGGCAAAGGGTGGCGGAGTCCTTGATTCTTCTTTCTGTTGTGCTCTACCAATAACAACTTTTCCTTCCAATATTTTGTACTGCAAATGATACACAGGTCAGTCTGGCTTGCTCTCAAACACAAGTCTTCAATTCAGTACCACACTGCAAAACATATTACACATTATTTTTTCCTCTCAGACCAGTATGGAGTCTGCTAAATAAAATTCTATGCCCTCCATTGGCGAGGGAAGCGTAATCATCCTCAATCTGATTCAATCTCTATTCGACAACCCAAGAGGTGCTTTGATGCTCTCTAACTTTTTTTATCAATTTTCTCCATACCTGCAGCCTTCACATAGATGACATCTCTATAGACCACAGTTTCTTCTATTCCGAAACCTGTTTTCACTTTCCCCCTAAAATCCAGGTATCTGGGTATAATGATATAAATCTATATTCATCATCCTAATACTTTCTTTGTTCTAATTTCCGATTAAAGATTGACTGTTGCATACATGTGCGTAATGAACGATCTTGCTGTCTTAAGCTTGAACCTTAATCTTCGTTGACACGGGGCTAGTTTAGTAGCCGCTAGTGCTAGCGACTTGTAAACTACCCCTCTACTTGCCCAATGTCAACGGAAAGTTAGTCAACTTGCCTCCAAACTATCCTAGTGTCAACACTTACTTGCCGGGTAAGTTAACTGGCAGCAGCTAGCACTAGCAGCTACTAAACTAGCCCCGTGTCAAGGAGGTTTTAAAGATGTTTGACCATCCGACATAAGGTAAATTTGCATTCTTCTACTAAATATCTAAATGCTGTATACCTCTACACTAACTCCAAATTCTACCCAGGCCTTTGATAACTAAAGTTCCTCCGTGGGACACGTTATATCTCAGTCCCCTTTCGTGAAAATTCTGTATTAAGAGTTTCCAATGTTTATTTCCAGTTTTGGTTGTATCTATCTGTTGACCTAACAGGTGAATTTGTCTTCGAATTTTCTATCCCGAATGACCCTAAGGGCTTAGTATCTTTCCTCTATCTTAAACAGTTTTGCAGACACATCAGACACTTGTCGGATGCTCTTGAATAAAAGGTTCGGTAAAACAAGTCTACATTCTATCCGAATAAACACCAAATGTGAGAAAGGAGCCTTTATTAATACGACACGACGTTTCCCTTGTTAAAGCTTTTTCAGGTTCCTCTTATTTAATCTCAGTCATGTATGTTACGACTACGTACTTGATATCAAGCTGTAACAAGTGGAACGTCGTACAAATACAATAAAGGCTCCGTCCTCACTTGTGTTTATTTCGATAGACTTGTCAGCAACTGCCACTTTCATACAAGTCCGCATACCCCGCTGCGAGAGTTGACGTCGGGGAATGTAGAGGATAAGTTCTGAAACTCTGCCTTTAGATGTCCATCGCGGCGTGACCAGTAGCATCCATGTCTTTTGATAAGACGACGTACAGTCAAGGGTTCGAGTCTTAATGGTAAAGACGTTTACACCAGATATTCTAGATCAAATTCTTAACCATGTGTGTCCCTTCTATTGCTTTGTTATTGCTTCAAGATCTTTCCTTTCGAAGACGCCTTTGGCACTTTGGGAACCTATGAGGCAGTGGTTCTTTGGTCTTTCATGGAACGACTTCTGCTTTCATGCTTCTGATCCTTCAGTAATTGCATAATAAATTCCAGAGGTGATGGTCACGGATAAACAACATCTTATACACATTTTCTAATTCTAAATTGATTAAACTCTGGTTTAACAATATTTTTTTCTCGTGCTATCCAAAACAGGAAAACAGGGACAAAATTTACAAAATGTATTGTATCATTCAAGGTCATGATAATCATGGACCATTTACGTCTGGAGTCGTGCGAAGCCTATCCAACGCCAAGTCAAGCAGCCTTGTTTGTTTCTGCTTGTAGTCGTGCAAAGCCTATCCAGCATCAAACCAAGCACTCTTTCATCAACAACAAGTGCCAAAACTTTGCCTCATTTAATTCCTCACGCGATTGATAGCACATAGTCATCAACATCTTTCACCAACATTACAACTTCATCCAAACCCTCTCGCTTTTGTAGCAGCCATAATATTGTTGACTTCTCCTCTGGGGAAGAAAATGCTCACTTAATTCCGTTGAGAGTTCTTCTGTTACTGTGCTCAAACTTTCTTATGCCTTACATTTGAACTCTTCTAGATTATACGAGGGGAGATTCAAAAGTATTGCCTCTTTTTTTTATTCTGCACTAAGGGGATTGTTTATAACATTATTATGATGACTCAACGTTTACGCTTGTAACCTGAGATTTTCACCTATCTGTTGCAGATATTGACGATGTGACATTCTAAACAATCGTGAATCTGTCGTGAATGTGCGTCATAAGCAGAGATGCGTCATTGAATTCCTCCACGCATAAATGAAAGCAATCAACATTCACCGGCGTTTGGTGAACTTTTACGGAGCCAAGTCAGTTAATGTCAGTACGATTAGGGGATGGATTCGTGGATTCCGGAGTGACGACATAGATAAGAGTGACCAATCGCGCTCCGGACGGCCATGCACAGGCCCTTGCTCATCGCTGGCGAAAGTACATTGAGAAGGAGGGTGATTACGTGGAGAAATAAAATCTGTAGCAAAAATGTTCGCTCGTTTTGATGTCACCACTCCAGTCTTCGTAGCTTTTCAATACATTGAGGTACGAATATAAGATATAGAAGGCATTAATTTTGAAATTACCCTTGTGTGTGTATATATACATACACACACACACACACACATATATATATATATATATATATATATATATATATATATATATATATATATTCTTTTGAGTACTTCTTGTCAAGAATATAGTTGTCTTACGATCACTATGCATTACAATTTTTCACAAATTATTTTTTCATTCGTTTAGTTAAAATCACCGTAACGGATTACATTTTATGATTCAGAAAAAATATTGACGTGACATGAAATTCAGAATAGTTTACAGTATATGTATATATATATATATATATATATATATATGTATTTATATTTTTATTCATATCATCGAGAGTCATCTGTCAATCTGTCACTTCTTCATTGTCCACTGATACTCATCGCCAGCAGGTTTGAGTAATCGTTTTCCTGCTTGGGCCGGCAAGACCTGTCTCCATTCTGCTGTCATGACGCAAACACAAGGCTGGAATACAAACAATCATGGCAGAAAGCGGGGGTAAACCGGTAGTCGGGACCTACTGCGGACATGCAAAGGATTACAAAGGAGGGGCATGCAGACAGGAGACCTTTTGGTCCATAGCTAGGTCGGATGCGAAAAAAAATTGTAATGATAAATGGATAAATAAATAAATAAATAAAATAACAATAATACAGATAACAATAAATAAAATAAATAAATTAATAGGTAAAGTTAGACAATAAACAAACAGGTAAATGATAAATAGTAATAAATGAACGGATGAATGATAATAATAAATAATCAAATAAATAATAATAAACAGACAAATAATAGAAAACAAATAAACAAATAATATAAAATAAATGACAGGCATTACAGCTGTGTCTTCCTACATTGCCTCTGACTGTAGCATTAAGGGGTTATCACACCAGGCTCTTTTTCCTCCAACCTCCAATTCATCGGCAGTACCGACCACCTCCAGAAACTTTTCAGCCGTAAAATCACCAGAAGAAGAAGTCGCACGGAGTGAGATCTGGAGACATAGGGGGCCACAACAGGTGGACGCGATTTTTGCACTTTTGTATTCATATTTCTTTTACAAAAACTTGAAATTATAAGCTTTCAGACTATATAAAACAAGTTTTGATATCCTCAATAGTTATTGAGATTTAAATGTCGTAATGGGATATATACTTTTGGAACACCCTGTATTCGACTTTGCATCTTCCTCAGAATCTGCCTTTATTATTTTACTAGAAAAAAGAAGAAGAAAGCAGCAATACGTTTACCCCCGGAAGTCGTACTTGACATAGATGATAACATATGTGTTGAAATGAGTACAAAATGTTACTCTCTATGAAACTAACATTATAATGACAATTGTGAGGGTCATCGCCATCCCAGGATATACAC
>NC_134804.1:52187430-52189930 GCF_046742065.1 Oratosquilla oratoria
CTCTCTCTCTCTCTCTCTCTCTCTCTCTCTTATCTGACAAAATCAGGTAGCTACGAATTACAGCTCAGATGGGCGACCTATCCATCTGAGACACCGAGAGGAATGAAGGTGATACGCTGGGGTACTATGCGACTACATTCTTAACCCCCTCAAGTTGGCTGACTGGTTTAATGCCGACTCAGACTAACACCAGGCAATTCTATTCAGGTTGAGGTTCCCTCTTTGGCTGTAATGAATTGTATCTATTTTTTAATAATTTTTCTGTTATTTACTCTGATTTGCTTATTTATTTATTTACCTACGTATTTTCCTATTTACTTACTTGTTTGTTTATTTTCTTATCTATTTAGTTTAATTATTTACTTATATATTATTTTTATCTATTAATCTATCTATATATTTATCTATTTATATCCATTTATTACTCATTAACTTATCTATTTTTCTATCTATTCATTTATTTATTTATCCATTTAATTATTCATGTATATATCAACTTGTTTATGTACTAATCTAATTATCTATATATTCATTTATTTATTTATCTATTTACTTATTTGTTATTTGTTGATTTATCATTTGTTTTGATTATTCATTTATTCATTAATTCATCTACCTATTCATCTATTCATTTACATATCTACGTATCAATTAATTTAATGTAAGTTAGTTAGTCATTTACTAATCTATTTGTTCATATATTTGTTTATTAATTCATTTATCTACTTAATTGTTTATTTAATTATTCATTCTCTTTCTTACGCTGAAATCCTGAATGATGTTGGAATAAAAACCAGTTTGGAATGATGAAATTAATTTAACTATTTTATTCTGGCTAACGTCAAATAATTACATTAATCCCGTGCCATTGATACAAAGGTTTAAGGTTGGAACAAATTGGTAAATATAAGTATTATGATGATATGATCTTCATATTTCTGTATACCGAAGAAAACGGGAAGAGGAAGGAAGAGGGAAAAGTCGAGAAAGTAGGCAAACAAGGGCAAACAGTCATTACAGCTTCCGTGTCCTCTAATCCTGTTCAAACAGTAGTCACAACTATCCAAATAGTTACATTCTCCGATAGGCTACCGTTCAGATCCGGGCGGGTTTATGGGTAAAAATCACTTCTGAGAATCGGAGAGCCGTGCGGGATTCGAACCCACAATTAAGTGAACACGAGACCAGCACGCTTCCGATTACGCCACCAAAGCTCTAAGTTCTTCAAATCATCGGGTTAAACGAAGTGAAACACTTAAGATTAATAAAGTCACGCTCTTAATCAGATTACGTCATTAGCCTTTATTTGCTAAAAAAGAGACTAAAATCTACAAAATATTTCATCGGGCCGAAGAAAAAATATATATATATATTTTGAAAATATATCTAAATTTTGTAGAACGTGTATGTATTAAAACAGAAGTTTCCTAACCAACAAACATCCCTTTTCCTTTGTCGGGATGTTGCGGTAAAACCACAAGTCTGATGAATTACATTTTCTGTTTTAAAGTCAAGTGGGATTATCTTGCCATCATAATTTATCAGCAACCTGAACTCTTAAGATGAAGTACAACTCTTGTGTATGAGTAATAGTATAGACACTACATCTGTATCGTAGACATCTTAATTAATTTGTGAGTGCAAATCATGCTATCTTGTGGATTCTGCTCTAAGTAATCGATTTTGATAAATGAAACCAAAACTAAAGCGTAAATCATAAATTGACCAAAGCATTTACGATGAATCTATATCAAATAATCTCTCTAATTCTATCTTAAAATAAAATTATTATTTTTTACTTCATTTGATCTAAGATCAGTGTTTTCTATCCCACTAGATGTACTGTACATTCTGTGATGATGTTTTCAGAAATATTAATCTCTATTCTCTTTGATGAGTCGTTTGCTAAAACCTTATCAAGCTAGATTCGATCAAAATGACGTTTTTCAAATACCCTAGATATTACTCAATGTTATCTCTTGGAAGTCTCCACGCCCAAATTTGTAGCAAACAAATTACCCCCCCCCCTCAAAAAAAAAAGTATTCAAAACATTATAGACGACCAAATAAGCCACAACTGCGACAAAGATAATATTTATTTTGACCTTTTTAGATAAGAAAAAAGTAAATAGAATGCCATACAAAAGAAAGTAAATAACTAAATAATTAAAACACAACCAACGAACCTTACAACCAATGTCTAGAATCCTAAAAAACTAAATAGAATTAAGGCAAACTTACAATACGAATTAAAAGAAAGATTAGAATTTCTCGTTTAGAATAAGAACATGGATATATATATGTGTGTGCGCGCGCGCGCGTGCGTGTGTGTGTGTGTGTGTGTGTGTGTGTGTGTGTGTGTGTGTGTGTGTGTGTGTGTGTGTGTGTGTGTGTGTGTGTGTGTGTGTGTGTGTGTGTGTGTGTGTGTGCGTGTATGTGTTGATATTGTCATACAAGGTCACTCTATAGAAGCACCAAAACAAGACCCCAGAAAGACATA
>NC_134804.1:52197430-52199930 GCF_046742065.1 Oratosquilla oratoria
AAGTATGTCAGAGGGGCGGTAGGTCAGCGTCGCATATATGTGCTATCACCTCATCAGTACGGTCGAGCTGGTTGCACTGATTTTAGACTTCTCTCACAACCACAGTCATTCCAAAATACCAAAAGCTTCACATGTAGTTCTCACCATATATACAAGCTTACCAAACCTGATTAAGCCACTCTTCTAAGGTACAGAGGCTGTATCGGCCCTCGGTGGATAGGCCGGTCCTGTAGTTAACCATTAAGACCGAACTACTACTCGTGTCCTTTTCGTGACGTCACGCCACTTCCATCACATCACCTCACCTCTGTGACGTCATGACACTTTTGTAATGTAACTTTGCTTAAGAATTTTTGTAGAGAACGGGTGTTAAATTTTTTGGTTTGTAAGATAATGTACCTCTGATGGCAAATTTGAATTAAACAAACTTAGGTTTAAGAAGGAAATAGGTAAGAATTGGTTTACGAACAGAATGGTTAACGAATGGAATGGAGTTAGTAACCAGGTAGTTAGTGAGCTCTGAAACTATTGGTTGATTTAAGAGAAGATTAGTCAACTATGGACTAGGATGAGAGGTGTTAAAGGACACGAAACTGTCTAGTGTAGACCCTATGGTCTCTTGCAGCATTCTCTATTTTTACGTTCTTATGTTCATAAATGACATTTGATTGAGCTTGTGATAATATATTGCCCGTTCCACATTAACTTGTGTAGTATTACCTTTATCTATTTATTTATTAATTTGTTAATTTAGTTAGATATTTATTTGTTTATTTACTTGATAGCTCATTCTGATTTATTCATTATAAATCTATTTATAGATTTATCTATTTATTGATATTATCTAACTTTATATTCTACCTTTATCTATTTATCTATGCATTTATCTAAAAATTCATTCTATGCTCGTTCGTTCGTTTGTTTGTTTGTTCATTTCCTTCCAGGATAGCACGTGCCTTTATTGCATTTTGGTGTGGTCTAGGAAAGACGGTATTCTTAAAAGAGGGAGCTTTGTGACGACATCTTGCTTATGTACATAGGCGAGCCGACTCAAGCTCTTCCACTGCGTCGTCCTGATGAATGTGACGTTATCTGAATCTTGTAAACACTAAGTCATGTTCTTACGATGATGTGGCATTTGGTAGACCGCGCGATGTTCTAGCAAAAAAGATGATATCTCTTTGGCAGCTATGCAGTCTTGCGGAGAGGGACATTGTGCCTGCATGGCTTGGGTTTGCATGAATGTAATTCTCGAGCTCAAAAGATAGTAGTCTTCGTATACTGCGGTCTATGTGGAAGGTGACCGTGGGTATGTACAGTAGTGTAGAAAACGGGAATATATGTTTGGATAGTTTACAGTGAATATAATTCTTAAACTTGAAAGAGAATAGTTTTCGTATACCGTGGTATACGAGGAAAGTGGCCATGGCTATGTAGTGTAGAAAACGGGATATGTTTGGATAGTTTGTAATGAATATAATTCTTAAACTCGAAAGAGAATAGTTTTCGTATACCGTAGTGTACAGTAGAAAGCGGGAATATACTCGTATGTTTGGATAGTTTACACTTAATATAATTCCTTAAACTCAAAGAGTTTGTCTATACCATGTCCTATCTGAAGGATGGACGTGGGTCTTGTAGTAGAAAATGGAAACATACTTGAATACCTTGTAGTCTCATCGAATCACAAAACGGTAACTGATCAGGTCGCCAGCCAACTTGAAGTTTAGAAATATGACCATAATCTAACTGTGACGGAGAATTAATTATCAATTCTAAAGACTGTCGTCCTATTCTTTTGTCAATATCTGTTCATATAGTTTTCCCCAATATGTTTCCTGTACTCTTCAGGAAAGGCTTATGAACATAACCCCTTTCAGAACATTACCACCTTCAGGCTGACCGTAGTGGCTGGGTTCAGGGTTCTAAAAGAGGGATTTTGAAGAGGAGACAAAGTCAAACAAATACTCTATACAAGAAGAATCAAGCTGGTGATGGAGCTTGGAATGTTTGTTTACATTCTGTCAACAACTTGTCTCTTTAAGAACGGCAAAACAAACGAAGGAGGAGGAAAGCTCTACGAAGATTAGAAGAAACTGTATGAGGAGAAATAGGATGAATAGGAGGCAATGTAAGGTTAGGAGGAAGAACAATGGAAGGAGTTCGAGGAAGTGGTCGTAGTATACAGTAGTAGTAGTAGTAGTAGTAGTAGTAGTAGTAGTAGTAGTAGTAGTAGTAGTAGTAGTAGTAGTAGTAGTAGTAGTAGTAGTAGTAGTAGTAGTAAAAATAGTAGTAGAAATAGCAGTAGATATTGTAGTAGATATTGTAGTAGATATTGTAGTAGAAATAGTAGTAATAGTTGTAGTAGTAGTAGTAGTAGCAGTAGTAGTAGTAGTAGTACTAGAAATAGTAGTAGAAATAATAGTAGCAGTAAAAATAGTAGTAGCGCTAGTGGTGGTAGCAGCAATTTTAGCAGTAGTAGTAGTAGTAGCAGTAGTAG
>NC_134804.1:52207430-52209930 GCF_046742065.1 Oratosquilla oratoria
CCATCTCCTCCTTCCCTTTCGCCTTCCTCTTCTCCTTCCTCCCATCTCCTCCTTCCCTTTCGCCCTCCTCTTCTCCTTCCTCCCATCTCATCCTTCTCTTTCGCCTTCCTCTTCTTCTTCCTCTCATCATCTCTCTTCCATTATACTCTCTCCACCCTCCTTTGCCAAATCTTCTAGGTTGTTTCATGATTAAATACAATTTCTTTTCCCCCCCGGTGGCCCATCGGATAACGTGTCGAACTCATAAGCAGGTGGTCCCGAGCTCGATTCCCGGTACCCGCTGTGGGGTACTACGTCGCGTTGGTTCCCGACAGCCCTGGCCAGGCGGGGAGGCGACCCAAACATCGGCCTAAAAGATCCCAGCGGCTTGCCGTTACTGACAGGACTTTGCCCTACCAGGGGTTTTTCACTTCCCACTTCTTAGGAGTGAGATGGTAGTGATTTTTTTTTTTTTTTCTCCTGTCATCCCTTTTTTTCCAGCACATTTCCAAATTCTTATCGTTACATTAATTCCAAGTTAGAGAAAATGGTGTATTAATTGGAAACCTATTCCCTTCAAGAGCCAATGAGGATTTAATCCTCTCTGGGCTACTATCCT
The DNA here is from genome assembly GCF_046742065.1 of Oratosquilla oratoria. Classification (NCBI taxonomy): domain Eukaryota; kingdom Metazoa; phylum Arthropoda; class Malacostraca; order Stomatopoda; family Squillidae; genus Oratosquilla; species Oratosquilla oratoria. The sequence continues at coordinate 52,208,029 of NC_134804.1, forward strand.
GAGTCTGGATAATTGATACAACTAGAGAGGAAAGTCCCTTTCTTTATGAAAGAATAAACGAGTCAATAAATGAATTTGTTCCCACCTGTTCTGCCCTCCTAGCCTTCCATTCAGGAATTTCTCCCCCTTAATTTCGTGTACCATAAACCTTGAGTTCAAAAGAAATAAAAGAAAACGCAGTAGTTTCCTCAAAGAATATCAGTGAATACTTCTAACACCGGTTCTTTGAACAAGTGGATCAATAGTGATGACTTTGGTTGCAAATTGGAGCTGATAGACGCTAAACTTTCATTTTTCAAGCGAATATAGTGACCGATTTTTCTATTTTCTATTATCAACTTTTGGATTCAGATCAACCACCTTCAGTAGCCCTTCAACCCTGATCTCTTATTTTTAATAATTGAGTATAGTACAGTTAGAAGTTTTAAAATCTACCTAGATAATTTTTTTTTTTTTTTTTTTTTTTTTTTTTTTTTTTTTTTTTTTTTTTTTTTTTTTTTTTTTTTTTTTTTTTTTTTTTTTTTTTTTTTTTTTTTTTTTTTTTTTTTAGGGGGGGGATCATCACTCCCTACTCTTCTGCAGGTTTTCCCACTTCCCAAAACTGCCATTACAATATTTTCTTTCCATTTACTTTCCTCCTCCCCTCTTCCCTCCTACCTTTACTCCTCCCCTTCCCCACCCCTTTCGTTCCCTGTCCCGCGCTCCCCCCTCTTCCCTTTCCCACAACCTCACTCCCTTTTCCACCAGTGCACAGGGAAGCTCATCCAGGCTTCCTCTATCCCTTTCAGACCACATTCTTTTCCAGATGTCCGACTGTTACCTCGCTCTTTGTCCTTGGTAGCTTCCGAGGTCCAGTCTCCTGGCCTTCCAGACCCGTCCACGTCATCACTTCCAGCATTCCCCCTCTCTCCCCCTTCCCCCCTTCCCTTCCTCATAGGCTTTCCCCACTCCCCGGCAAAACTCCCCCGCAGACTCAGACAATGTCAACCTGACTCATCACTTCACACTAAAGGGGTTATCACACTGGGTTATTTTTCCTCCGACATCCTACCTCCAACCTCCATTTGAATAACTAGAATATGGCTTCGCTTACAGAAATTCTAGTCTTATCTAAGAACATTTCTACAGTATGTCTAACACTTGTATAGGTTTACAATCTTTTAGTTCATCATTCAGCTTTGATATGTAGAACTCCCAAGTCTCTCTCGCACTTATTTTTCTCTAAAAGCATTCTATTTTCTTTTCTTTATGCTTTACTGTCTTTAGACATCGAAATAGAGAGGATTCTTGCAAATGTGGGCAGGACAACAATAAATGAAAGCGTATACTGACATCAAATGGTAATATCCGCCTGGAAGATGCACAGTCTTCTCTATAGGTTGTGTTATATGGATTTCGAATTATCGCACAAACAAAAGGATCAACACATCAGCATGTTCGTCAACCAATGTGTTCTAACTTTCCAACTCTTCATCCTCTTTATCAAGGGGCACTGAAGAAAATCAACTTGCGCTTGTCACATCACCATTTGAAGGATTTCATCATAGCAAAGGATTTAACGTGATGGTATAGACAATTTCATACATTAGATTTAAACTCACGTTTATGAAACACACTCAATTAAAAACTGGTCAATTAGCTGGATCTGTCTTGTTTCTCATTCGACAGAACAAATTTGGTTACAATAAATAAAAGTAAATAAGTAACATAGTCGTATAATAACAAAAGTAAGACGTTTCGCTAAATTAACTCTTAGATATTTGTCTCTATATGCTATATTCTATAAACACCTTTTTCGATTATTTTGGTCCCTTTATACAGTCTTCAACCATTCCTGACATCAAACATAAGTTACATTCTATTTGAATGCCACAGTTTCAACTCTAGTCTATCCAACACGGT
>NC_134804.1:52214930-52219930 GCF_046742065.1 Oratosquilla oratoria
CAACTCCCCGCCCACGAGAGTTGGAGTAACGACTTGCAGCGCAGCGATACTAAAATTATCTCAGCCCTGGGCGGGATTCGAACCCGGACCAACGTAGTGGCGGCCTGGAATTCTAACCATTGTGTGAGTGTGTGTGTGTGTTTGGATGAGTACATATATGTATGTGTGTATATGTGTATGTATGTGTGCTTTATGTGTGTATACGTGTGCGTTTCCACTGCGGTGTATCTAAGTTTCTGTCTCTCCTGGTTTCCCGCACATGTTTGCATATGTGCATGTATGTGTATGTATGTGTGTGTATGTGTGCGTGCATGTGTATGTATGCTTGTGTGTGTGTGTGTGTACGTGCGCGTGTCCACCGATCCACTGCAGTATATCTAAGTTTCTGTCTTTCTAGGTTTCCCAGACATGACTAGACCTTATTATTTCTGCCATCTTAGTTCTGAATAACATGTAACTTATGACCACTAACATACATTATCTCTACGATTTATGAAACTATTACGAAGATTCTTTAAAGAATCTGATGCCTTAAACCCTCAAGTTAATTGGGCATAATATTAATTTCATTACCAGACTGTACATTTTTAATTTCTTTACTCCTGGCATTTAGTAGTACATCTCATTACTGTGAAACTCAAGGATTTTGGTGTGCAATTGCGTTCCTGTTGTAAAATGCCTTTTTTTTTTACCCTGAAAGGAAATTGTTTTCCATGCATAAACGGTTAGCGAGTTTTGTTTTATTATTCCATAACTCTTAAGATTTTTCTAGATTCTGTTTGTATTTTTCTTCTTCGTGTTTTTGATCTTTAAGAATCAGACTGTAAAAGCGTATTTCATTGTTTTACGTCCAAATTGCAAACCAGACTGTACCATAAGACTCAGTTTAAAGGCAGTTGCCATCATAATACATGAACGATAACTCAGGTGTATGCCTTGACCGGTTACGTTACACATATGTATACATATGTATGTATGTATGTATGTATGTATGTATGTATGTATGTATGCATATATGTATGTATGTATGTATGTATGTATGCATGGATGTATACATATATGTAGTACATAAGGACAGGAGGTTTTCTCTTATGCATACTTCATTAAAAGTGATGGCTAATTAAGCATCTATTAATTTTTTAAAGATATTTTCCATATGACTTATGTCTTCTAAGATGTTTCTTGTTAGAAAACACTGAGATTTTGGAAATATGTGCAGATGATAGGCGCCTCCTAATCTTAGTAACATTATACATCAAAGAGTTGAGGCCAAATCTAAATACACAAGCAGATGGCCTTAGGGCCCTCCCAAGCATGAGACAAACCTCCACATACCCAAGCATGAGACATGACGCCACAAATCCAAGTCCAAGACAAAACGCCACAAGCCCAAGCATACGACATTTCGTCACAACACGAAGTCGGAGGCTTCCCCTAGCACGTGACATTTCATCATTGCCTGAGTTACCAATTTACCTCTCCTAGGTGATCGGTAACCTCCCCCAGTGAAGAGCAAGTATGAAAACTTAAGCATATAAAGTAATATAATTACATAATTTATCGGAACAATTCTTATCCTGACCAGATAGAATATGTCTAAAAGCTACGGAAGAAGGGTCATGAACCCGAAATCGCGATATAACAAACCTTTTGTGAAATTATAAACCTTTCTGAGTTGCATAAGTCCATAGTAAGGCATATGAAAAATACCTTTAATAAAATAATAAATGAACAATTAGCCATTACTTTTAATGAAGTATGCATAAGAGAAAATCTCCTGTCCTTATGTACTAAACATATGCATATATACATGCATACATACATATATATACATTAAGCTGGTATCTGCCTCTAAACTGAGTGTCTCTGGTTTGCAATTTCCAAATACACATATATGTATGCATGTATAATGGATATGAGTAGGCAGGGTTATGGACTTGGGGATTTTTGATAGCCTATGACGCCGTTGACCGGCGTACGTGACATATTTGGGACCTCTCAACTCGACCATTATCTGGGCCGTGGATCACAGAATTACCCACCAGTTGCATTCCAGCCCTAGACTGACCTGACTTCACTGTATTCTACCTAGCTAGTCCGTAGCAAAGAACCTAAGAATCAAACTTGAACTTACCTTTGGTGTAGTGTGAAGGGACTTGTCAAGAAGTCTGACGAACACAAGAAAATCTTGTTCTTGGAGAGGTCATTTATAAAACCAGTGATGGAAAAATTGGGTTTTAGGAACCAGGTATTATACGCATGAAGATATGTGGTCAAAATTACTTAATAGATTATGTCTCAATTAGTGCAGAGACTGATGATATTAAAAAGAAAAATGAAAAACAGTTCGTACACCATACCCTAGCTTCCCTCCAACCCCCCAAGCCATTTCCATCACTGGGTAGACAAAACACTTTAACACAATAATACTAGCAGTCAATAAAGGACTAGTGAAGGTGATATTTAGAACGACACCGTGGTCCTTATAAAAACATTTGGGACTGTTTTTCACACACAAGAAAAAAATCACAAATCTTTGGCGTAAACACTCATACTCGACACAAACCAATTCAAAACTAATTTGGCGCCAGTTCAATTTCGTTTCCGTTACCAAGAAAAGCCCTATGATTGGCTGAAGGTGGTCACGGGATTCAAAACAATTGCGTTATTGGCTGAAGCGGTAATGCACTCGAACCCACAGCAAGATGTCTCCCTACGAACTAGTAGTAACTATAAGACAGCTGTAGCTGTATAACAAATGTTTAGATTATATTATTTAATTACACAATGAAAACTTGACAAAAGAATATAGCTTTTCTTTGTCTATTATCCAGGAGGATTGGGTATTTCCTAAATTCATTTCTTAAGGTAGAAGTCTCCGCAAGATATCTCGCCTGAGTACCAGCGAACAAGTAATAAACAAAAGACAGTTGTCACTGTAGTTTATGTGTGTGAGTGTGTGTGTGTGTTCCAGTTTTGTTGTATACCAGTATTAAGGTAATAATAGCTTTTGCTGGGCATTATGTCGTGTGGACACTTGGTCCATATGTGGTATATCACTCCTACGTTTATTCGTTCTCTTTGTGGATTTTTTTAGGGACAATGTTTAAGTTTCATTTCATGTCTATACGAATATGTATTTGTGAACTGTGTGATATGGTGCCCATCAGGAAGTATTTTCGTTTTTTAAGGATTTAGCTGTGTTTTTCTGAGTGAAGTAGTAGCTCAGTTGATTTTTATTATGTGGGATTCTGTCCTTTGTCGTGTGTTTAATCTTACGTTGTACGCTCCAGCTTTATGTTAATGAGTGTATTATGAGTACTGACATAAGGACTTTTGGTCCATCTTTTGTAGGCCACCCTCCTATTTTCTTTATATGTTTTTCTACGTTTATTTATGTCTATACTATACGTTTTTGTTCCACTGCATTCAGGGCGACGGGTAGTTAAATCATATTTGGACTTGAGGGGAATTTCTCGTATATTTCTAGTCACATTTATTTTTAGTCTAGAGATACTTTGCCATTACCTTTGATATCAATATTGATTTGTGAATTATGCAATATGGTGCCCATATATATATACATGCACACACACAAGCACATATGCACTCGCACATACGCACGCACACACACGTGTATACACACACACACATATATATGTATACACACGTACATAAGTAGAAACACTCATACGCACACACTCACACAGACACAGACACACAAATACACACACATACAGATCACTTAGTCAATTGTTCATATATATGGTAATGCAGTAGTGATTTAGGACGACAGCACAACATTGAGTACTTTCAACTAACTCATAGTTCCACAACTTTACTTTCTCCTCGGCGTTCTTACTAACACGGCCATAATCACTCACAAGCACCACCTTTTAACCTCGCTTCAAGTTTACCTACATTATCCCTGATAACATTTCTTTCCACTTAATCACATATTTACACACCTCATCAACCACTCTCAGAGCCAGTTTTTCCCTCACTCAGGTTTGCTATACTCCCGACACTGCTTCACCACAATCCCAAAACTCAAGCCCACCCTACCCTTTCAGTTTAGTTTCGCTCAGTGCTAACACATCCATCTTATATCCCTTCAGTATGTTTATTATACTCCCGACATTGCCTTACCACAATCCCAAAATTCGAGCCCACCCTCCCCTTTCAGTTCAGTTTCGCTCGGTGCCAACACATCCATCTTACATCCCTCGAACATGCATACAATTTCGTCCTTTTTTATTCTCACTTATTCACATCCACTCAGACTCAAAGACTCAATTACCGGGGTTCTTGTTATAGATCCCCTATTGCCTTGGCTCTTGGCACAAGAAAATTACAGAGAGGGGCTCAGTCTCCCCTCACTCCGTCCCCTTTGGTTGACTTCTGAGACACGTATAGAGACATGATATCGACGTTCTTATACCTCCACTGCAATAGCAGAGGGAAATGGAGAGGTGGAGACTTTAGAGTGGTGTAGTAAAAAGATGAAAAAAAGAAAGATAACAAAGTAATAAAGTGTTTTAGCACTCCTTTGTGAATAGAGGAATGTTACCAATCATAGAAAAAAATGTTGCAGGAATGTGGTCCATAGTATTGCTAGTAAAATTGCTAATGTATTGAATGCATATAACTACGTAATCATCACCTCTATATGGTTGAATAAGCTCATAAACTAATATAATATTTCTATTCCACACATTGTTGACATTGCAACAATGTTCATGCTTATGCATAATTTCCGTAACCAATCCAACTTGATCTTTTTCTTCATCCTTTTCCTTTCTTCCTCGCAAAAGCAACTTGATTCCATTCGTAACTTAATGCCACTTCAAATCCACATTTAGCTGGCGAGCCGACAGTCTTGTCAACATCAGGTTTAATCAGTGTAATCCACTCCATTCGACTTTAAACCTCCAACGGAGCTTTTCAACCTTCATCACCTGACCTCAATATCTCCTTCGCGTCTCCACATTTGTCCTTCT
>NC_134804.1:52229930-52237430 GCF_046742065.1 Oratosquilla oratoria
CCTTTCTATGTTTAGAGACAGAGATGAACTTATGGAGTAGCTACAAGGTAATTTACACACACACACACACACACACACACACACACACACACACACACACACACACACACACACACACACACACACACACACACACACACATATATATATATATAATTTTTTTTTTTTTTTTTTTTAAGTTCTTGTCTCACTTTTCTTTTCTTGTACTTCTTCCTCCCGTTGGATCTCTCGACCGCCCTTGACAAGCCCATTTCTCCCGTCTCCACATCTACCATCTCCAGTTTCTCCTACTCACTAAAGGGGTTATCACACTGGTCTTCCACGGGCTTCGCCAGCGCCGACCGTCGAGAGTTCGTTTGAGTAAAAACGACTTCGGTTACGATAATTAATTTTTCAAATCCCCAAACATCAAATCATCTATCCGTCATATATAGCAAACCTAAATGATGAACTGAAAGATAGTAAACCTAAATGAATGTTGGACAAACTATTGAAAAGTTCTTAGAGAAGTCTAGACTTATCTAAGCGATGTCATATTCTAGTTATTCAAATGCAAGTTGAAGGTAGAATGTTGGAGGAAAAATAGCCCAGTGTGATAGCCCTTAACCCCGTCAAGGTCAGGGAACCTCTTTTGTTGAATGATTTGATTTGACGCTAATGAAGCCAAGAGGTAAAGTGTACGTAATCGCTTTAATAGGGTTTATTGAGACCGTTTTAATCTTTCAGAGCGGCATCTGCACCTTTGCTTAATAAAGAAGGAGTCGGAAATTGGCTTCAGAATAATCTATCAACAATGGTATGGGAACAAAAGAGAAGATTCTTTTGTCAAACAATTTTGTCCTTACCTCTTTCTTTGTTATTTGTTGTTGTTGTGTTCTTGTATTTATTTGCTTAATGGACCCAGCCTTTTGATCCATAGCAAAGTTACATAAAGACAAAATAACTTAAGAAAGTAAACAAATGCAATAAAACAATTATGATTATGTGTTTTAACGTCACAAACTCCCCCCTATTATGAGGTAAGACGGTGCCCCTTACAGAAGACTTTGTATCACGGAATTCAATGAACCATGCCTTTGGTTCGACTTCGTCGGTAGCAGGGTTCGAACCGCCATTCCCTCGACCTTTGCCGCAAGTAACGACGCCCTAACCCGCTCGGCCAGCGAGTAAAGCATGTAAAACAAAGTAACCAATTAAGCATTGAATCACTTCACCATTTGATTTTTTTTTTTTTGGGGGGGGGGCATTACAGCACGTCTTGAAGTCTTTTGGAAACGTGTAAAAAAACACTCAAAAAGAACCTCATCAATGATAAGACAAAATCTATTGAAAATGTAGTTGGGATTGCTACGAAAGATGCGCTGTAGTTAGTGTCTCCTCTTTCGTATTTTTTTTTTTTCCTTTTTTTTTCATCCATTTCCTTTAGATCCTTCAATTTATTCAATCCTTTTTTTTTTTTTTTTTACTTTTTATTTTTAATACATTTCCTTTAGATCCTTCAATTTATTCAATCCTTTTTTTTTTTTTTTTTACTTTTTCTTTTTCATCCATTTCCTTTAGATCCTTCAATTTATTCAATCCTTTTCTTTTTTTTTTCTTTTTTTTTTACTTTTTTTTTATATTTTAATCTTTCTAATCCTGCTTCTTCTCCCAATCTTCCTGCTTATATGCCTTCTCGAGTTGTTAACACAATTCGTATATGGAATGGTCTACCATCCAATGTTATCAATTGTTCCACTATAGAGATATCAAAACAAAAAACGTCTCGGCATTTACGTAACTACAAACCCCCAAGTAGAACTATTAGCTCCTATATAATAAAGAAAAATAGTTTAGTTACACAAACAGCCATGCAAGGACCAATAGGTCTGTAGCTGTGTGTTTGTTTGTTTGTTTGTTTGTTTGCTCATGTAACTTCATGTAATTCACCCCAATTGCATTCCTTATGTTCCTTTTTCCTTATCCTCCTCCCGTTTTCCACTGTTCTTCCTTGTAGTGAGTTCTTTACACACTTCTATTGACACATTCCTCCACCTCAGTCTGTGGCCTGATTGTCGTCCACAACACTCATCATACTCAAAATTCATCGTTTTTTCCCTTCCTTGTTCCTCAACCTTGCCATCAAGCACCATCCTTCGTCCCTTTCCCCTCCACGCCTCTCTTCATTCTCTGCCCCCTCGTCCTTACCCTACGTTCTTCCTCCACCCCCCTCCACCCTTCTCCTCTTCCTCTACCTCCTCCTTCCTCCACCACCCTCCACCCTTCTCTTCCTCTACCTCGTTCTTCCTCCACCACCCTCCACCCATCTCCTCTTCCTCTACCTCGTTCTTCCTCCACCACCCTCCACCCATCTCCTCTTCCTCTACCTCGTTCTTCCTCCACCCATCTCCTCTTCCTCTACCTCGTTCTTCCTCCACCACCCTCCACCCATCTCCTCTTCCTCTACCTCATCCTTCCTCCACCCCCCTCCACCCATCTCCTCTTCCTCTACCTCGTCCTTCCTCCACCACCCACCACCCATCTCCACTTCCTCCACCTCCTCCTTCCTCCACCACCCTCCACCCATCTCCTCTTCCTCTACCTCATCCTTCCTCCACCACCCTCCACCCATCTCCTCTTCCTCTACCTCGTTCTTCCTCCACCACCCTCCACCCATCTCCTCTTCCTCCACCTCATCCTTCCTCCACCCCCCTCCACCCTTCTCCTCTTCCTCTACCTCCTCCTTCCTCCACCCCCTCCACCCTTCTCCTCTTCCTCTACCTCCTCCTTTTCCACCACCCTCCACCCATCTCCTCTTCTTCTACCTCGTTCTTCCTCCACCATCCTCCACCCATCTCCTCTTCCTCTACCTCCTCCTTCCTCCACCACCCTCCACCCATCTCCTCTTCCTCTACCTCATCCTTCCTCCACCCCCCTCCACCCATCTCCTCTTCCTCTACCTCGTCCATCCTCCACCACCCTCCACCCATCTCTTCCTCTACCTCGTACTTCCTCCACCACCCTCCACCCCGCTCCTCTTCCTCCACCACCCTCCACCATCTCCTCTTCCTCTACCTCGTTCTTCCTCCACCACCCTCCACCCATCTCCTCTTCTTCTACCTCGTTCTTCCTCCACCATCCTCCACCCATCTCCTCTTCCTCTACCTCCTCCTTCCTCCACCACCCTCCACCCACCTCCTCTTCCTCTACCTCGTTCTTCCTCCACCACCCTCCACCCATCTCCTCTTCCTCTACCTCGTCCTTCTCTCTCGCCGTGGTCTGGCTGTGATTAGCATATCAAAGGCCAGACCGAAAGGCTAAACAGGGTCGAACAGAACCACTTCCCGCCCTTCCTCCCTTCCTCCATCCAACTGGCCTTCTCGGCTGTATGTGGCCAAGTTCTTCTCATCCCAGACGTCCTGGTGTCCGTTCTCCTCCGATTCTTTTTTTTTCCATGAAAGTAGCATTTGCCGACAAGACTGACGAGTTAAACACCATATGAGGACGGAGCCTTTATTTGTACGACGTTTCGGTACTTGAAAAAAGCTGTAATAAGCGAAAGGTCTTACAAATAAAGGCTCCGTCCTCACGTGGTGTTTAACTCGTCACTCTTCCGACTCCCTCAATCCTTCCCCGGTCCTCCCGGCCGAAAAGAATCACCTGTTTCCGAACGGGTTTGACGTCATGAATCCAGACAGATCCATTCACACCGGATCGCTCCTGACCCCCCTCACACTCTCCACCTCTCCACCTCTCCACCAAGAATCCACATCATAAATCCACCCACTCTCCTATTCCCGAGCGAAACGACCCCCAACCCCCCACCCCAGCACTCTTACCCTCTTCTACATCTTCGTCCTCCACATCAACATCCCTTCAATCTTCTTTTTCGAGTGTGTCTTCATAATCGTTCAAAAAGTGAGGTCAGATATGGTCAAAGCGTATTCAACTTTTTATGTGGTGCAAAGTGCATTCGTCGTATTCTCTAACAAATCAATATAAGCATTTTTCATTGCCCCATTTGCCGCTCAGTCGATCAATACTTGCTCAACATGTAGACTGATCCCTCTTTGGATCCTTACCAGCGTTACATCCCCGATTGAAATAGATTGAAAGACGCATGAATGTAAAACTCTGCTTTTCTCTCATTGTCCTTTCTATTCAGGGTTGAACTTTGCATATTTCTTCAAAGCTAATTTCTTGCTATTTATCCATTTGATGATTATGTATGAAACTTTTTTTTAGATATATCCCCAATTGAAATCGACTAACAGACACATAAATATGAGTTTCTAGTTTTCTCTCATTGTCCATTCAACTATGTATTTAATTTTTCACGCACTCAAGTCTAAATTCCTGAGTTTTTTTTTCTCTTTTTATCTAATGGTTTGATAGACTTTTGCCAACTCAAAACACCAAAAATCTTCTGACTCACCGCCCGTCTCTCAAACCATCTCGACCCTTTCATGTCTTTAAACTCAAAGCCAAAATACTTTCCTCCCTTTGGAAGAGATAAATTAGCATTTTGTAATCCGGAATGACATAAAGTAGTCCACCTTTCCCGAAGGTACTCAATATTCCGACCGTCTTTTTAATTGCGGAACAAATTTCCAGATCAGAAACTCCATTCATTGACGCTACGAAATATGCAACCCACCCACAGCGTGACTGGGAACAGCTTGTCCCAAGTTTTGTCACCTGTTCAAGAGTTGAAATGTTCAACCTCCCACGTGATGTGATGAACAAGGGGACTGATGAATAGAATTGGATTGTTAGTCGAACTGTTTCTGAATGGCTCTAATCACTTGTACTTGGCTCTTGCAATTCCAAATTGAGTGGAACAAGCGTTGGCTTGTTTCCGTATACTTCTTTACATATATATATATATATATATATATTAATGTATATATATATGTATATATATAAATGTATATATATATATGTATATATATGCATATATATATGCATATATATATATATACATATGTATATATATGCATATATATACATATATATATGCATATATATATATATATATATATATATATAAATATATATATACATATATATAGATATAAATATAGATATAGATATATGCCGTGATTCACAAGAACACGTGAAAATAATTTGTAGAAAGAACCACTGGAAATAAGATACTTAGTCCGAACGTTTTCGTCTATTTGAGACATTTTCAGCGAATACAAAGTATTACTTTATATATTTGCCTTTATGTCTTTGTTACTTTGTATTCTCTGAAGATGTATTGAATAGACGAAAACGTTCTAAGTTTCTTATTTCACAATGTCTTTTCTGCATATATATATATATATATATATATTTTTTTTTTTTTTTTTTTTTTTTTTTTCATATAAACATCTAGCCCCATAAAACAACCTGACTGCTTATGATAAAGATTTTCTTAGATTATTGTTTTCAAAATTTTGCTCGGGAATGGTTATAGGAAAGTAACTTGGGAAAGACATAAATTGGAGAAATATGCATTAGTATGGATCAGTGATAAAGTACTAAAGACATTTAGATCTCCTGTCAATCTGAGTTCTTAGTTAAAAGCTCAGCCTCTTCGTTAGCAATCGGGTATCACAGATGTGACTAAAGCGGGTCTTACACGATCAATATTATTGCGCAATATTCCGTATTGTACAAAACTATTGACGGTCTAAAGATGGTATTGAAGAATGACACAATATAATGAAGATGTCAAATGTACAGGCCAAATACATGTAACCTCTTCAATACCATCCCCACACCGTCAATAATACTCTACAATACGGAATATTGCGCAATAATTTTGATCGTGTAGGACCCACTTAAAACAATCTAGTCACATTCAGAATAGTAGGAATAGTATCACATGATAAGGATGTGGTTGATGAAAGAATCAAATGAATGTCTGTATTCTCACATACATCAAATCTGGGACATTTGCATCTGTGAAACTAAGGTCAAGTTAGTTCTCCGAAAATGAACGGAACTAAACTAAGATTATCATTGTGGTACGTATTTCTAAATGATACACATCGACATAATTCATGGATATACTGTAATTTCCCGTAAACGTTTTTGGCATCATAAAATCAACCTGGATTCTAAATGTCATTCTAAAAGCCCCCAAACCACTCAAATCATGGAGTCAACTATAGAGTTACTATAGTAATAGTATTACTTAGAGTAATGTTTCTAATGTGGTGTAAGTCTTGTGATGACAGTAAACGCATTCTTACTGACAAATTATATCATCTAAGAAATAAGAAAAGATAACTACCACTACAAAGATGATGACAGAGTACGTCACAGCTCCAACGTTTATGATGTTTTGTACTAAGATCGTGACCAAGCTGGACGAAGCAGAATATATATATATATATATATACATACATATATAAATATATATATATACATATATAAATATATATATATATTCATATATAAATATATATATATATATACATGTATATATATTATATATATATATATGTATATATATACATATATATATCAGAGAGGGACTATGTTATGACACACCTTAGATGAAAAAATTCAACTGTCTGAAAAAGTATACGGATGAAGAGGACCACAGAGGGTGGTTGAAATATACGGTTAGTTCTATTCTTCATCCGTTTACTTTCTCCAACAGTAAGATATTTTTATATGTACACACACACATACACACACACACACACACACACACACACACACACACACACACACACACACACACACACACACACACACATATATATATATATATATATATATATATATATATATATATGGGAAAGGTGGAGGGGGAAACACGGGTCTTTATCTGATTATCGAGTTTATTCCTGACCGGTTTCGCTTACAATAGCTTCTTCAGAAGAAGCTATTGTAAGCGAAACCGGTCAGGAATAAACTCGATAATCAGATAAAGACCCGTGTTTCCCCCTCCACCTTTCCCATAATTTGTCCCAATGTCTCTACATATATATATATATATATATATATATATATATATATATATATGCATAGACGTATGAAGAATGGAATAGCTGCTCGGCTTATACAACAATGACAGCTTCTCTAGTAACTCTACAGCTACTGCAGAAGGAGCTGTTTCTTCAACAAATGTACGTAATCTACGGTAGTCGTATTTCCTCAGAGGTAGCAATTACTTCGTCAGTCCCAATATCCGAGGTTTCGCATCGAACAAGAGACCACTAGAAGTAGAAACGGAGACGACGGACGCGAGCTGAAGTTGTCCAGCCCCTCGTTCATTACTTCCTGCTGATGTTATCTCGGAAATAGGACTGGACGTAAGTCGCTTGGCCAAGCTGATAGCCGACGGAGACCATAATGATCCTTGATAATCGGTCTGATTTCAGAGCTTAATGTCTGAATGATATGGGTGGAGACGACGTGGCTGAAGAGGAAGGGAGTGGAGGGGAGGAGGTGGGGGAGCGAGCTCTTCTCTCTTCTCTTGTGTGTCGTTTATTGTAATCTCGCTGTCACAACGACCGTGAA
>NC_134804.1:52252430-52257430 GCF_046742065.1 Oratosquilla oratoria
CACACACACACACACACACACACACACACACACACACACACACACACACACACACACACGTACGTACGAGAGCAAGCGAGTGCACGCAAATAGTAACACATACTCCGCGAGCATGTTTCGAGCTATCAGATGCTAGCGGTAATTCACTTTAATACCTCCGGGGTCTCTCTACCCCCTTCCCCCCTGGTCCCTATGCTACCCCTTGGTCCCTGTCCACAGGGGGTGACAAGGGGCAGCGTCGCGCGGCATTTGATACTCGTCCTGACACGCCCGGGGGACATCTGGCCCCTAGCCCCTGTCCCTACCATGTAGGGGCGACAGGGGCAGTCAGATGGTTCTTAGGGTGACGCCCATCCTCACCAACTGCAAAACTGTCCACGGCCTTGTACCTTGATACCGGGGCCCTTGCCTCGCCTTCTTGACAAAACCTCACTCACTCACTCACTCACTCACTTCCTCACTCCCACACTCCCACACTAACTTCCTCCCTCTCTCACTCCCTTTCTTTCTCATTCTTTCTCTCGCTCTCTCGCTCTCTCCGTTTTTCTGTCTGTCTGTCTATCTGTCTGTCTGTCTGTCTGTCTGTCTGTCTGTCTGTCTGTCTGTCTGTCTGTCTGTCTTTCTATCTCTCTCCCTCTTCCTCCCTCTTCCTCCATCCTTCCCTCCTCTCTCTCTCTCTCTCTCTCTCTCTCTCTCTCTCTCTCTCTCTCTCTCTCTCTCTCTCTCTCTCTCTCTCTCTCTCTCTCTCTCTCTCTCTCTCTCTCTCTCTCTCTCTCTCTCTCTCTCTCTCTCTCTTTCTCTCTCTTACACACTCGCACACACACTTACACCCCCCACACACACACATTCACACACACACACAGCTAAGAAAGTGTTAAAAAAGTGCCTATGTTTAAGGATTCACTGCAGGACCACCTGACTATTCCCGAGGATCGATGCAGTCTCTGTGCTTCACAAAAATGCTTTACACTGGCAAAGTTATATGAATGGAGCGAAGTGTATATAAAGTATTAAAGAACTGAAAGAGCGGTCGTTGTAAAACCAGTGTAATCATCTCGAAATGATATAGTGGTATACAGCGCCTCTGATGTTTGTAGTTGAAGAGAAGATGTAGAAAGTCATGGAAAGTGTTATTGGGATCAAACTCACAATTCCCGCGTACGAAACAGGAGCTCTATACACTGCTCAGCGAGAGTGGGCAGAAACAACTTCGCCAACCGTGTAGTTAATGAATGGAATAAACCTCGTGCAAAGGCGGTGCAATGTAGTACAATTTGAAGTTTTAAGATTCGTTTAAATAATCACCAAAGAAATATACTGTAATGTCTGCCATTTTAATTTTATTTATTCATTTATTATTATTTAGTTATTATCAATCATCTATGTTTTTGTTTGCTTATTATCAGTCATTATCTATTCATTTGATTCTTTTATTTACCTGTTTATTTATTTGTTTATCTGTTAAAAAAAATTCTGCATCTGACTTAGTTATGGACCAAATGGTCTTCTGTCGGTATGTTCTTCCTTTGTAGTCCTTTGTTTTTAACCAGTGGTTCTTAACCGTTTTACCACCACTCCCCCTCTAGGAACTGTTCTTTTCCTCCACGTCCCCCCCTCCTTGCATCTACAGACCCCCCCCCCCCACCTTGCAGGGAAGGGGGAAGGTCAATACATAGGGAAACCGGTATGCCTTGGGGGACTTTTCGAAAATAAGAGTGAGTAACGATGATGCTTCTGTATTATCTCATGAACTTACCTTTGAATCACTGACCCTTTTCTTGTTAAAAAAATGACACGTGACTGGTAAGATTTCTACTTTTCTCCTAAGGCTCGCCCCCCTCCTGAAAATCACTAAGGGGGTCGCGCCCCCAAGTTAAAAATCATTGGTTCTTAACGCATACATACAATGCATAAGGGAAGTGGCGAGCTAAGGGAGGCAGCCATACTTATCCCGTACCACACCCCTACAACGCCCATCTGTCTTCCCTATTATCTTAGCTCAGTGTGTGTGAATTGTCATCCCTGTCCACGCCCACTGCCTGGATCAGAAGCAATGCAGCAAGACACAGCACCTCCACGGTAAGGCCCGAGAGCCGAAGATGATTTACCCTCACCGATTCATTCCATGGTGACCCTCACTTCTTACCCAATCACGAGATATTCGAGAAGATAAGGAGAAGTCTTTTCGGGCCGCGACTGTTTACCATATTTACCATCCATTTACAACTATCCTCCACTTATAACTATTTCTTGCCCTCTCCCTTCCATGTTCGACAGACATTTCCCTTCTAACAAAGGTCCCCCTTCATCCTATCCCTCTATCTCCTTCTTGGTCTTTCCCTCACGTTCACTTTATCCACCTCTGCCTTCCACGATCCTTTTGCTAGTTTCTCCTCACCCATTCCTCCCATATGCCAAAACCATCATAGTATTCTTTGATTAACAATATCTACTTGCTCCATTTCAACTCCTGCTATCTTCTTCACCTCTTGATTTCTAACTCTACTTATTCTCGTAACCCATACCGTAATCTTTAAATACTCCATCTCAAACATATTTAAAACCATCCTTTCTGCTTCCCTTAAATTCTAAGACTGTCCCATACAGTGTCATAGACACAAACACTCATTTATATATTCTTTTCTTTTGCTCCGTTCCTATGTATTTATTCTTCATGACACTTTTGATTCCTCCAGTATATTTATTTATTTCCTTCACTCTACAAGTTACCTCCACCACCACTCCATTCCCTGCTACATGTGACTCTACATACATTAGAATATCCACTTCCTTTAGTCACTCATTTTTAAAATTTACCTACAGCTCATTCCCACCCTTATTGTACATGTACATTGTACATCGAAGCTTTAAAAATCATTTAGATAAATACCTAATTAAGATGCTGTAATGATTACGATATATCTTGTATTATTTGTTTTTGTTTTGTTATCATTTGTCTGTCTGATTTTCATTTATTATTAGTTATATGTCAATTTATTATTATTTACTATTTACCTGTTTGTTTATTTTTTAGCTATACCTATGCATTTATTTATGTATTTTATTTGTTATTTACATTATTATAGCTTTTATTTATTATTTTATTATCAAAATTATTATTTTTCGCATCCGACCTAGATATGGATCAAAAAGTCTCCTGTCGGTTTGCTCTGCCTTTGTAATCCTTTGTTAATCACCATACTTGTACCCACATTTACTTTCAACTTTCTCCTCTTACATATCCTTCCGAAATCCGCCACGAGCCGCTTTAGGCTTCAGATCCTTCTGTGACCCACCCACAAACGGAGTGTCATCAGCAAACAACAACTGGCTCACTTATCACTTCCCTCCACTCTCACTAACGATCTCCAATATTCACCCTTGACCTTCATCTTTAATTCCTGGACATATATATAAATACATTGACATATGCATGCACACACATACATATATTCATATGTATATATATATATATACACACACACCAAGAGCTTTTTCCCCCTTACAAGGGAGGTAGCCAAGTCATAGGTACGTACCTATTTCCGCCCATTTCATCCCCTTCCACCACCCCTCCCATCTCAGCTCCTCATGGATGACGGGTCATCCCTGCATACACACATATATATACATATATGCATACACATATGCATATGCATATATCACCAAAACAACCACCAATTTCCTCTCCTTCCTTCTCTCCCGTTATTCCTTACATCGTTTCCCTGCCCGACAGAGTCTCATAAGCTACGGCGTTAACCGCAGACACACGGACTCGTTTGCATATTTTGTTTCTTCTCAACAACCGGTTATGTTTTTTTTTTCTTCTCCTGAAGGGCACAGGGGCTCCACGAGTTTGTCCCTTCACGTGATTGAATTATATAAATCAGACGACAAGCAACTGAGAAGATATTGATTTTTTTTTTTTTTTTTTTTTTTTTTTTTAGTCCAGTAAGTTCTGGATGAGTTGTTAGGTGTTAGTAAGTGAGTGAGGTCATTGGAAGCAGGTCAACACTGGGAATATATAACAAGAAATAACGAGAAATATACTAGACGTTTGAGGATATCACTGGCCGTGTTCAAGATGATCAATGAGACGGGGCGGAACGAGCAAGATGGAAGAGAGGAGGTAACGAGTGGGGTGGAGGAGGAAGGGAGAGAGGAGAGAGGGGAGAGGGGAGAGGGAGAGAAAGAGGAAGAGGGAGGAAGAAAGGGAGAGGGGAGAGGGAGCAAGGGAGAGGGGAGATGGAGCAAAGGAGAGGGAGAAGGACAGGAACAGAGAGAGGGAGAGGGAGGGAACGAGGGGTGTAGAGGAGGAAGGAGGGGAGGGGAGGGAGAGAGGGAGAGCAAGAGGGAGAGAGAGAAAGAGAGGAAGAGGAAGAGGAAGGCGGAGAGGGAGAGGAAGAGGGGAGAGGGAGAGAAAGAGGGAATAGAGAGTGAGAGGGGAGAGGGAAAGGGAGAGGGAGAGGGAGAGGGAGAGGGAGAGTGAGAGTGAGAGGGAGAGGGAGAAGGAGAGGGAGGGGGAGAGGGAGAGGAAGGGGGAGAGGGGGAGGGAGAGGGAGAAAGAGAGGGAGAGGAAGAGGGAGGCGGAGAAGGAGAGGGAGAGGGAGGAGGAGAGGGAGAGGGAGAGCAAGGGAAAGATAAAAGGAGAGGGAGAAAGAGAGGGAGAGGGTGAGGGTGAGAAAGAAGGAGAGGGAGGGAGAGGGAGAGGGAGAGTGAGAGGGAGAGAGAGGGGGAGAGAGGAAGTGGGAGAGGATGAGGATCTGTTAGTGGAAGACGGAAAGGGAGAGAAAGTGGATGAGGGAGTGAAGATGGAGGTGGAGAGATAGATAGATAGATTGATTGATTGATAGATAGATAGATAGATAGATAGATAGATTGATAGATAAATAGATAGATAAATAGATAAACAGATTAACAGAAAGATCATTTTATTCATATACAGTATATATATATGTATATATATATATATATATATATAAATATATATGTAAATATATATG
>NC_134804.1:52262430-52279930 GCF_046742065.1 Oratosquilla oratoria
TTCATTAATACTGTTTACACTAATGAACTAACCTTGCCTAAATATGCTAGCTCACATAGATTTGTGTCATCAGTGAGTGGGTGTAACAGACTCCAGTCTATCTGTGTCATTTCTATATGCTTTGAAAAAAGGGGTTCCAGAAAAGAACCCTGAGGAACTCCGCTCTTATGTCTTTCACCAAAAACCTTACTATTGAGAATAATTTGTTGTCTTTAACTGCTTTGCAAGTTTTTAATCTATTTTAGTAAGTTCTCTCTAGTGTTACATAACCCGAGCTCAGCAAGTATGCACCATGTAAAACATTGTCATAAGGATTTACAAAGTCTAAATATGCAAAATATGTAGGGTTTATTTTGTCTTATTTTGAGGAGTTTTAAAACTGTCTTAGATTATTGACATATTTAGATTTAAGTTCGGTTGTGGGAACAGGTGAGGCTGGGTACCACATGAGTGTCCTTTTGTGTATATTGTGATTAAGTGGATACAATTGGGTAAACACACACACATAGCCCACACACACACACACACACACACACACACACACACACACACACACACACACACACACACACACACACACACACACACACACACACACACACACACACACACACACACACACACACACACACACACACACACACACACACACACACACACACACACACATTTGTGCTTAGAGTAATCTGCCGATGATCAACGACGACAGTGTTCCGGTGAAGTGTGATGGTTTGAGTGAAGCTGGGTAGTGATGCTGAGATCTTTGTGGCTGATGCTAGCGGAGGTGATTGTGGAGACCAAATTTTGATCCACATATCCTTCCACACTCGGGGCAAGTCAGATCTGGATCACATACACACACACACACACACACACACACACACACACACACACACACACACACACACACACACGCGAGCAAGGGGTAGAAATCATCCGTGGTGACACTGATAAAGGCCACGATGAATATCTTGGAACAGCTGATCGGTGCTCCAGAACCGGACCAGAAGGAGGAGATGAGGGTAGGAACGTCAATGATCTGTTTGATTTCACATTGCCTGGCGACAAGGTCCGCCAAATATAGAGTAACATCTGATCTTCATGACATAGCATCACCCATGCACCAATGTATAAAGAAAATATGAGAATAAGGATATATCTTTGCATATTACGTTAACGATAATAGGGCTGGTGACGTAATCTGATGCGTGATGGTTTTGTATTCGCTGGGTTGTGGATTCGAGTCCCGCAGTGACCGTTACCTGCCCTGACAGTTCCTAAAGCGTATATGGCAAAGGTGACGGCTTCGGCCGCAGCTACTCAGCGCCTCCTGGCGTAGGCTCCTGGGCTTTATGTGTGTGCAAACTGAGATACATTATTTCAGACAGGCGCGCGCGCGCACACACACACACACACACACACACACACACACACACACACACACACACACACACACACACACACACACACACACACACACACACACACACACACACACACACCACCACACACACTCACACACACACACACACACACACACACACACACACACACACACACACACACACACACACACACACACACACACACACACACTCACACTCACACTCACAAACACGCACGCACACGCGCGCGCGCGCGCAGTAGACAAAAAATAAATGTTCTTGTTAAAAAAAAAAATCCACAGAAAATGGGTGAGATATTTCATAAAATCTAGTGGTACGTGGTCTTCCTCAGAAACAAGGAACTCCATCATCATACTACAATGGTCTAGAATGATCAAAGTAAGATTAAAAGGTGTTATCAAAATTATAACTGGTACATTTTAAGAAAAGCAACTCATTATAATTTACTTTTTTGTGCCCACCAGGTATACATTGTCATCACTCATCTGTAGCGCCCTTCTGACAGTGGTATACCTAAAATATAATATGTCTGTTTATCTATATTCCAAAAGGATTCTTCCCCCTTATAAGGAGGGTAGCCAGTCAAGATATACACCCACTATGCGCCTACCCCATACTGTACAGAAAAATATATTGCACGTAATAAAATCCTTCTTCATCAAAGTCAAAATTTAGTTTTACTGTTGACGGTTGAAGTACGTTTTGCTAGGTGAAATTATTATACTGCTACTAGCACAGTCAATGACGGGTGACGCGCATTCTACTAACTGGCATCCTATTTGGGTAAGCGCGTTGGTAAGTTCGGTTGAAATGATTATCAGTTTCGTACTTTGCTGGTCGAAGCAAAACAGCCCCATTCAAAAAGCAAAGAATTAGTACTCTAGAAAATCGTTTGACGATCATCGTTGAGCCATGAACGATCATCGTTGAGCGATTATCACACCGAGTAATACGTACCTTTATGCTGCAACCCGAAGTTAAGAAACGTTCCTTTATGTTGCAAATCCATGCTAAGAAACATGCCTTCATGCTGTATCTACAGGTTAAGAAATATGCCTTTATACTGCAACCCCAGTGTAAGTAACGTACTTTTATGCTGCAACCCCAGTGTAAGAAACGTGCTTTTATGCTGCAACCTCAGGTCAAGAAACGTGCCTTTATGCTGCAACCCGAAGTTAAGAAACGTTCCTTTATGCTGCAAATCCAGGTTAAGAAACATGCCTTCATGCTGCATCTACAGGTTAAGAAATGTGCCTTTATACTGCAACCCCAGTGTAAGAAACGTGCTTTTATGCTGCAACCCCAGGTCAAGAAACGTGCCTTTATGCTGTAATACGAGGTCAAGAAACGTGCCTTTAATGCTGCATCTCCAGGTTAAGAAACATACCTTTAATGCTGTAACACCAGTTTAAGAAACGTGCCTTTATGCTGTAACATCAGGTCAAGAAACGTGCCTTTATGCTGTAACACCAGGTCAAGAAACATGCCTTTATGCTGTAATACCAGGTCAAGAAACATGCTTTTATGCTGCATCTCCAGGTTAATAAACGTCCTTTATGGTGCAATCCCAGATTAAGATACGTTCCTTTATGCTGAAACCCCAGGTCAAGAAATGTGCCTTTATGCTGTAATACCAGGTCAAGAAACATGCTTTTAATGCTGCAACCCCAGTTTAAGAAACGTGTCTTTATGCTGTAATACCAGGCCAAGAAACATGCCTTTATGCTGCAACCCCAGTTTAAGAAACATGCCTTTATGCTGCAACCCCAGCTTAAGAAACGTGTCTTTATGCTGTAATACCAGGTCAAGAAACATGCTTTTAATGCTGCATCTCTAGGTTAAGAAACGCTGGTCTAAGTTCTCCCCCCGTCTTCCATCTCTCTTGTCCAACCGCTGTCATCACCGCCTTTCATTTATCTTTATCACTGAGCAATTCTCTCAAAATTAATCTTCCATGGTCGTTTAAATCCTGTTTTCTCTTTGACAGATCTTACTTCTACCTTTCTAATTCCATTTACATCTTTTCATGGACTTCACGTATTAGTTTTTTCTTCTTCTATTTTCCTTACTCCCTTTCTAACTGTTTTGGACGCTAGGAAGTTGTTCTTGATATATTTGAAAGATTTTGTTCACATGAGGGGGAATTCTGTATTAAGATTGTTTTCATTCATCTGCATGTTTCAGTGCTGCATTTTGAGGGTTTTCATAAATCTAACCCTACAGTATACGGTTTTGTTCGACGGAGAGATAGGGTCACAAAATTCAAACTCACCATCCCACTCCCACACGATGGGAAGTGAGAAACCTTTGGTGGGATAAAGCCCTGTCAGATGTGGCAAGCCTTTTTTTTTTTTTTTTTTTTTTTTTTTTTTTTTTTTTTTTTTTTTTTTTTTTTTTTTTTTTTTTTTAGGCCGACGTTGGGTCGCCTCCCCGCCTGGCCAGAGCTGTAGAGAACCAACGCAGCAAGGCCACGGAGCGTCCCGGGAACCGAACTCACGACCACCAGCTCATGAGTTCAAGGCGGTATCTGTTGAGCTATCGCGCGGCCCTACAGATCAGGTCACAAAGAGGTCAAGTCCTTACGAAGTATTCTGCTCTCTTTTCTTTTGTTTGTCTTCCATTTCTTCATAGTTACTTTAAACTTACTTTCCTTTTGCATCTTTCCTCTTTACACTTTCCGTTTAAGCTCTGTGTACTCCTCATAGCACAATATATTTTTCTCTTATTTCTTCTTTTGTTGTCTTTCATAAGTAAATTTCTTTTTTATTTCGGTCAACTTCTTCTACTCACTCCACCCCTACTCAACTACCTTGACACGTACTCTGTTTCTGCATTTTACGAAATTTTGCAACACAAGACCCCATACTTCCCTTTGGCATCATTTTTTCTTTTCTATTTCCTTCCACTTTTCAATTATTCTACTTTCATAACATTCTTCCATACACTTCTTTCCCAGATCTTAAGCCATTGTTTCATATATTTCCAGTTTGGCTATCGTTTGAAATAATCCATTTTACAACGTTAATTTCAGTAATAACTACAACATCTCTCTTCACATTTTCCATTTAGTTTCTTCGTTATCGTCTTCGTTTATTCTTTCTTTGTTTCTTATAATTCCTATTCTTCCCTAAACGGGATTCTAATCTTCCTTACCATCCATTACTTCATTCCTTTCCCGTGCTTCCTTTAATGTTGTTGTTGTATTCTCCTCTTTTGTTTCCACGGTAATTCCTTTATGTTTCCTCCCTTGTACTGGTCCGTTTATATGCAAAGCGACCATCCCCTCCATGCATGGGTGAGTGGACCACCCACAAGCCGTCAGGGTCAGGATATAGACCACAAGTTTCCATCGAAGAAGCCTCACCATCACAACTCGAGCTGTTTGCTTGATTAGAATTAGTCCCAGTCTCACGTCCTAATCACTGTGATGATGTTTTTTCTTTGAATTATTTCCAATGAATTTAATTAAGGACACACCTTGTGGTTTTATTCTGTTTGATACCAAATGTATAACAGTTTGAGAGATGGAACTATGTTGCAAATCACAAAGAAATATCAATCGAGGTATTCCATTCAGTTGCAACACTAAGTAAATCATAACTACTAATTCATTTATAGACAGAAATATTATTAAATCTTGCATTAAAAGTGATCACAGTATAAGTGTTAACTTAGCGTTGTACAAATTAGATGATTTTGTTACTAATAGGTTTTCAATAGATCAGCAACTTGTGAAGTTAATGTGAAATTGTAGACATAACCCAATGAACCAATGAAAAGAAAAGAAGAGTTGGGTGGTAAAAAAAAAAAAAAAGAAAAAAAAATGACCGGTAAGGTTATAAAGAGAGAAGGGAAAAGAGGCCGACCGGCTGGGACAAGAAGTAAAGGAAAACAGGCAGGCCGGCCGGGACAAAAGAAAAGAAAAACAGGCCGGCCAGCCAAGACCAAAAGAAAGGAAAACAGGCTGGCCGGCCGGGACAAAAAGAAGAGAAAAACAGGCCGGCCAGCCAAGACCAAAAGAAAGGAAAACAGGCCGACCGGCCGGGACATAAAGAAAAGAAATACAGGCCGTCCAGCCAAGACCAAAAGAAAGGAAAACAGGCCGGCCGGCCGGGACAAAAAGAAAAGAGATACAGGCCGGCCAGGACAAACCTACGTTGAATGATTCCGTCTGTCTCTCTGGAAGGCCATTCCGTCGGATTCCGTCAGACCGTCAGGACTTCTCTACACCAGACTTCGTCTTTCCGTCGGGTTCTGTCGGGCTATCAGGATGATATGGTGCCGTACAGGAGCCACAGCTTGTCAGGCGTTCCTTAAAGGGTTATCACACTGGGGTATTTTTCCTCCCACATCCTACCTCCAACCTCCATTTGAATAATTAGAATATGGTTTCGCTTACAGAAATCTAGACTTCTCTAAGGGCATTTCAACAGGATGTCTAACATTCGTATAGGTTTGCAATCTCTTAGTTCATCATTGAGCTTTGCTATATATGACAGAAAGATAACTTTATATTTGGTGAAGCCTGTGGATACCCAGCGTGATAACTCCTTCAGACACACCGCCGTTGTTCTTTGGGGATCGTCGGCTACTCAGATATACGTATACCAATGGCCATTTCCCCCTTACAAGGGAGGTAGCCAAGAACACTAAGTTATAAAATCCACTCCCACCCATTCCATCCTCACATGCTCATGTTACTAAAACCAGTAACAGTTATAGCAATAGTAATTAAGGTACAAATTATATTATCCCCTATTCCTTTTTCCCTAAAATCTCTAAAAGACTGCCTATGTCATATATAGAATCTAGTAAATCATATTACACTGATAATGATATTGTTATCGTAGTCTTGAAGCAAGATCGTCTCCAGCTGCAATCTAGTCAAGGGTTCCTCCCATCCTCACTACAGCTGTCCCAAGTAAAAGAAGTAAAAGGTATTGTAATGAGATGATTATCATAGTTTTGAAGCAAGATCGTCCCAAGTAAAAGAAGTACAAGGTATTGTAATGAGACGATTATCATAGTTTTGAAGCAAGATCGTCCCAAGTAAAAGAAGTAAAAGGTATTGTGATGAGACGATTATCATAGTTTTGAAGCAAGATCGTCCCAAGTAAAAGAAGTAAAAGGTATTGTGATGAGACGATTATCATAGTTTTGAAGCAAGATCGTCCCAAGTAAAAGAAGTAAAAGGTATTGTAATGAGACGATTATCATAGTTTTGAAGCAAGATCGTCTCCGGCTGCAATCTAGTCAAGGATTCATGCCATCTTCCCCCCAGTAAAAGAAGTAAAAGATATTATAATGATACAGCTATCGTAGCCTTGAACCAAGATCGTCTCCAACTGCAATCTAGTCAAGGATTCCTATCATCACCACTACTGCTGCCCCTTGAAAAAGAAGTAAAAGATATCATAATGATACTGTTATCGTAGCCTTGAATCAAGATCGTCTCCAACTGCAATCTAGTCCAGGATTCCTACCATCTGCCCCCAGTAAAAGAGGTAAAATATATACTGATAAAAAAATAACAGTGATACAGCTATAATCTAGTCAAGGAATCCTGCCATCTGCCCCTAGTAAAATATGTAAAAGATATTACAATGATACTGTTATCGTAGCCTTGAATCAAAATCGTCTCCGGCTACAATCTAGTCAGGGATTCCACCATCACCATTACTGGCGCCCCTTGTAAAAGAAGTAAAAGATATTATAATGATACTGTTATAAAAACATAACATAAGAACATAAGAATAAAGGAGACTGCAAAAGACCATAAGGCCTACACTAGGCAGCTCCGTATCCATCACCACCTGTCATCCCCATCCATAAAGTTGTCTAATCGTTTTTTAAAACAACTGATAGTTTCAGCGCTTACTACATGGTTACTAAAGCCTTGAATCAAGATCGTCTCCAACTGCAATCTAGCCCAGGATTCCTACCATCCCCACTGCAGCTGCCGCTTGCTCAGAGCTCAGTCGACCACCCTCAGCTCCCTCAGCTCCTTCCTGCAGCACCATAAGTCACGGCCTATCGCCGATCCTCATCTAGCCAAACAGTGGACGCAGCCATGACTGCGTCAGCAGTTATCTCCGTGAACAACGAGGATAATTATAATCCTTGGAGCTCCTCACTTGATGGGGTTATCACACTGGGATTTTTTTCCTCCGACCTCCGATTCATTGGCGGTACCGCCCACCTCCGGCATTTTTTTTTTTTTTTTCGTGAAATCACTCTGGCAAAATATTTTGTTTTCTCAACAAAAAATACATTGAATGTCATTTAATTTACTGGAGGAATTTTTCTTTTCCTCCAACATATCAGGTTCCTTCCCTAAACCTGCAAACTGTAGATATGCTCCAACAGTCGAAGGAAAAAAAGACCAATGTGATAACGCCTTTAGCCGCGGGGGTGATTTGAACGAGGCACCCAGCCCTGATGTATTTATGATGTTGATGCACCTGATGACAGTGACTGGTAAAGGTGTTGTTGGTGAGAACAAGGGTGATAGTGGTGGTGGTGGTGGAGATGGTAGAAGCAAGGGTAGTATTGGTGTTAGTGGCCTTAGTGATGGTAGTGTGATGATGGTGTGATGATGATGATGATGATGATGATGATGATGATGATGATGATGATGATGATGATGATGATGATGATGATGATGATGATGATGATGATGATAATGAGGAGGAGGAGGAGGAGGAAGATGATGATGATGATGATGATGATGATGATGATGATGATGATGATGATGATGATGATGATGATGATGATGATGATGATGATGATGATGATGATGATGATGATGATGATGATGATGATGATGATGATGATGATGGTGTGATGATGGTGTGATGATGATGCTATGATAGTGATGATAATATGATGGTGATGGTGGTGATGTTGTTGGTAGTAGTGGCCCTGGTGATGATGGTGCGATGATGGTAGTGGTAATGATGATGATGGTGGTGGTGATGATGAAAGTGGTGGCGGTGATGATAGTGATGTCCTTCCTTAACGTCATGGTCATCATATTCGTCATCCTTATTGCCAAAAGGTCTATTGTTCCCTGACTAGAAACCCGCGGACCTATAGCATCCGGCAACGGTTCTCTAACCCTCCCAGGGACATAATTCGTAACATTTCACGGTGATCCCCACATCTCAGTGACCTAATAGAGGTGTTCAAGTGGATCAAAGGCTTTAACAAGGGTGACGCAAACAAGGTCATCATATTAAGACAACAGGCAGGACTCCCAGTAATGGATTTAAATTGGTCAATTTTAGATTTAAGAAGGAAATAGGCAAGAAATGGTTTGCTAATAGGGTGGTCAACGAATGGAATAGACTTAGCAACCAAGTAGTGAGTGCTGAAACTATCGGTTGTTTTAAGAAAGGTTTAGACAACTTTACGGATGGGGATGACAGGTGACCATGGACATGGAACGGCCTAGTGTAGGCCTTATGTTCTTTTGCACTCTCCTTCATTCTTATGTTCTTGTGTTCATTATTTCCTCGTCCAAAGTTAACGACACAGACAAGGCTGTGGCCAATAAAACAGCCGGATTCGAAAAAGGTCCAAAATTGGTCAGTGTTGCTGTGTTTAGGGAAAAGATAAGGTTTATTGAGGCGCCTACATAAAACTATAGATGGCTTGATAGCAAGTAAGTGGCAGTTTAAAGGGTCAATTTCACTTATAAGGCAAGAGAAGAAGTTTCATCTTCATGGAAGGTTCCCAGACCCATGAATTATGGTTAATGAAAATATATGCCTTCCTTCAAAGGTGTTAATGAAATAAAATAAAATAAAATAAAATTAGATAAAATAAAATAAAATGAAATAAATAGAATAAAATGAAATAAAATAAAATAAAATAAAATAAAATAAAATAAAATAAAATGATAAAATAAAATAAAATAAAATTAGATAAAATAAAATAAAATAAAATAGAATAAAATAAAACAAAATAAAATAAATAAATAAGTAGATAAATAAATAAACTAATGAATAGATATATAAGTAGATAAATAAATAAATAAATGAATAAGTAAATAAATAAATAGAAAAAATAAATATATAGATAAAGAGACAAATCAACAGAATAAATAAATAAGATAAATAAATAAATAGATTAATTAAATTAAGTAAAATGAATAAAACAAAATAAAATAAAAAAGGATACACATTTGTTGCTTTACAATCTGGTCTAAAGGCTGAAGGATTTTTTTTCTTAATTGAGCAACACACATCAACAAATCTCTCGTACTACAAAGCACAATCTCTGCGACCGGTTATTTCAAACACGAGATCACTAGATTCTTCATAGTAAATAAACACTTTTAGATATAGCACGCCCAATGTGGTAAAAAACAAATTAAATATCTTGTCCATTCTTAATAGTTAAGACAAGAGGAAAACTTACATCTATGCTATCGATGAAAGTTTCAACATTTCTATCAGATTTGGAAACGTTATTTATTTATTTATTTATTTATTTATTTATTCATTCATTCATTCATTCATTCATTCATTCGTTCATTCATTCATTCATTCATTCATTCATTCACTTATTTATTTATTTATTTATTTATTTATTTATTTATTATCTATTTATTTATTCATTTATTTATTTATTCATTTATTTATTTATTTATTTATTTATTTATTTATTTATTTATTTGTTTATTTATTTATTTATTTATTTATTTATTTATTTATTTATTTATTTATTTATTTATTTATTTATTTATTTATTTATTCATTTATCTATTTATTTATTTATTTATTTATTTATCTATTTATTTATTTACTTATTTATTTATTGTAGCTTCAAGTTAATTGCTGATCCTATCCAGAAGGGTTATGTTAACTTGTATAGTTTACGCATTTCATTTATTGCAATAATTTTAACAGAGATAAATAAAACCTTTTATTTTTCGAAGGTAAGACTCAACATAGAACAAAGAATACATACACGGAACTTCTTAGAAAGCCCATCATCGAGTTGAAGGTAGTTTGGCTCGGTGCGATTGGCCTACCACAGCCAATGGCGTGTGACGCGCAACTTACTACCTGGCATCATATTTGGGTAAGCGCGTTGGTGAATTCGAGATTATTAGCCTCGTGCTTTGCAGTTAGAAGCAAAACTGCCCCATTCAAAAAACAACGATTTAGTGCTCTAGAGAATCGTTTGACGATCATCGTTGTACCGTGAACGATTATCGTTGGGCGATAATCGTACCGATAGTTTTTACCTGTTTCCGTCACTTCCTCTTCCGTCCATAATTATTCACAAAAATCCTTCGCTCCACACCTACATCTACTCTCCAAGCCTTCTCTCTTCCTCTCTCCCTCACTCCCTCCCTCTCTCTCTCTCTCTTTCCAGTTTCTCTTTCTCACTCACTCTCTTTTTCTTCCTCTTTTACTTTACTCTCTCCAATGTAATCTCTCCTTCCTCTCCTTGTACATCTCCTCTCCAAGACTTCTCTCTTCCTCCCTCTCTCCTCTCCTTCCAGTTTCTCTCTCACTTATTCTCTCTTTCTTCCTCTTTTACTTTACTCTCGCTTGTCTTTCATTTCTCCTCTTTCCTATCTCCTTTCCTTCCGTCTTTCATTTCTCCTCTTTCCTATCTCCTTTCCTTCCGTCTTTCATTTCTCCTCTTTCCTATCTCCTTTCCTTCCGTCTTTCATTTCTCCTCTTTCCTCACCTCACACCATCACCTCATCTCTCTCTCTTCTTTAATCCCGTCCACCCTAAATTTCTTCCTCCTCCTTCCTCTCCTCCTCCCCCTTCTTTCTCCTCTTTACCTCCATCCATACTAAATTCATTCCTCCTCCTCCTCCTTCCCTACGCCTCCTCCTCCTTCTTCCCTACGCCTCCTTATCCTCCTCCTTCTACTCCTCCTCCTTCTCCTCCTCCTCCTCCTTCTCCTCCTCCTCCTCCTTTTCCTACTCCTACTCCTTTCCCTCTTCCTCCTCCTTGTCCTCCTCCTTCTTTTTCTCCTCCTTTTCCTACTCCTACTCCTTTCTCTCTTCCTCCTCCTCCTCCTCCTCCTCTTTTTCCTACTCCTACTTCTTCCCCTCCTCCTCCTCCTCCTTTTCCTACTCCTTCTCAACTTCCTCCACTCCTCCTCCTCCTCCCCTACTCCTTCTCCTCCTCCTACTTCTACTCCTTCCCCCTTTCCTCCTCCTCCTCTTCCTCCTCCTCCTTCTACTCCTTCTCTCCTCCTCTTCCTCCTATTTCTACTCCTACTCCTTCCACTCTTCCTCCTCCTCCTCCTCCTCCTCCTCCTCTTCCTCCCCTTTTCCTCCCAACCAATTCCTTCGTAAACTGATCATCCCATATCAACGATCACATTGCCAACGTCACAATCTTTGAATCGCCATCTTAGTTATCTAGACTTCATTAGCATCTCCCTAATTTCCATATTGGTGTTAATGAACCACTTGCTGGTAGACGCGGTTCACCAACATACGAACGCACTCACGCATCACGTGGGTGTGGAGAACAAAACAATTATTCTTAATCTTACAGTTTTTCCCCTATCCTCTGGAATACTCCATTTCTACCTTTCTTATTCTTTAATTATTCACATTCTCATCGTTACTTTAGACTCGGTAACTGCGCGCCTCCTTATAGAAGAAGACCAAGTGATGATAAAGATTCTTGTCGTTCTTCGAAAGTTGCAGACCAAAAACAAACAAAGAGGAGGAGACGGAAGGGGAGGATCTGAGATGAATAAGTGGTGTGACAAGGCCAAGCCTCGGAGGGTGTACCAGGTGAAGACGCTGTGACACTTGAGCATCCATCAACTGGAGCGTGGGACGAGCCAACAGGTGGGAAGGATCTTCGAGGTGGTGGCACACTAGGTGAGTTTCTCGCTAGCATGCTACTTGCTTTTGAGGTGAAGACACTGTGACACTTGAGCATCCATCAACTGAAGCGTGGGACGAGCCAACAGGTGGGAAGGATCTTCGAGGTGGCGGCACACTAGGTGAGTTTCTCGCTAGCATGCTACTCGCTTTTGAGGGTGAGTTTCTCGCTAGCATGCTACTTGCTTTTGAGGTGAAGACACTGTGACACTTGAGCATCCATCAACTGAAGCGTGGGACGAGCCAACAGGTGGGAAGGATCTTCGAGGTGGTGGCACACTAGGTGAGTTTCTCGCTAGCATGCTACTTGCTTTTGAGGGTGAGTTTCTCGCAGGTGAAGACACTGTGACACTTGAGCATCCATCAACTGGAGCGTGGGACGAGCCAACAGGTGGGAAGGATCTTCGAGGTGGTCGCACACTAGGTGAGTTTCTCGCTAACATGCTACTTGCTTTTGAGGGTGAGTTTCTCGCAGGTGAAGACACTGTGACACTTGAGCATCCATCAACTGGAGCGTGGGACGAGCCAACAGGTGGGAAGGATCTTCGAGGTGGTGGCACACTAGGTGAGTTTCTCGCTAGCATGCTACTTGCTTTTGAGGGTGAGTTTCTCGCAGGTGAAGACACTGTGACACTTGAGCATCCATCAACTGGAGCGTGGGACGAGCCAACAGGTGGGAAGGATCTTCGAGGTGGCGGCACACTAGGTGAGTTTCTCGCTAACATGCTACTTGCTTTTGAGGGTGAGTTTCTCGCAGGTGAAGACACTGTGACACTTGAGCATCCATCAACTGGAGCGTGGGACGAGCCAACAGGTGGGA
This sequence comes from Oratosquilla oratoria, assembly GCF_046742065.1. Classification (NCBI taxonomy): domain Eukaryota; kingdom Metazoa; phylum Arthropoda; class Malacostraca; order Stomatopoda; family Squillidae; genus Oratosquilla; species Oratosquilla oratoria. The sequence goes on from NC_134804.1 coordinate 52,275,527, forward strand.
AGGATCTTCGAGGTGGTGGCACACTAGGTGAGTTTCTCGATAGCATGCTACTTGCTTTTGAGGGTGAGTTTCTCGCTAGCATGCTACTTGCTTTTGAGGTGAAGACACTGTGACACTTGAGCATCCATCAACTGGAGCGTGGGACGAGCCAACAGGTGGGAAGGATCTTCGAGGTGGTGGCACACTAGGTGAGTTTCTCGCTAACATGCTACTTGCTTTTGCTACTCTGTTTGATCAGAAACGACTTTGGTTACGATTTTTTTTTTTTTAATTTTCAAATGTCAAATTACTCTTGCGTCATCTAGTGAGAAGCTGAATGACGATCTAAGAGAAGTTAAACCTAGAATGCGAATGTTTGACACAAAATTGCTGAGATGTTCTCACGGAAGTCTTGAATATTACAACCGGAGTCGTTTCTACTCAAGCGAAGTAGCAAAAGCAAATAGCATGCTAGTCTAGTGTGCCGCCACCTTTATACAACAAAATTCTCTAATTTGGTGGCTTACTTTATTTCTTTATTTTATGTTATTTTATTTTATTTATTTATTCATTTATTTATTTGTTTATTCATTTATTTATATATTTCTTTATTTATTTATTTATTTATTTATTCATTTATTTATTCATTTATTTATTCATTTATTTATTTATTTATTTTCTCTAGAATCAAATGTTTCTTTCAGAAAATGATTGACCTCCACTTGAAAGATTTAAAACAAAATTTCATGGAACCCTCTTGTTCAATTTCATGATTTACTGATTTTGATCAGAGCTTCCTAAAGGGGCTATCACAATGGGCTATTTTTCTCCAACCTCCGATTAATCGGTGGTACCGCCCACCCCCAGAACCTTGTCTGCCGGAAAATCACTATACAAATTCACTTTATTTTATTTTCTCAACAGTTTACATACCCATTTTATATGCTGGAGGAAAATTATTTTCCTTCAGCATATCAGATAACTTCCCGATAGCTGCGGGCTGCACGTCTGCTCCAACAGTCGGAGGAAAATTTGCCCTGTGTGATAAGCCCTTAACTGAAGGCGATTTCTCAAGAGGTAAAGAATAAGAGGCAGTGATGAAAGAAGGAAGAAAGGTCGTCCCCAGTATCTATAGATGGGAGATGGTTGTAGATGAATCTATAATTTTAGTGCTCAGTTGTTTCCACTTTCAAGAAGTTGTCAGTTGCATCTTTGGATTACATTTTTTTTCTATTATTAATTCTTTTTTATTTATCAATTTATCTTTTTTTTATTCATCGATTTATTTACTTTTTTTTCTTTTTTTCTTTTTTTCGCATCCGACCTAGTTATGGAGCAAAAGGTCTCCTGTCGACATGCCCCTCCTTTGTAATTATCTTCTAATATAAAAAACATATATTCTTATCGTGAATATTGGGGAAAAAATAGAAGACGCCAGCGAATGTAGTACTTAGAAATGAAGCCAACATTACGTGTCTGGTATACCTCTCCCACGCTTCCTGTTTCGCTGAGTCCAGTTAGTAACAAGCTTGGTCCTTCTCTCATCCTCCCTTCTAGCTGACTTCCCTGTCCCATTTCCTCTTCTGCTCGGTCGTCGCTTCCAGAATATCTAATATCTTTCACTTTATTTGCTTTTTCACCCACCTTGTCATATCTCTGTCTTTAGCGTAATTCCTAGCATTGATCTCTCCATTCCTTCTTGTACACTCCTCACATTCTCGTTTACTTGACTGAAACATGTTCTTCAGGATAAGTGACAAAATAATTTTCAGTCGACAACAAATAATACTGATAAGAAGACAAGTTATCCTTTCGAAAAGTATATTATGATCTTGCAAATATAGAAAAAGGCTCATTTTTAGCTGAGCCATGCAGCTAGAATACCAATATGCTTGTGAGGAGGAAAAACCGTTCTGATATTATTTATGGGTTCTGATCTTAGGATGCTCATCACCCGAGCGGTTTAGAGCGTCGTTACTTGCGACGGTGGTTGAGGTGGCGGCAGTTTGAGCCCTGCTACGGGCGAGTTGAACCAAGGGCATGGTTAATTAAACTCCACACTACAAAGTCCTCTGTAAGGGGTACCGCTCTAGCCTCCTGATAGGGGCGAGTTCGTGATGTTAAACCGAACCATTAACCTTGAATTGATCAATTTATTTTTAGTAACGGGATTGATGAAAAATGGGGCCATTATTCTCTTCTACAGTTGTAATTGATTGGGTCTTTGGATTATATATTTTATTGCGCAGAACTAATATATTTCATGTGAGCACATACAGTATACGGTAGTATGTAGTTGTAGTACAGACCGTGTTTATGTAGCTAAGTATCTACATAGGTAGGTAGATAGGAAATCATCCACATCATACAATTAGTTCTTCAAGACAATTACCCAGTTAGGTATGGCCACCGTGAAAATAAATCTAGTGGTCTCCCATATATCATCATAAGACCCATTTCATATTGCTAGGAATAATATGACCATAAAATTTTACTTTTTGATGTAGATTTTTAAGAATGTATACTTTATTTCACAGGAGCATTACATTTCATGTCCAGTGTGTATAGTATACATGTATATATAGTATGTCCTGTTACCATAATATTTTACGATTTTGATGTACATCTTTAAGGATATAGCACAGGAACAATACATTTTATGTACAATGTGCACGGCATGTACGTGCACTATATACTCTTGTATGTACTTAAGTATCTAAGTAGGCACGTAGTTTGGTAGGTAGGAAAGTATGCACATCGTGCAATTGGCTCTTGAAATCTATTCCTCGGTTAAGTGTGGCCACGAACACACTTCGCTGTTCGAAACACGTTCCAAGTGTTCGAGCTGTTAGGTCTTATTGACTCTTCGCACGAGAGGTTTCGCAACTTGGCGATTACTCTATTCCCGCTCGGTCCAGACACGACCCACAGGAGTAGCAATAAACAGGATGCTCTCACTTGTGTCCCGGTGAAATGTATGATATATATATATATATATATTATATATATATATATATATATATATATATATATATATATATATATATATATATATATATATGTATATATATATATATATATATATATATATATATATATATATATATGTATATATATATATGTATATATATATATATATATATATATATATATATATATATATATATATATATATATATATATATATATATATATATATATGCTAATAAGAACACGGGTACGTGTGTTCACTTATGCTCTTTCCGTCCTTAATCGATACGCTTTTCTCCGACTATCTCTCTTATCCACCGCGTGTTTTTACTTATTTCATAACATGACAAGGAGCTCTTGTCTTTTCATCAATTCCATCCACTTACCTTTCCCTTGGCCTACTATTAGGTCACTCCTGGCACGAACCGCTTCTTGCATCCTCCGATAACGTCTTCCTCCATTCATTCTCATGGCATGACCATACCACAGCACATACGCCTGTTCGTCTCTTTCTCCAATTCCAACAGTGTGTGTACTTCAGTCTCCTCACAAATCTATTGCTTCTTATTTTGCCATGTTTTGAAGTCAGCGTGTAGCCTTGAAACCATTCATGCTCTATCACGAAAGCCTGGTGACCCAGGAAAGAGAGAGAGAAAGAGAGTGAAAGAGAGAGGGAGAGAGAGAGAGAGACAGACAGGCAGACAGACAGAGAGAGATAGAGACAGAGAGAGATAGAGACAGAGAGAGAGAGAGAGAGAGAAAGAGTGAAAAGAGGACTTTTCTCGCTCTGTCCAATACCGTCTTCGCCTCTTGCCTCCTGGGTCTGTCCGGACGACCAATGCCGCACCCTTCCAGTTCCATACATGGAACACTAATGTGTAACACGGGACTCCACGTCTCAATTAAAGTAAATGGTCGCCGAGGATGGATAGAGGAGGGGTGAAGCGGTTTTGAGTGGGGGAGATTGGCGGTGGTGGTGGGGGGGGGAGATAAAGAAGATATAACGTGACGATGGATCCTGAAAATAAGGCCTTGTTCACACCAAGATCTAGATGGTTCACACTAGCGGTTTGAATTACGCGGAGGTCACGGCGGTAACGCATAGTCATGGAAAGACTGCGCGGTTGTGTGTGAACGCCTATATTGAGTTACGTAGTAACTGAACCGCCGCGATTCAAACCGCAAGTGTTAACAGGGCCTAAGGTGATTCATAAATGATAAGTCCAGGAAAGATAGCAGTGAAATAACATCAAAACTAAATGTAAATGGATAAACATATATACATATGGGTGCTATCCTAATATACACACTTACACACACACACACACACACACACACACACAAACACGTACACACAACACACACATACAAACACACGCATATACACACATACAAAATAAAACACGCACACACACACACACACATACACACACACACACACACACACAAACACAC
>NC_134804.1:52294930-52302430 GCF_046742065.1 Oratosquilla oratoria
GATTTGCGGCTTTAACCTGACTAACGTTAGCTACCCGAGTCCACAAGTCATCTAAATAACCAGGTTTAGTTGAATAAATAGTTGTTTTTTACTCAAAATTGAAACCAGTTTGGATCAAATCTGATAATGATGCTGCTGCTGCTGATGCTCAAGAAATCGGTTCGCCTCCTCCAGTCGGACTGTTCGGGAAAAGAGAGAGAGAGAGAGAGAGAGAGAGAGAGAGAGAGAGAGAGAGAGCGAAGAGAGAGAGAGCGAAGAGAGAGAGAGCGGAGAGAAGAGAGAGAGAGCGGAGAGAGAGAGAGCGGAGAGGGAGAGGGAGCGGAGAGAGAGAGCAAGAGGGAAAGAGAAAAAGAGAGAAGGGAGAGAGAGAAAGAAGTCGGAGAGAAGAAGAAGGAGAGAAAGAAGTTGGAGAGAGAGAAGTGGAGAAGAAAGTTGAGAGGAGGAGAAGAGAGAGGGAGAAGAAAGAGAGAAAGAGAGCGGAGAGAGAGAGAAAAGAGAGAGGAGAGAGAGAGAAAGAGAAGTGAGAGAGAGAGAAAAGAGAGGAGAGAGAGAGAGTTGGAGAGAGAGAGAGAAGTTGGATAGAGAGAGAAGAGAGAGGAGAGAGCGAGAGAGAGAAAGTTGGAGAAGAGAGAGAGAAGTTGGAAAGAGAGAGAGCGGAGAGAAAGAAGTTGGAAAGAGAGAGGAGAGAGAGAGACAGAGGGAGTTGGAGAGAGAGAGAGGTTGGAAAGAGAGAGAGAGAGAGAGAGAGAGAAGTTGAGAGGAGAGAGAAGTTGGAGAGAGAGAGAAGTTGGAAAGAGAGAGAAAGCGGAGAGAGAGAAGTTGGAGAGAGAGAGAAAGAGAGAGCGTTGGAGAGAGAAAAGAGGGAGAAAGAAGTTGGAGAGAGAGAGGTGGGAGAGAGAGAGAGAGGGAGAGAGAGAGTGAAGGAGTACTGGAGAGAGAGAGAGAAGTTGGAGAGAGAGAGAAGAAGTTGGAGAGAGAGAGAGAAGTTGGAGAAGAGAGCGAGAAGTTTGGGAGAGAGAGAGAGAAGTTGGAGAGAGAGAGAGAAGTTTGGAGAGAGAGAGAGAAGTTGGAGAAGAGAGAAGTAGTTGAGAGGAGAGAGAGAAGAAGTTGGAGAAGAGAGAAGAAAGTTGGAGAGAGAGAGGAGAAGTTGGAGAGAGAGAGAGAAGTTGGAGAAGAGAGAGGAAGTTGGAGAGAGAGAGAGAATTTGGAAGAGAGAGAGAGAAGTTGAGAGCGAGAGCTGAGACTGGAGAGAGAGAGAGCAGAAAGTAGCGCGAGCGCGCTCAGCAGAAGTATGGATGCGCAGAGCAGCACGAAAGGAAGTAGTCTCGAAGGCTCTTCTTCGCTAGCCTAAGTGCTGCGCTCATCGCGTCCGAAAGGCTCTCGCTCTCGCCTAATTCGTCGCGGCGCTCTCCCTATGTCGCCTCTCCTCTCGCCAAATGTCTCTCTCTCCTCGCCGAATTCTCTCCGCTCTCCCGAAATGTCGCTCTCTCTGCGCCTAAGGCGCTCGTATCCTCTCGCTGTAATGCTCGCTCGCAGCTCCTAATGCTCGCGCCGCGTCTCCGAAGGCGTCTCTCTCCCTCCGCCCTGTGCCTCGATCTTCCCGCTCCTCTCTCTCGCGCCGCTCCCTCATCGCTCCGCTCGCTCGCTCTGCGCCCTCCGCGCTCTCTCTCCCTCCTCTCCTCTGCTCGACTAAGCGCGCGCTCTCCTGCTACCGCGGCTAGCTGACCCTGAGCTCCGCTCTTGATGCGCGCCCATTCGCCTCGCTTTCTTATTCTCGCCTACTTTTCCGCGCTCTCAGCGCGTTACCGTCGCGCGGTGCCGCGTCCGCGCGCCCGCGCACGGTGTCTCTCTCCCTCTCTTCCTTCTCGTCGTCTCTCGTTCTACCGGTGCTCTCGTCCCGCCCGCGCGCTCGGGCGGGCTCGTCTCGCTTGTCGATCTGATGTCTCTCCAGTGCGGGCTATCCGAGCCCGCGGTGCGCCCGTGCTAGCGCTCGTTTCATTTCTTTCTCTCTCTGGCATTGTCCGGCGTTTCTGTGCATCGCGCAAGCTGCCTCGCCCATAACGCTGCGACCCCCACTACCCCCACCCGAAATGCCCCATAGAATCACCCCACCCGTATTAATTAGTACCACCAAAACGAAACCCACGACCGCACTATAACAAGCCATGCACACTGACCCTCACACGACTCCACCACCCCCAAACACAAATCGGCACATATCAAGTTTATTGTCATCCATGACCAATCGAGAAAAAACATCCCTAGCCGCCAAAACAACCGTGTGCTTTATCAGCTGCCTTCACCCCTATCAACCGCCTATTTTATATTACTTTATAAGAAACACCGAAAAATTATCAGGGAACAGTTCATAAATTGAATGCTGAAAGTCCAATCTTACACCACAAATCCACTTCAGTACCAAAGACCTACATATCCGAACAATGAAGTGAATACCTAGAAATTAACATACAATATAACATCCTTAAATCATGCTTATGAGACCCTGTTTTACAATTGGCATAAGATATGAATTACGATTTCCAGTGCTTATTACATATATTCTTATCATGGATAGGAACGAAGTTATATAAATTCAGGATTGTGAAAGGACTTTATAATAGCTTTGTATACTGCGAGGCACTGTAACGATTATAACGAGAAACCATACACATTATTCTATCATGGATAGGGTCTGTAAGGTTATAAAACATTCAGGAAATTTGTGCAATAAATGCCAAGGAGGATTTATTACAGAGTGTAAATGCGATAAATAGACATTTGGGAAATGGATGCGAAGAGGAGACTGTACATGAAGGAGTGAAATTGTGCCAACAGCACTGTAGGGCAGAAACACGTGGAACATAAGAGACGAACGAGAGAAAGGAGTATTTGAATGTGTTTGAGATGAGGTGTCTGAGAAGTATGGTGGGGGTATACTAGGCTAGATAGAGTTGAGAAATGATGAGTGATGAGGAGGAGAACAGGGGTGAAACAGAGGATTGGAGAATCGGTTGATGAAAGAAAATTAGGGAAGTGTTTTGGACACATGGATAGAATGAGTGAAGAAAGACTAGTAAAAAGAGGTATGGAAGGCAGCATGTGGAGGGAGTGAACTAGGAGGGGGACGTCCTAGGATTGAGGTGGATGGAGATGGGGTGAACGGGGGCTCTGGGAAGAGGGGAATGTCTGTTTGAGGAACGGAACGGGTAGAGGACGGAAGACAAGAGGTGAGTGGAGAATGGTTATTGTATAAGGAGATGATGTTTTGACTGCATTGAGGAGGAATTGGGCGTGGGGGTGGGGGGGTGGGGTAGTAAGATGAAGGAGTAAATTTTATGGACGCAGTCCCGAAGGTTTTATCTCTATCCCTCCCCGTCCTCTCCTTATATCTGCAAAGGGGGAACGGCGAGAGGGGGGGTCGCCGATTAAATGAAGCGGCCTAGCTGTGGATGTACTGTGTCTGCGACACTGCTTCTGACCCAGGCGGGTGGCAGGGTGCAGGGATGACCCGAACATCCAGTAGGTGCACAGCATGAGAGGAAGGGTGGGAGTGGTGGTGGAAGAAGTATTTAGGGATGAAAAGTGGGAGGGAGTGTTTTTAAAGCCTTTTCCCCTTTTTGGCATCACCTCTCCTTGGAAAAGGGGAAAAAAGCCTTAGTTATAATGTATGTATGATAATGGTATATCAGCGAGGGCAGTGTATGACTATCAGAAAAACCAGACACATTTCCTATCATGGATAGGACCGAAGTTATATAAATTCAGGATTGTACAAGGACTTATGTACTGTGAGGGCAGTGTATGACTATCGGAAACCAACCACATTTCATATCATGGACTGGACTGAAGTTATATAATCTCAGAATTGTGAAAGGACTTTATAATAGTCTTGTGTACTGCCAGGGCAATGTACGACTATTGGAAACCAACCACATTTCATATCATGGACTGGACTGAAGTTATATAATCTCAGGATTGTGAAAGGACTTTATAATAGTCTTGTGTACTGCCAGGGCAATGTACGACTATCGGAGAAACCAGACATATTTCATATCATAAATAGGACCGAAGTTATATAAATTCAGGATTGTGCAAGGACTTATGTACTGCGAGGGCAGTGTACGACTATCGGAAACCAACCACATTTCATATCATGGACTGGACTGAAGTTATATAATCTCAGGATTGTGAAAGGACTTTATAATAGTCTTGTGTACTGCCAGGGCAATGTACGACTATCGGAAACCAACCACATTTCATATCATGGACTGGACTGAAGTTATATAAATTCAGGATTGTGAAAGGACTTTATAATTGTCTTGTGTACTGCCAGGGCAATGTACGACTATCGGAGAAACCAGACACATTTCATCTCCTGTTATGGTTGGGTTCTCAAAGCACTCGTGCATTGACGCTCCGAGCGAAGGGTGGGGTGTCCCTAGTGGGTGGGAAAGAAACTTGCGGGTGCCCGCTGATGAGAGGTCACAAGAAACGCTTGACCATCGTTTCTCAACCTTTTTACCCTTGCGTAACCCTTAGAATAAATTGCATGTCTCAAGAACATAAGAATGAAGGAGACTGCAAGAGACCATAAGGCCTACACTAGGCAGGTCTGCAAAAAAAACAAAAAAAACAAAAACAAAACATATACCATATCTTTCTCGTTTTATTTTCGTCGTAATAATAGGTTAGATAGGATGATGTCTATATTACATTATTACAATAACCAAGAATATGTCGTGCGTGTTTAATTATATTACGTATATGAAATTAAATAAAAAATCAAAAGTGCATTAGCTTATCTCACTTGTTCTTGCGGAACCCTTAGGGACCTTTTGCGGAACCTTAGGGTTCCGGGGAACCCTGGTTGAGAAACGCTGCCCTAGTAGGTGGGAAAGAAAAGTTGCGGGTGCCCGCTGATGAGAGGTCACAAGAAACGCTAGACCATGCCCCGTGGATTGGTAACCACGTGAGTGATTGGCCCAGTGTGATGATTGGGTTGGCGTCGTGCTGGGTCGGCCGGTAGAATGATGGGTGGTGCAGCGTGGTGATGAGTGATTTGGCATGATGAACACTGGCTTCGGCAGGGTGATGAGCGACTGTGATTAGTACTGTGATGAGAGATGTCGATTAAGGATGTAAGGCTTCGTGTGATGATGGGGGTGATTGGGCCTTCCAATTGTTAAGTGGTGAGGAAGACTGGAGCAGATGATATTTTATACGCGGAAGAAAACAATGATTAGATCACCCGAAGAAGGAGCAAAATTGAGGTAAATATATTGTATTCGATGTCTATCTCCAGGAAGCTTTGTGCCAACGTCTGGCCACAGAGCTTTCCCGTCACACTTCTTGGGCATCAATAAAATAACCTTGATTAAGTTATTTATTATCATTTGAGGTAGCATGATAACTCTTGGACAGAGCAACGAGCTGTTGAACAAGATATCGCTGCTACAAATCCAGGTTCCATTTGAGAGTCCGGACGTCGATTGCATGACCCAAATATTGTTCAAATACTGTAACTTCCCTAATAGTTGCTAGCCTGTTGAAGTACAGTGAACTTTAGTTCCCACAGGGTGCAACTATAAACGAATGTACCCCGCTCAAATGAACTAATATTTTACTCCAATATCTGAAGCAGCGTAATTTATGATATTGGGTCACGCATAAAGAACATGTATGAATATATACTACTACTACTATCGCTACTACTGCTGATGCTGCTGCTACTATTGCTATCTCTACTGCTACTTCTACTGCTACTGCTACTTTTACTGCTTCTACTGCTACTTCTACTGGTTCTACTGCTACTTCTACTGGTTCTACTGCTTCTACTGCTACTTCTACTGGTTCTACTGCTACTTCTACTGCTACTTCTACTACTACTTCTACTGCTACTTCTACTGCTTCTACTGCTACCTCTACTGCTACCTCTAATGCTACTGCTCCAGCTGCTTCTAGTGCTACTTCTACTGCCACCTCTACTGCTACCTCTACTGCTACTTCTACTGCTTCTACTACTTCTACTGCTTCTACTGCTTCTACTGCTACCTCTACTGCTACCTCTACTACTACTTCTACTGCTACCTCTACTGCTACCTCCACTGCTACTTCTACTACTACTTCTACTGCTACCTCTACTGCTACCTCTACTGCTATTTCTTCTGCTACTTCTACTACCACCACCCATTGGTACGTGGGAGTTAAAGTCTTTGGTTTGTGGAGGTGATGCGATGTGGAGTGGAGGTGATGTGGAGGGTAGTCGATGTGGAGGGCAGCCGTTCCCTCCCTTCATGGCTCAGCTAATGAGAGGGAGGTGGCGGACGCTAATGAACTCGATAGAATCTTTTATAGTGTGCATGGCTCCGTTTCGCATGATATACGCTAAGGGGAATTTTTTCCTTCGTATTATGCAAAGGAGAATAGCAGTGGGGCATAATAGCTTGCTTTGGGATTCGCCCTCGTTAAAGTGAATGGCGATTTTGCATTCTTTGCTTTCCACATCGTATGAGATCATGCAGAGAAAGAGTATGTCTTTATTTCACTGACATATATATCCAAAGGATTACAAAAGCAAGAATTGGTTTACTAATAGGGTGGTCAACGAATGGAATAAACCTAGTAACCATGTAGTAAGCGCTGAAACTATCAGTTGTTTTAAGAAACGATTAGACAACTTTATGGATGGGGATGACAGGTGGTGAAGGATACGGAGCTGCCTAGTGTAGGCCTTATTGTCTCTTGTAGTCTCCTTCATTCTTATGTTCTTATGCCGACAGGAGACCTTTTGGTCCATATCAAGGTCGGATGCGAAAAGAAAAATCATAATAATGATAAATAAATAAATGAATAAATGATTAAATAAAAACTATAATAAACTAAATAATAAACAGAATAGATGCATAGGTATAGTTAAATAATAAACATGTAGATAAGAACACTAAGAGACAGCATCAAGTAAATATATTGCAATCTTATTGGTCATCAATGGAATAATGATCGGTAATTATTGCATCGAGTATCGTTAAGTGGAAGGAACAGTCTATCGATGGCTGGCAACTAACCTGGCAAGGATCCTCCCTCACTTCTCTCCCTCTCTCTCCCTCTCCCTCCCCCTCTCTCAACCCCCCCTCTCTCTCCCTCTCCCCCTCTCTCACATCTCTCTCTCCTCTCCCTCTCCCTCTGTCTCTTCCCTCCCCTCGTCTCTCCTCTCCTCTCTCCTCCCCTCCCCCCTCTCCCCTCTCCCCCCTCCCTCTCCCCCTCCTCCTCCCCTCTCCCCTCTCTCCCTCTCTCTCTCCTCTCCTCTCCCTCCTCTCCCTCTCCCTCCCCCTCCCCTCTCTCTCTCCCTCCCTCCCTCCTCTCCTCCCTCCCCTCTCTCTCCCTCTCCCCCTCCCCCTCCCTCCTTCCTCCCTTCCTCCCTCCCCTCTCCCCTCCCCCCCCCCCTCCCTCCCCTCTCCCCTCCCCCTTCCCCTCCCTCCCCTTTCCCTCCCTCCCCTTCCC
>NC_134804.1:52309930-52357430 GCF_046742065.1 Oratosquilla oratoria
TTGTGATATTAAGCACCGTTTATTACACTTTGTTAGATATTTTGGAGTCCCTGTGGAGGAATGGGTAAAGGGCCTGTGAAGGCAATCTTACGGTGACCTAAAGTAATGGGTTCGAATCCTACATGCGACTGTCATGAAAAATATTAGGTGTGTATATATGTGTGTATATATATATATATATATATATATATATATATATAGATATAGAATATGAGAGAGAGAAAGGGAGAGATTGATGTATATGTATTGATAGCGGAAATGAGGGATAGAGATTGATAAAACAATGGTCGGATGGACGCATACATACGTAGATATATAGATACAGAGATAGGTAGAGTCGCTAAAAGAGATAGATATCCTATGTGCGCACTTCATCACTGTCTCGGACAAAATTTCCCCTCCTTCATACATTATGAACCAACATCGCCTACTCTTTCTTTGGATAATGGCTCATCCCTGTAACTCTAATTGCTTTTTGCCACATTTATTTTCAGCGGTTATTTATTCAACCTGCGAGATTTTTCATTTGTGCTTTGTTTTTCTTGCGCCAAGGCTTTCTTCCTCAATTTAAATTAATTTGATTTACAAAAGGAAATTGTCTAAACGAATTCAGTTTATAATTTACAGAATGCGATATCCAAAAGAATCTAGGACTCTCTCTCTCTCTATCTCTCGCTCTTTCTCTTTCTCCTGTGTGTGTGTGTGTGTGTGTGTGTGTGTGTGTGTGTGTGTATGTGTGTGTGTGTGTGTGTGTGTGTGTGTGCATGTGCATGTGTCCGTATCTGCCCATATGTTTGTTTCCCTGCCTCTATTTGACTGCCTGTCTGTCTGCCTGTCAGCCTCTGCGTTCCTGTCTTTACCCGTATCTGATAGTCAGTCTCTCTCTCTCTCTCTCTCTCTCTCTCTCTCTCTCTCTCTCTCTCTCTCTCTCTCTCTCTCTCCCTCTCATTACTTTATCTTCATTCTTTTTCGATTACTCACTTTAAATGCGCCTTGGAATATAGCCATAAGTATGATTTCGTGATTGGGAAGTAATAGCCCAAAAAAGGCTAAAAGTCTTTGTTTTGTATAAAGGATTAGACTGACAAAAGACGAACCCTTGGGAATATATTCAGTGGCTTAAACGTGACTATATGTTGCTTAACACGCTAACACACGCTCACAGAAAAGCAACCGTGTGCGTGTATGTGTGTGTGTGTGCATGTGTGTGTGTGTGCGTGTGTGTGTGTGAATGATTCACCATGGTCTTGGATTACGTGTTGGACTCGTGATCGACAACTAATACTTTCCCGGATAAGAGCTCATATATGACCGATCTATGGGTAATGATGTGACCTTACACGCATCCCCCCCTCTCAACTCCCCGCCATCCATTATGGAATGCATTGGATTCCTTTCCAGGAAATGTACTAGTTTCTTCCTCTTTCCGTTTTCGTTGGAATCTATCCAGCTTGTCCTATTCATCAGGACAATTATATTTGTTTCCAAAGTGAAAAAGAACAGATATTATAATAATTACTTAAAAATAATAAATCATTATCAACTCATGATGCAGTTAGGCCAACACAAAGCAAGATACCGTCACCATGGCAGCAATAGGAATAATTAAGAAAATATACAAATCTACGTCACCGGGAAACAAGAAAACTAAGATGATACGCAAGATGTATCCATACGCAAAACCTACCCTCCCATCTTCATCAGTGGCACAAAATATCCCATCAGGAAAAACGAAGAAAACGGGGTAAGCGAATTAACCTATTTTTTCCGGGACAGTTTCTGGTACTCAAGATGCACCATACGCAGAACCTACCTTCCCATCTTCAGCAGTGACACAAAAAATCCCATCAGGAGAACGAAGAAAACGGGGATAGGCGAATTAACCTATTCTTTCCGGGATGGTTTCTGACAGTCATAATCAGAAACTGGGAGGTCTCGTATTAAAGGGTTTAGTCTATTTATTGCCCCAGAAAGAGGCGTGGAATAGATGATTACTTACTTCAGGCTTCGACGCCACGCGGCCAGACTCGACCACAAAAACTCACCTGAAAAGAAAAAAAACAGGAATTAATTAACGGCTTCATCTGATTTTATACTAATGCATAAAGATGGCGGTGATCTGGGTGGTGGGTAATGAAAGGACCCCGGGAAGGAGAGACGCACGCGCGTGTGTGTGTGCGTGTGTGTGTGTGTGTGCGTGTATGTGCGTGCGTGTGTGCGTATGTATGTGTGCGTGTAAGTGCGTGCGCATGTGTTTCTCTGTGTGTGTATTTACCTAGTTGTATTTTACGGGAAGGGGAGCTATGCTCGTGGTGTCCCGTCTCCATATCTCGTTTTATCTAGACTGTTTTTAAATTCGTGTATCATTTTTGCACACACCACATTCTCATCTAACTTGTTCCAAACGTCTATTATCCTGTGGGGAAAGCTGTTCTTTTTCAGGTCTCTTCTATAATTGTCTTTTTTTATTTTCTTTCCGTGTCCTCTTGTATCTTTGCCATCCCATTTTATTAGATCCTCTTTATCAATAATTTCCATGCCTTTCATGATTCTGTGTGTTTGTGCGTGTATGTTTGTATATATATGTGTGTGTGTGTGTTTGTGCCTGTTTCTGTGCGTGTGTGTGTGTGTGTTTGTGCCTATTTCTGTGCGTGTGTGTTTGTGTGTGTATGTATGTGTGTATGTATGTGTACGCGTGTGTGTTTGTGCGTGTGTCTGTGCGTGTGTGTTTGTGTGTATGTATGTGTGTGTATGTGTATGTGTATGTGTTTGTGTGTGTGTATGAATACGAGAAACAAGAAATGGTGAATAATGTAAAGAGCAGAGGATGATGATAAAAGGAATAAAGAAAATAGAACAAATAAAAGAGAGAGAGAGAGGGAAAGAATATGAGGAAAATGTGAGAACAAATAAAGAATAAGATAGAATCTATTTTTAGAAACGTAGATAGAACAGTCAATGTATTAACCCAGCATTACCCATGGGTGTGTCCTAATAGAGGCGTTATCACACTAGGCGTTATCACTACATGCATACAAACTTATACATACATACATACATACATACATACATACATACATACATGCACGTATATACCTAATAATGTAGAAGCCGGGAAAGTAGAAGTAATAGTTTTTATTCAACCGGCGCTTCTTTCCCTAAAGCATTATCACACTGGGCTATTTTTCCTCCGACTGTCGGAGCAGATTTGCAGCCCGCAGCTTTTGGGAAGGAATCTGACATACTTGACGAAAATGATTTACTTCCAGTATATCCAATTACATTTTATGTAAAATTGTTGAGAAGCCGAAATAGTTTGCCATAGTGAATTTGCGGCGACAAAACTTCTGGAGGTGGACGGTACCTCCGATTAATTGAAGGTTGAAGGAAAAATAGCCCAGTGTGATAACACTCTTATGGACGACATTGTGTAGAAGAACAGGAGTCATAGAATTGGTAAAGGCGAGATTTAAGGAAGGCAACAGAAAAGAACAGAGCTGGGCGCGTTACCGCCGGACAGGTAGTGCGTTACTAACGCAGTAGCGCAAGTGCCCAACTCTGGTTGTTTTAGGTTTTAGAACGGAATATTAATGTTGTAGTTTAGGTACTGTTGTGTTGAGAATATTCGTAAGAAGTAAATACTTCTCCATATTTTTTTCATCAAAATCATTATAAAGGAAATTAAAATCAGTAATGCATTGACGGTAACGCATTGACGGCGGTAACGCGCCCAGCTATGTAAGCAAAAGAGTATTGGTAGAAGCTACAGCCCAGTGTTTTTAACGCCCTTAAAAGTAACCGGGTAAGGTTGAAGATGCTAGATACGTCGATCGACCAAAGTGCGAATACCCAAGTCTTCTGTAGAAGACGATGACGATCTGATACGAAGTACATATGTCAGTCCGATAGTAGAAAACCCGTGTGAAACTCTCAACCCAGTTTCAGACTCTCTCAAATACTCCCCTGTATATGGCGGCCGCTAGGCAGTTCCTTGTCCCCAAGGAGGCGTTTAGACTTATAAGCATTTTTTAATTAGAGATTTCCAGGCCGGACGTGATGTTAAATCAACAGACCTTGTCTAAATATGAATAGATGAGGTTCGGCTTTCGATGAATATTCCGCGCTACCTTGGCCTCTATCGTGTTTTCTTGCTTCGAGATCTCTCGTCGAGGACCTTATCGACAAATACCATCACTAGATGGTCTCCGGAGGGTCTGGGACGGGGTTTGGCAAGTCGAGAGAAGCTCAGAAACTCTCCTTCGGGCAGCTACTCAGCGCCGTCGATGATTGGCTGTTTGTCACCAGACGTGCAACCAATCAGACGTTTTCTTTGGCACCAGTTTTGTCGCCTTCTCTGTCCGGGCAGTCACCGCTAGGGTATGGAAGACGTGTTGGACAACACTGGTCTGCTGTATCAAGTCTGTTGGCTTACACGACTGGGTACAGGGCAACTCTGTTGCTGGCGTGGGCGTCGGTCGAACGAGAAACAGACCCACAGAAGAGGACTCACTGACACATCACTGACACGTCACTGACACATCACTGACACGTCACTGACACGTCACTGACACACGCATACGAAACGTTAAACACAAGAGGTAGCTCAAGCGTATGCTGAGTTGTATAAAAGCCATCTTTCACTTACACAGCCTTACTGGCTAAATATCCTATCTGCCTGTCTCGCGTCTGTGCGTTTGTCACTCCTTCACTGTAGAATAAAACACACACACACACACACACACACACACACACACACACACACACACACACACACACACACACACACACACACACACACACACACACGCACGCACACACAAACTCTCGTTGGCGGGGAGTTGGGTGTGTGTGTGTACGTGTAATGTCACAACATTACCCATAGATCAGTCATATATGAGATCTGATCACTCTTCCGGGAGGGGAAAATTGCTGTCGATCATGAGTCCAACACGTGATCCAAGACCATGGTGAATCAACACACACACACACTCACACACACACACACACACACACACACACACACACACACACACACACACACACACACACACACACACACACACACACACACACACACACACACACACACACACACACACACACACACACACACGAGATGAGAAAGTGGTGTGTGCTAAAAACAATACATGAACTTAAAAAGTCTAGATAAAATTATGAAGACGGGACACCACGAGCATAGCTCCCCTTCCCGTAAAATACAACTAGGTAAATACACATTGCAATTGTACATATGCCCACACACATACACTGTGCACATAGACAGACACAGGGACGATCGAGCGAGCGAACGAGAGTTGGTGTGTGTGTGTGTGTGTGTGTGTGCGTGTGTGTGTGTTTGTGTGTGGGAGGAGAGTGACCTGGACTGGCTGTGCTATGGTGTCGGATAATTAAAAGTGAAAGTGTCTTGGGTAATTGGAATGAGATGGTGGTGATGGAGAACGGGAAGAGGGGGTGGCGAAGAGGTGAGGTGGAGAAGTGCAGAAGAGGTCGTTGGGGAGAGAAGAGAGAAGAGGAAAGGAGAGAGGGATGGAGGGAGATGAAGAGAGATGAGAGAGGGTGGGAGAGAGAGAGAGAGAGAGAGAGAGAGAGAGAGAGAGAGAGAGAGAGAGAGAGAGAGAGAGAGAGAGAGAGAGAGGGAGATGTGAGGGAGATGAGATATAGAGAGGCAGATGAGAGAAAGGGAGATGAGAGAAAGGGAGATGAGAGAAAGGGAGAGTGAGATGAGAAAGAGAGTGAGATGAGATAGAAAGGGAGATGAGATAGAAAGGGAGGGAGATAGAGAGAGAGAGGGAGGGAGATAGAGAGGGAGAGGGAGGGAGATAGAGAGGGAGAGGGAGGGAGATAGAGAGTGAGAGGGAGGGAGATAGAGAGTGAGAGGGAGGGAGATAGAGAGTGAGAGGGAGGGAGATAGAGAGGGAGGGAGGGAGATAGAGAGGGAGAGGGAGGGAGACAGGGAGAGAGAGGGAGGGAGATAGAAAGAGAGAGAGAGGGAGGGAGATAGAGAAGGAGAGGGAGGGAGATAGAGAGGTAGAGGGAGGGAGATAGAGAGGGAGAGGGAGGGATATAGAGAGGGAGAGGGAGGGATATAGAGAGGGAGAGCGAGGGAGATAGAGAGGGAGAGGGAGGGAGATAGAGAGGGAGAGGGAGGGAGACAGAGAGGAAGAGACAGATAGAGAGGGAGAGGGAGAGACAGATAGAGAGGGAGAGGGAGGGAGATATAGAGAGGGAGAGGAAAAAGGAGGGAGGGATGAAGGGAACGATAGGGAGGGAGAGGAAAAAGGAGGGAGGAAGGGAGAAATAGGGAGGGAGGGAGGGATATTATTGTAGAGAGCTTAAACACTCACCTTAGTACCCAAAATTCAAAACTCAGAACCCGAACACATTCGCATATAGAAACCCGCCCTCCATCCCCACAAACCCTCATTGAATAACAAAAGCAAACGCAACTCCAAATAACTCCTGCCATACACTAACGAGATCTCCACTTTAGGAGCTGACAAGTTAGGGATGTTGTCAGAAACGGTGGCCATAAGTGAGTTGATGTGAGGTTTACTCTCTGGCATATCAACTCGAAGTTGACTGACACTTGAGTGGGCTCCCGTAACGCCTCCAGGGTGCGTGCAGAGGTCGAGACTCGTTACGAACTAGACGGATGAAGTTGAGGGAAATTCTCCTGCTCGACCTTCTTTGTCGTCATAAATCTTGCAAACTTGTAGAAGAAGGAAGGAAGGCTGAGGAGCCAAGAGGCTGGGAGCTACTGTTGAAACCGTCAGCTATTATAGATTCAAATTCATGACTTCGATGATGTCCTCGATGTTTCTTAGAGCTTCGAAGCTGTTTTTTAATTTCTAACTGAAATTCCTTCTTGATATGCTTAACCTTCGCAAGGCCTATTCTCCATTTCGAAACTAGTTTGTATATCTCGGTTCTGAAGTTGAATTTTCCCGTGCAACCTACCATTCTCTGGTCACAATTTTCTTTACCTTTGACTGTAACATTGTTAACGCTCTTGCTCTCGCCTCCTAATATGAAGTCTATCTCGTTCTTTGTTGTTCCATTTGGACTTCTCCGGGTCCATTTACGGCCTACACGCTTTTGGAAGAAAGTGTTCATTATTCTAATGTTGTAGTTTTCTGCAAAATTGACCAACATTTCGTCTGTAATTTCTTTCACTCCAAGCTTCCCAATGTACGAATTCTCTCTCATCTTCCCCCATTTTAGCATTAAAATCACCTATTATTTACGTGTATTATACATTTAATTGTTTATGAATTGGTTGTGCCAGTAATCTATTGATCGTCTGGTTAACAGATCGATTGACTAATTGATGCAATGAACGTATAATTAACTGATTGATTGATTGACTGGTCAGATGATCTGCTCGTCAAATGATCTCCTGATCCTGTGTTTGATTGATTAGTTGATCTGATGATTGAGTGATTGGTTGGTTGATTTGGTTAAACTCTCGTCGACAGAATTTTTTGATTACCCCATTTAATTTATTTTCCCTTCCTTTTTGTCAAAATTTAACTATAAACCTTTTATCTATTTTCTCTCGTTATCTTTACAAATCCTAATCACCCGAACATTAATATCACCGTCGTTTGTTTCATACTTACATTCACTTTTCATGTCGGACATGTTCTTCACAGAGCTTGAAAGTGAAATGCCAGATGTCGTTTGCTGACCACCCTTGCGCAATGTCAAGCTCAATTAGATATGAAATTGAGACGGAAAAAAAGTAGATGAGAAAAACTGGATTACAAAAGAGTCAACCTCAAAAGAACTAAGGAGTGACTTGGAAAAGAAATACGATTTAGGAGCTGCAAATATAGTAAGTTTCACAAAAGTAATATATTCTGTGCTTACATATATCAAAGAACAAATAGGCTACCTTAAAAACCTAAGCTTTGTATAACAAAATATGTATCTTGCAATAATGGATTTAAATTGGACGAATTTAGATTTAACTAGAACTGGTTTACAAGAAGAATGGTTAACAAATGGAATAGACTTAGTAACCATGTAGTGAACGCTGAAACTATCAATTGTTTTTAGGGAAGGTTAGATAACTTTATGAATAGGAATGATAGGTGGTAGTGGACATGGAACTGCCTAGTTCAGGCGTTATAGTATCTTGCAGTCTCCTTCATTTTCATGTTTTTATGTTGTACACTAAATTCAACATAAATGGTGAAAGCAGTGAAGAAGTACCGTCAATCGGGAACAGGTACTTGAGCGAAATGAATGCACAACAATTACGGAAAAAAAAAAGTGAACGAAAGGTATTGCAAAAGAGTTAAGAACAGAACCTACCATTTGAGTCATCGAAGCTAGATTAAAAAAATGGAATGATATTGTACGGAATATAATGAATGAAAAAAATATATGCGATAGCTTTGAATAACATATTTCATGATATTTCAAACTGAAACTTCAGATTTATCTGATTTATCAGATTAGCATTTATCGAAAAGGATACCAGGCAGAAATGATAAAGGAAATATAAATTGTCTAAAATAAAATTAGAAAATTATTTCAGTTGTTGTACACAAATAAAGAAATAGAAACTCACAGTGGTTGTTAGGCTTATGTGCAATGTCAACAAACCTATCACAGATACATTTTAGACCCTGTTCACACTAGCGGGTTGAACCGCGCGGAAACCGCGGTGTTACCGCATAGTCGAGGAAAAACCGCCTGGTTGTGTGTGATCGCTTTCGTTGATTTTACATTGTAACTGAACCGCCGCTGTTCAGACCATTAGCGTGAACAGGACTTAAAAGGTCACTACCGGAGGGAAGATTTCGTATACTCATGATGAAAAGATTTTTCTTTCCTATGTCTTGCGATTTATTTCATTGTAATCTTGATAGTTACATGATCAAGCTCTTCGTAATTCTTGACAGAGTATTAGATATGAGATTGTGGTCTAGACCCTATGACAAGTACAAACATAGAAAAATTAAGTATAGAAAAATAACTAAAAATAAAAACTGTTCGTCATCTTTGCCCGAATATGTGGTTGAAGTCAGGAGCCTATGACAAGTACATAGAAAACAACTAAGTTTAAAAACTTGATAACAAACTTGATCTATAGTACCATGAAAAGATGAAAGCCTTTGAATTAACATCTTAGAAAGAATAAGAACATAAGAATGAAAGAGACTGCAAGAGACCATAAGGCCTACACTAGGCAGTTCCATGTTCATTACCACATATCATTTCCATCCATACAGTTATCTAACCTTATTTTAAAACAACCGAATCGTTTCTGCGCTCACTATAATTTATTCTATATTATTTGTTTTTGTTTTATCATTATTTGTCTGTCTGATTTTCATTTATCATTAGTTATATGTTAATTCATTATTATTTACTATTTACCTGTTTGTTTATTATTTAACTATACCTATGCATTTATGTATTTCATTTGCTATTTACATTATTATAGTCTTTATTTATTATTTTATTATTATTATTATTATTATTATTTTCGCATCCGACCTAGTTATGGACCAAAAGGTCTCCTGTCGGCATGCTCCACCTTTTGTAATCCTTTGTAATTTAGAGAACGGTGACTACAGTGAAAAATAAACGTAGACATAAAAAATTGCAACAATGGGACACAAGGATGTCTTAAAAAAAATCTCATAAAAGAGGAAGGAACAAAAGCAATGTAGAACAACAGCAAATCCAAATCATTTTCAACGAAGTCAATGAATACTTAGAACATACCGGGCACACTCAAATTAAAAGACAATGATATTAATTTGATTTATAGTAATTGAATTGCCGACTTGACCAATGAAGACATATAGAATATAAGAACGCAAATTAAACAAGACCACCAAAAGCATATATCTGACCTGGAAGGTAATATATGTATCAGCTGTGATAATATGTATAGTAATATAATTGTATAATAGTAATATAATATATGCAAGTACAAAAATATATAAACTCTGTCTTCGCAGTATATTCTTTGATTAGTATTCCTCTTCATACGAGTACATACTTGTTCTAGTATATAACAAGAGATTTCGGGCCCTCTGGGCCCTTATGATCACTTAGTCCTATGGAGCGACTACAGTTTTAAGTTACAATGCAGGAAAGTGTTTTCTTCGTCGTTAACTTTGATTAAATTTATGTTCAAAAGGTTGAGAGAGGCTTAGGGATGAAAATTAACCGGTGTTCCGAACATCTCGTTAAAGATTAATTGCAGAAAAGAGGCAACATTTTATATACAAATAAATCATGCTGATACTACTTGTACATTTGTGCCTAGGTAAAGGGATTTTGTTGTTGCGTTACATAATTTATATGTAAAACCTTTTTAGATGTCACATGTAAGAGTTATGAAATAAAAACATCATTACGCTGGGTGAAAATCAAGAGGTAGGTAGATAGATATTAATGACTGCGGAAATTTGTTGTTGTGCTTTGCAAAATGGTGAAGCTTTTTTATTTAAAGAGTCGAGAGAAGTCTGATGAAATTTTACTGTAGGTGGTCAGTGAAAATAATGACAAACAAATGGAACAAAAGTCTAAGAAATGGCTTAACATTTTTGCACTTGTGTTTGGATAAGAGTATTTCATGAGCAAGATATTACATAATCTTCATAACCTTCAAATGTTATAAACATAAGTTGTCACCAAATGAAAACATCACACACACACACACACACACACACACACACACACACACACACACACACACACACACACACACACACACACACACACACACACACACACACACACACACACACACACACACACACACACACACACACACACACACACACACCTAATACTATAGTGTATTAGAAGCGCTAGGCAACACTATGATGGAGACAATATAAAAACCAATACATTGTAGACGGGGAGGTGAGTAGATTACCAACCTCCTTGTCTGGGAAACTTGAACGAGTGAAAGGGACGCCGACCACTGTTCAATCAAGCGAGACCCACACGAAGCAGTTGAACCCCAAGACAGAAGAACTCAGACCAAGCAGTAGTCTAACAACAGTAGTTTATATATCAGCAGGTGATTATTACCTGCTGAGTACAGACCGCGAGTAGACTGGATTCAATTATCTATCGTAGGGGGGTTCCGTTAGTGTGTCGTGTAGCCGAGGCTATGAGCGTGGTGGGAAAGCTGCCCCAGTGGAATCGATGAGTGACCGCATTGTTTATGTGCTTCCACTACCTTGATCCCATTTACAACTAGCGGTTTTCATTCGCTGACGTATTTTTCTAAGTTGTGTCGTGGCAAATGCAAGTAGATTGTATTCAGTGAGTGGTAGACTACAGAACCGATAGGACTGGACTTCCAATTCTTTTGACACATCCATATAATTCTATAATGTAATTAAAATATTTCTTATCAGTACTATTTGATGATTTGATTCTTTTATGAAATGATTGATATAGTTTAACGTCACAAACTCCTCCCTATCAGAAGGCTAGGACGATGCCCCTTACAGAGGATTTTGTAGCGTGGAATTTGGTAAACCATGCCCTTGGTTCAACTTCGCCGGTGGCAGGATTCGAACCGCCATCCCCTCGACCTTCGCCGCAAGTAACGACGCCTTAACCCGCTCAGCCAGCGAGATGATAGTTGGATTTAATAAAGTTGATATATCACATTGAGTGAGATGTGCGTATTGTGTACAGTATAGTCACATCAGAATGACTTTTATCACTTTGTATTCATTGAAACTGTTTAGGAGAATCAGGCTTCCCAACAATGAACCGAGACAGATACTTACCTTCATGTTGACATTTTTTTTTTTTTGTCAAGTCGATATTAATGTAAGACAGGTCGTGTACTGACGCAACCGGTTGCAGGAAACCGATCGCACACACCTCCCCGCACTACAACATACATGCACACACACACACACACACACACACACACACACACACACACACACACACACACACACACACACACACACACACACACACACACACACACACACGTACTGTTAAGCCTTGCGATTGGTTTCATGCAACTGGTTGTGTTGGTGTGCGAGTTGCCTTAGAATACAGCGCGCGATCGGAAGAGTGGGGGTCTCGCATTTTCATAGACTCGGGTTCGAGTCCCGCACCTCTTTCCGATTCCCAACCTTGACTGTTATACTTCCTTACCTTTGGGATGTTTGTCTATATTCCGAGAGCTTTTTTTCCCCTTATAAGCGAGGTAGCCAAGTCAGAGGCACGTACCTATTCCCACCCATTCCACTCCCTTCCACCACCCCCCTCCACCCTCCCATGAACCTCGTATATATGATATATCTCTTTGGATGAACCAAGCCAGAACAGTCTGATGTCTCGACTCCCAACAAGTCATCTAATTAGGACGAGAGGCGCTGATGAGGGTCTCACAGACGACCTAAAGACAATCCATCATTATGAGCAAAGTTGATACGTTTCACCTCAAACAGACGATGATAGGCTCAAGATGGTGGTTGTATGGGAATGTATTCGATCGTGTGATAGGGGCTAGATGGAGCTGCCGGTACACAGACATATGCATTAATAAATAATCATTTATTACTGTAAATGTCTGATAAGCAAATAGATTAACTTAGATATATGGAAGGAAGTAATAGGATTCATGAAGAGACTGGGTGAAGAAGAACGAAAAAATGGGAACTGTGTGTGTGTGTGTGTGTGTGTGTGTGTGTGTGTGTGTGTGTGTGTGTGTGTGTGTGTGTGTGTGTGTGTGTGTGTGTGTGTGTGTGTGTGTGAGAGAGAGAGAGAGAGAGAGAGAGAGAGAGAGAGAGAGAGAGAGAGAGAGAGAGAGAGAGAGAGAGAACTATAAAGTGTATCATAATATAAATTTCTAGCATTCATTGCATAGCCCACTGAGCGACCCTACGAACTCTATCGCCACTCAAGTGAACATACACGAATTGATTGAAAATTGCAAAAATCTTGTTGTTAGGGTGAATGAATACAAGTAGGGATTCCACGGATATGAATGAAATAGCCTGGAGGTATAAGAATAAGAGGAGGAAAGTCCCCCATTACAGAATGGATTAATCAAGGTAGACACCTCGGCTATCACATGAAGAATCGTCACCTCAGACTTCGACAGGGTGACAATTCTTCATGTGAGCTGTCCTAGGGTGACAATTCTTCATGTGAACTGTCCTAGGGTGACAATTCTTCATGTGGGCCATCCTGGGTTTACGAATCTTCGGTTGTATAAGTTGATGACAGTAAACATAACTCTCATTCAACCTAACCTAACCTAACCTAACCTAACCTAACCTAACCTAACCTAACCTGATCTTTATTCCACTGTTGATATTCGGCGTACTGGGGTGACAATTCTTCAAGTGGGATCTCATGGGGTAACTACTCTTTATGTGGTCATTCTGGGGGTGACAATTCTTCATGTGATGATTAGAATAATCTGGTGGCGGGTAAAATAAAAATAAAAGCCTCACTGAGTACTGAAAGTGTTTAAAACGAGTTTCCCTCGGGGTCGAAAAGAGGTTAAGCAAAGAAGAGTGTGAGGAATTCCATTCGTAGCGTCGTCCCTTCCTCATCACTCCGTGTATCAAGGATGACGTCACCATCCCTCAGGTTTTAAAGATGTCGACCCAACAGTACCCATGGGAGGCGAGAAGAGCCTCGTAAGCCGAAGCCGCGGGCGGAGTTGTCGGGGAGGAACGTATGTCGTCCTACCCAAACTTGCGTTGATAGGTTTGCTGGACCCTGGGTAGTTGTGTCAGCGGTGAAGTTGTTTGTACTTTAGGTAACTCCATCATCAGCGAGTCTGGGAAATACTATAGCCACTAGACTCATGTTGTTAGTAATGGTATTGTAATGTCAGTAATTATGTGGTTGTAGCCAGGGTAGTCTTGATAATAACTGGTTTAGCCTTCAGGGTAAAGTTTTCTTCTTAGTAGTAATATTTGTTATTTGCATGAGTTGAACACGTATATGTGACTAAATCGTAACACGAAGACCCTTATCAAAGTGGCTACACTACGCACAGAATACCATAACCCCTAAACTACAAAAGAACTCGCATATCTGAATAAAATAGCCTGGCGACAGGTCAGTGGTTCTTAACTGGAGTACTAACCATCTCCAAGGTACGCGAAAATAAATCATCGGGGTTACGGGAAAAGCCTGTTCCTTGAAGTAATTTAGGCAGGTGTAATCCCTTTAAACAGACGTATAGGGAGTGCTACACTACCCAGACCTGACTACAGGGGGTGCTGAGGTCGGAAAAGATTAAAAGAATATTGTGGTCGGCAATACATGATAACTACCCTTTCCCATACCATCTCCCCCGGCTCGGAAGAGGATCGTCAAAGACGAGTTTAAGTCCTTCGCTAGGAACGAGGCACTAAATAGCTGAATAAAACTGTAGGGGGCCGGCTTGAATGCAAGGCTAAATATTCCCCGATACAAAGGGACCTGGAAAATATCTAGAAATATCTACTGAATGAATCATTCGCATCTCTTCAGTATTCTTACATGTAGTGCTTAATGATTTTTTTACATGGCATTCTGAAATTTCGTGTTCATATTGACACATCACGTGATATTTTTTATTATACACTGAGATAGTGTGACGTGAGTTGTGAGGTTAAGTGACTAGGGTATAGGTAGAAGAATATGTAAACGAATGAATGAATGAGCAAATGAATGGATGAATGATTAACAAATGAATAATTGAATGAATGAATGAATGAACGATTGGGAACGGATAAATGTACGAATGACAATAAATGAATTAATGAATACATGGTTTACTGTCTGATTTACTGATTGAATGAATGAATGAATACATAGTATTTGTCACTGATTCTATGGAAGGTGGCATCTTGAGTACTTGGTCTCTTTGAAGCTTTTAAAGTATCGCATTAATTTTTCCAAATCTTCATGAATATATGATTGATTCGAGAGATATCCTTATTCGCATGACTTGGTATCGTCAACACATTTGATGACAACAGCTGTAAACCCACAGTCAATATCATTGATATACTTTTTGAACAGAAGTGGCTCGAGAAGGAAGACCTGAGGTACTCCACTTGTAACATTTCTATAAATATGGATATGATTGGTTTTATTCTACATTTTGTCACTGATATATTCTATGAATTGAAGTTGACCAAGATTAAAACCCTGGGGAATTCCACTTGTTTCATATTGACCAGATATAACTTTTGGTATTCTAAACAATTCTCTGTTTACGGTGGTTCAGCTAATTGCTAATTTATCTTAACTAATAAATTTTATTTTATGCAAATCGAAGTACAAGTTCTCGTGTTTGAAAGAGTATTAATTTTTTTTTCATAGTTTATATCTGTATTCAATGCTAATTATTTTCTGGTCATTTTGAAGTAACTGCGCTGCAATATTCCAGAAGGTTACTTACCCAATTTTATTTTTTCCAGCTTTGTTTTTCATTTTAACCAATTTTACTTCTACAACTCCCTAGACTATCAGAAATCAAGCGAGTCGTTCCTTTATTACCAAAGGCTTATCATGGAGACGAATAAGATAATATGGCAACATACAAAGACGAAGGGTGCGGGGTGATCTGATAGAGGTTTTCAAATGGATCAAGGGCTTACAAGGGTAATGTAGATAAGGTCATCATATTGAGACAGTAGATCAGGACTCTTACCAATGGATTGAAATTGGACAAATTTAGGTTTAAGAAGGAAATAGGCAAGAACTGGTTTACCCACAGGGTAGTTAACGAATGGAATAGACTTAGTAACCATGTAGTAGTGAGCGCTGAAACAATTGGTTATTTTAAGAGGAGATTAGATAACTTTATGGATGGGGATGGTAGGTGGTAATGGGCATGGAACTGCCTAGTGTAGGCCTTAAGGTCTCTTGTCGTCCATTCTTATGTTCTTATGACAGAACAAGATGAATGCATTGCCCGACATGGAGGGATTCAAAATAATAACAAATATATATTCACCCTGATGCTGAGGAACTCGTTCATCTACTTGGATTGTCATTCCCTGTCGAACATGCGCACTCAATTACTCTATCATCCGTCCATCTACTCATCCGTCTAGCCACCATGTAACAATCATTGTTTATCAACTCATCCATTTCATCAATTCAGCCCACCTCTCCACCCAACCCAGCTCCGACACTCTCTGTTCCCCGAAGATAATCATGGCCGCTCTTTCTCTCGTGCTCGTTAACTTGTTTTACTTAGTCATCCAATTTAAACAGGCTGTCATTCACTCGATCACTTATCCTAATGTATAATTGTTCAACCATCCTCTCTCATTGTACTCACCACCTTTCAATCCCTCCTTTCGTTTTCCTCCTTCTCTCTGTCTGTTTCTCTCTGTCCCTCCGTTCTTCGGTCTGTCTGTCTCTCTGACTGTCTGTTTATCTGTCTCTCTTCTTGTCTGCCAGTCTCTGTCTCTCCGTTCTTCGGTCTGTCTGTCTGTCTCTCTGACTGTCTGTTTATCTGTCTCTCTGCTAGTCTGCCAGTCTCTGTCTCTCCGTCCTTCGCTCTGCCTGTCTGTTTATCTGTCTTCCTGCTAGTCTGGCAGTGTCTGTCCGTCCGTCCGCCTGTTTGTCAGTCTCTCTGCCTGTCAGTTTGCCATTCTGTCTGTTTGTCTGTTTGCCTGTCTGTCCGTCCGTCTGTATTTCTACCTGTCTGTTTGTCTGTCTATCTGTCTGATTGTCTGTCTCTTTCTCTATCTGTATATCTGTCTACCAATCTGTCTGCCTCTCTATTTTTCGCCTTGTCACTCGTTCTACATCACTTCTGAATTGTAATACGAACTGAAATTTTTCCTCTTATATGAAAACGAAATAACCTTCAATTTGCATAAACTAACAAAAGGTCCTAATGAACAATGTAACTTAACTCACCGTTCTAGAAACATGCGTGGGAACTGATTTCTATAAACTCCACCAGTGGGACTCGAATCCTTGAGAGTGAGTAACATCATCAGGAATCAGGGATACTACCAACTGGGCCATAACGATGCTACAAAAGGAGTTGAGGAACTCCCCGAGCACTCTCACATGCGTGGGAACGTGTACGATTCCGTGCTTATGCTACAAGGTGCGTACAAGATGCGTAGGTGCGTACAAGATGCGTCCAAGATGCGTGCAAGATGCGCACAAGATGCGTGCAAGATGCGTGCAAGATGCGTGCAAGATGCGTGCAAGATGCGTACAAGATGCGTGCAAGATGCGTGCAAGATGCGTGCAAGATGCGTGCAAGATGCGTGCAAGATGCGTGCAAGATGCGTGCAAGATGCGTGCAAGATGCGTACAAGGTGCGTACAGGATGCGTACAAGGTGTGTACGCTTTATTGACTAGAACCCCCGTCAAACATTAAAGATTCTCGTTAAATTTTGTGAATTTGAAATGCTGGAAGACAACTTTGCTTACAGTATTCTGGACTTCCCTAAGTCTACAATTCACCAATGTGTCTAACATTCGTATTCTATGTTTAACTTCTCTTAGATCGTCATTCAGCTTCTCAATATATGACGAAAAGGTGATTTGACATTTGGAGATTCGAAAAATAAAAGATTGTAACCTAAATCTTTCCTACTCGAAGGAACTCGTTTGAGTCGCGTATGTTTGACAGGAGCTTAGGGATTCCTTACGCTAAATAAGATTGTAAGGCAAAAGTGAAATTCTTAAAGATTCCAAAGTCGTCCTTATAGTGAGTCAAGGGTTAAGTCCTTCCAAGGTATAGGTCAGTTTATGCACACTTTTTGTTATCAATTATAACACACATAAACATACAAACACACACACACACACACACACACACACACACACACACACACACACACACACACACACACACACACACACACACAGACTTACGTGTGTGTGTGTAAGGTCACAGTATCATTCATATATCAAGTCTTATCTGAGCTCTCATCCGGTGTGGTAATGATTGTCAATCACGAGTTGAGCACGTGATCCAAGACCCTGGTGAATCATACTCACCACCGTCACGAACGCCCCAGTGGAAGGCACTCCCTTGATAAGCTTCATACTTTCCCGTTGTGCTTATAATTCTTGACTTGTATCTTCTATTCTCGCCCTTCCACTATGGTTTCGTTGAGGCTCCAAAATGTCTTGTTCTTCTTGTCTTCTTCTTTTTCTTGTATTCCTTCTTATAATTCCATTTCTATTTCTTCTTTTGTTTCTTCTTGTATTTCTTCTTCTTCTATTACATCTTCTATTCTTCTTCTTCTTCTTCTTCTATTCTTCTTTTCTTTCTTCTATTCTTCTTCTTCTCCTTTTATTACTTCTTCTATTTCTTCTTCTATTTCTTCTTCTATTAATTCTTCTATTTCTTCTATCAATTCTTCTATTTCTTCTTCATCTTCTATTTGTTGTTCATCCATTTGTTCTTCTTTTTCTTTTTCTCCTTTTATTTTTTCTATTTTTTTCTTGTTCCGCTATTTTTTTTTTCTTTTTAATCCTCTCTTGCCGGGGATTTGCTGCCTCGTGTGCACCACACCCAGCGCCCATGGTATTACCAAGATCCATACGTAATATGGATCTTGAACACCACCACCACACCCTTAAACACCATGAAATCAGTCTGACCAAACCCAATTGCAGAACTTTGGCAGAAACTTGAGGAGAGGTCAAGTTCAGTTTCGTTTACTAAAGTAGAGTTCAGTTATGATTTTTGGTCACAAATATAGGCATAAGGCAATGACCATAGTCTTTAGTATTCATTGAAAAGGATATTCATGTACCAGTCATTAAATCTTGCAGTTTTACTGCATAAAGTGTGCGGTCGTAAAACTTCGGATTTTGTAGTGTATATTATCCATAGTATACCCCAAACATCTTACATACAACGGTTAGCAAACCATGTGTTGGTCAAAAGTAGCAATTACACCAGGATTTTAATGAACATACTCTGCACCAGATTTTGCAATGGTGCTTGTCAGGTTAGCAAAATGGTGTAGGTGACCTTTAATTTGAAGAATAACTTTAACATGTACTCCAAAATACATTTTCCCTCTATTTCAAGGGAGATAAAGGGAAACCTCGTCATTAGCTTTTGTGTCATGTCTTAACAGCGCCTTGACGCCCGTACACCCAAACTGAACAAAATATTCAGCATTAACCCGAACTATCTAAACGTCACCTTTTAAAAGAAATTTACATTTTCTCTGATTTACCCTGACGTTCATGTGTCGTTTGTACAAACTATTTTGTACGCTTTAGAAATCTGATTCCTAAGTCTTAGAAAATAATTAGAATCATAAGAAAGGTGACCAACCTCAGCAAGTGGCGCTAAAGGTATAATTCCAACAGATAATCTTACCTCCATTGCATCATCGTGCCCAAACCCTCTGTGTCTTGATATGTTCAATTCAAGATTTATCAAATGCGTCAAGCCTCCAGCACACATCATGATATCCCTTCTATCCCACCAGTACGCTTTGGTCGGTGTGATTATTAGTCTTCTACCATAGCCAATGACGGGTGACGATCATCCCACCTGGCATCACATTTAGGTAAACGCGTTGGTTGTAGGTTCGGTTACAATCATCATACTCGTACTTTGCAGCTCAAAGCAAAACAGCCGCATCCAGAAACAAAGAATTAGTGCTCTAGATAATCGTTTGACGGTCATCATTGAGCCATGAGCGATCATCGTTGAACGATAATCGCATTGAGCGAAACGTACCTTTACTCATCTTTGACACTAACCCATAACCCCTTCTTTCATGTAAGTGGGGGATCTATGCTCTCCTCTGAACCAAATGTTGTTTCATCACCTCCATGAGGAGTCCCCTGGGATCAATTCGATGCTAAGTATGACGCACCGACTGACTGACTGACTGGTATTATATCTAGTCACTGTTGTAACTTCAAACTGTCTAACAACAGCTTTGTTCTTCGGGTATATTATGTGACGGTGAGGGCAAGCTATGATCTCTGAAAGCCTCTAATTACAACTTACTAGAAGGCGGCACAGGCCCAGAAGTCACCTAATACTGATGTTGGGGGAGGAGTATACAGCTCGGTTGTCCTTTTTAGGATCCATTTTGCTCATCCCACACGGAAAAAAGACTAGAAAAGACCCCTTAAACATAGCCTACCTTTCCTCACATGACTTGAAGACCACCACCAACAAGGTCATCTAATATGCGGCCACATCAATGATACAACACAAACAAGAGAAAGGTAAGAAACAATAGGCCCAACAACGACCCACCTTCCTTCCTCATACACCCGGACCCAACCCTGAAGTGCCTCTTATCCATCAACAGCACGATGAGGTCCCCGGACACCTAAAACCGGTTTCACACGATGACACAACTGCGGCTGCCCCTCCCACCGAAGAAAGGAATGACCACCGCCACAACAGATCGACCACTGAACAACAGCCTACTCCTCCAATAAATCTTCGTGACATCACATTCCAACACCTTGCTTCCTCCTCCACTTCACATCTCGACCCATGTTGAGATAAAATGTACCCCGATTTGTATCACTATTTTTTCCTCAGACATAACAAGTGGACTATCTCGTACTTCACAATGTCCCTTCAAAATGAACCGAGTTCATTTCCTCATGCGGAAGATCAGTCCGAATGTGGATCCTATCAAATAGATCGCTAATAACAGAGTTCTATTTCAGAACCCAGGGTCCCATTAAGGATCCAGTGAAATAAACCATCAGTAATACATTTTGAGTTCAGAACCAAGGGTCCAGTCCACCTCAGCCAATGAACCCCTCCCCCACAACAAAGAGAGAGAGAGAGAGAGGAAGGAGAGAGAGAAAACATAAAAATTTCAAGACCAGTGTGGGAGTAGTTTTTGTCCCAAGAATCAGAACGCTTAGAGAAACCCTGAGAAGAAAAAGTAATTAAAGTTTACTATACAAAAATAACAATAAACTGTACAAAGATCGAAGTAAGATTGAACAATTCAGACCCACACCGCTGTTTTGATTGGAAGTGCATTGGCCATACCAAGCCAAGGCGTCGCCTTCTGAGAGGCATATGCGTACACTGCTTGGCCTCCTCTCGAGATCCTTCATGCCCAGACTCTACCAAATGGGAAGATTGCAGTCATAATCAAGCAATGTTCTTTTCATACTACATATACCGCTTTGAATGCAAAGTTGTGTCTCCGACACTGAGCAAACTAGTTTTCAATAGGCCTGTGCTCTAGCAAGATCTATGATGGTTGAACCAGGACTTGTTTATGCAAACTCTCTCCCAACACTCCCAAGCCAGCAGCCCCATCGAGCGAGGCTACGAAAACAACGCGGGAAATCCTTGCGCAACCTCCCACTTACCTCACTGCAAAACCATAAGGTCCAAGCTGAAATTCACCTCAACCCTACGCCAGCTCTACACTTCAGATCCATAAAAAAAATTAAAAGCAATCAACAAAGATGACAAACCAGATTCGTGTGTATCTGTAAAACGCGCTCACCGCTCGTCATACCCACTTACTCAACTGCAAAACTAACCCCAACCGTAACCTCTAAGCTGAAATTCACCTCAACCCTGCGCCAGCCCTACACTTTAGATCCACAAAAAACCAAAAGCAATCACTACAGATAACAAACCAGATTCGTGTGGATCTATAAAACGCGCTCACCGCTCGTCATATCCTAAACTCTTAGACCTCTCAATACCCCAAGATCCAACTGGAATGAGTGATTACTGGTAATTCTCAAGCTCCTCTTCATCAAAATTCAGATCCTTTCTTCTCTTCATACGCACTTCATTTATTGATGTCTCAAAACATGAGCTCGTCTACCTCCCTACGTGATGCATTTCAGCCTCCTCTTTATAAATGACCAGCCATATACCCCCATCAAGAGTAAATATCCCTTCCCAAAACATAGCCACATCGACTACATACGGACATAGACACACAACTTGCTCTTTATATGTATGTATGTATGTATATATATATATATATATATATATATATATATATATATGTATATATGTATATAATATGCAATAAAACACTAGGAACGTGTGTTTTATAAATGCAAGGTAACCACTTAAGAAAATAAACAAACGGAGCAGAGCGCTTTCGTATATTACATCTTATGTGTAAATTACACTGAAGATGTAATATACGAAAGCGCTCTGCTCCGTTTGTTTATTTTCTTAAGGGGTTACCATGCATATATATATATATATATATATATATATATAACACCCAATGAACATTTCATACAAAATACCTCAGCATGAAAAAACGAACCTTCTTCCCCCTGACCAACACACACACACACACACACACACACACACACACACACACACACACACACACACACACACACACACACACACACACACACGTATATATAAAACATCATAAACTTATAAATATGACATGAATATATTCACATATATGCTTTTAAACATATAATTCTTTTGGGTCTTATTGTGCTTCTATTAAGACTTAATAAGTTATTCAAGGCCACTTCCCTTTAATGGAAGCCTGGTCTTTATAAATAAAGCTCGCAGGATGAACCTGGCAGGCTTTACACAACCAGAAAGGCTTGAGATGCCCATTCATAATTATTTACAACAAATCATCGTCACTCTTCATTATATCCTCTCTTGGTTCCATCATATTCTCGCAGCGAAATTGTCTTTAATTTGAAAATTGTGAACTTGTCTTGGATATTCACCCAATTTGTCAATTTTTTATTATTATTTACCTATTTGTTTATTATTTAACTATACATATGCATTTATTTATGTATTTTATTTGTTATTTACGTTATTATAGTTTTTATTTATTCATTTATTATCATTATGATATTTTTTTCGCATCAGACCTAGATATGGACCAATAGGTCTCCTGTCGGCATGTTCCGCCTTTGTAGTCCTTTGTAATCCAAGTCTATGACCCTGCACTTCTGTTAGATGTTCTTGTTCGAGTTTCGGTAGGTCTTATCTGCCAAATAAATGTCTTTGATTGGGTGTCACTAATAGAGAATTTCTATTCGAAAACTAAAATCTTCTCTTCAGATTCTGGTACCAACACATAAGATAGAGAGAATAGGACCAGTGAAGATACGTGTTGACTAGAGCAATCGTTTTAACCTGCATCGGCTTGGTACCTGATGTACTCTTTGATTCTCAACCCAAACTTCTTACTATTGGATGACTTATCAAGATGATAATGTCGTCTATTATTCACCCAGAAAAAAAAACTCAGGTGAAGGAAATAGCACTGTAGAGATTACTTTCTTTAGCATTTGAAAAAAATCAACAATGATGATAATTCTTTTTATATCAAGAGTATCAACCAGTTGTGAACAAGTGCAGCCACTTTCCTGTAACTCAGAGTAAATACTTTCACCATTACATGAAAGAATGTACCCCATATTTGCAGTGTGAAGATGAAACGGAGTCATGTACAATCGATATCCATTCAAAGTAGCACATATTTTCTTCTCTCCCGGTTAGCGTAACAACATAAAGAAGACAAACTTCTGTTGCTACGACCAAGAAAGCTTTCAACCCTTTTGCATAGTTTGCAATTAAGATGGTCTGCTTTGATAGACAAGAAAGTGGACGACTAATGTCTAGTGAGAAGACTTATATCCTCCTGTTTTTTCATCGTCACATTTGAATAGTTTCCATTGTGGGTGTACGTACCTATGAATATCATTACGCATACATATCTAGTGTGTGTGTGTGTGTGTGTGTGTGTGTGTGTGTGTGTATGTGAGTGCATGTTAATGTCATGATACTCTCCCACATTGCCCAATTCTATATTTGGATGTGCATTGTAGCATCAGATGGTTAGGGTAGGATCGAAGAATTCGCGCCCCATCTGTAACCACATCTTATACTTCTGTGATAAAAAAAACATACAGAAATACAGGAGACCTGTGAGATTCCCGTGCTACATTCCTCTGACGTCATACTCTTTAGTGAATTTGATATTATTTGGGGAAACTTGTTTGAATGGAGTCGGGTTGGTTTGGCGTTGCAGGGCAAGATGGGAGGTCGTGAGAGGCGGGACGAGGCGTGATGCAAGAAGGCGGGGCTGAGATAAGGTGTGATGCTTTGCCGTTGCAATGCAATGATTCATTGTTTTCTTGTCCTTCTCGGGTGAGTTGGAAAATGGACTGAATGATTCTGAGGGGGTAAAAACCTGGATCAGTTTCACAGGATGCTGGACTTGTCTGGTTTTCCAGTATTGTGAGTGTCTATGTCACTCTGAAAATCGGTGATCCTTGGCCTTATACAATAAGACGAGGAATAGGTCTGATGCTGTCTAATGGAATTTGGGAAACATCTGTATGGTGAAAGGTTGGTCTATTTGTAAGGAATAAAATGATAAACTGGCACTCTTAGAAGGTTAGGTTTGGTTTGGTTTGGTTAGGTTTGGTTAGGTTAGGTTTGGTTTGGTTAGGTTAGGTTAGGTTTGGTTAGGTTAGGTTTGGTTAGGTTTGGTTAGGTTAGGTTTGGTTAGGTTAGGTTAGGTTAGGTTTGGTTAGGTTAGGTTTGGTTAAGTTAGGTTTGGTTAGGTTTAACATACATGTAAATGGTGTACTAGGGACAAACAGAGACTTTATTACAACAAATAGATAAATGAAAGAATAGATGAATGGACAAATGAATAGATGAAAGAATAAACTGATAAAAGATAAAACGACACGTTGTCTATCAGATACAAAAGTCCTGGGTTCGATACCAGATCGCAATAGTCATGATATCACTTAGGTTAGTGATTCATGATACTTAATATTCATGGCAGAAAGCAAATAAAGATGTTGTTTAAAACTTCGAACATGCACGTATGGGGTTGTGTAAAAATGACACAAAAAGATCATAACTTTCATCAGCATTAAGTTCTTGTTTACAAGTATTATAGTCCCTGCGCTCCAAGTAGTCCGTTCAGAGTGGGGCAGAAGCGGGAATTCCCCCAGAGTGCGACGTTGCCAATTTGACCATCAATTATCGGATCGTCACTGTCACCGGTCACCCAGTGACAAGTCAGCGTGGCACCATTGGGGGAAAAAGCGCTGTTGCCACGTTTCATAGAATTCATTCAAATTGGTGTTATAATCCTAAAAAGTGATAATCATTCTTTCCTTTACTATATACAGAATATTGAAAAAAGAAAATAAATAAATAACACATAGGTGAGAAATAAGAGAGAGGCAGACATGTACCAAGGTTGTTAGGTCTCATGACGTCTGCCAGACACTAAACGGACTCCTTGCAGCGCAAGGACTGTAGTAAGTTGCAAAATCTTTTACACACTCTTTGGTCAGGCTGTTAGAAGAACATGGTAACACAGAAGACCTGGGTTGAATATCAGCTCGCAACAGCCAAGAAGTAATTACGATATCACTGTATACTGGTCATTTATAATTTCTACATTAACAATGGGAACCTACTGAGATGTTAAAGATTTCCAGTGTCCAATAGTGGGGATGGAGTTTAGTAAAATCGATGCAAAAAGTAGCGTACTATCCACGGATTTCAAAATCTTTTATACAAGTGTCTCATGATCCTGTTATAGTTAAGATAGACTGGTTTGTTAACCAGGTCGAGTATGTATATATATGTAGAAACATATGTATATATGTATTCTGGCAGTCACAATCGACAAGAAAATTAACATATTGGTGGTGGTGGTGGTAATGGTTGCGATGGCGTTGGTGGTTGTGGTAGAGTTCGTGGTGGTGATGTTCTTGCTGTCCATACTCGTATCGCAAATGGCAGGAACATTGTCAAAGAATACTTTAGGTAATGACTTTTCCTCCAGAGTATTATTTCAGCACTATGCATACAAATGAACAAATGTTTGATTTAATGATGTCACCGTTGTCTGTTCTCGTACGAGTAACAGGTAACAGACCATAAGACGATTATATATATATATATATATATATATATATATATATATATATATATATATATATATATATATATATATGTGTGTGTGTGTGTGTGTGTGTATCTGTGTGTATTGCTTTGCACTACTATGGGCAAGGTTTGCAATCTCGTTTTCTTCTTGAAAATATTAAACGATGCACCCTTTCATCCAGGAAAGAGGCCTTCCCTATACCTAAAAAAGACATTGCATTTAATCACGATACATTCGTGTTTTATTCATTCTAAGAATATCTCTGAGGTAATCCAGTAACATTCAAGGGTTAACGAATTTGCAGAGGACGTAGTTGCGAGTTGGAGGAGGAGGAGGAGGAGGAGGAGGAGGAGGAGGAGGAGGAGGAGGAGGAGGAGGAGGAGGAGGAGGAGGAGGAGGAGGAGGAGGAGGAGGAGGAGGAGGAGGAGGAGGAGGTGGTGGTGGTGGTGGTGGTGGTGGTGGTGGTGGTGGTGGTGGTGGTGGTGGTGGTGGTGGTGGTGGTGGTGGTGGTCGGTTGCTCGACTACCGGGCGATGTAATTGCCGTCAAGACGGATGGCTCGCCCTCACTGATATCAAACTGAGTCCAACATCATTTGCGATTAACACGACCGGGGCCAAAGCGACCAAATAGCTCATTTTTTAATACTCGTCTCCAGAGCATTGACCGGGTTATGAATTTCACAGACACACACATACACGCGTGCATAAAGAAAAATACGTTTATGCACGCAAAAATACACAAATACGTACATACTCGTAAGCATACAAATACGAAAAGCTTATACGTATAGTACATAGAGAAAAATGCCTATACACAAACACACATGCATAAACACACGCACATAATCACACACATATACATGCACACATACAAAACACACACACATGCATACACACACACATGCATACACACACACACACACACACACACACACACACACACACACACACACACGCGCGCGCGCGCGCCTTTAGTCCTCTTTTAGAAGTATAGTTCAATGACGTTAAACTGGATCATGTGTAAAAACTTTTTCAATGTTCAATATCTCAAACGATTCGCATATCGTACATGTATCGTACATCACTTTGCGGTGCGTGCATAATGTGACCATCGCGTAAATCCAAGCTATCCTAAGCAATACGTAACTATTTCGACAGGGTTTTATGTTTAGGTGCTTGGACAGACCCATACGCAATAACAAGAAGCTTTTGGCAGTCCCATCCCCGAATTTTTGGTCTAAAAACTCTACTGTAATTTTTTTTTTCTTTGATACAATGAAAGATAAAAATTGTCGCCCCTAATTCGGATAATTCTAAGACTTCACAGAGGGACTTTATTTTTCAAACTCTCTAGTTGTGGTCTCTTAATGCGTTTTTCACATTCCATGGTATGTCCCTCGTGGCCATGTCCAGTCAACCTTGTTTAAGTCTACGAACAATGACACCGCGAGTTCGTTTGTAATTCTGTCTAAGCATACGCTGAATTGCACACATCAGTATATTAATCTAGCTCAGGGGTCACGAAACTACGGCCCGCCGCCGCACTATTTAATAATATTGTATATATATATGTATATATGTGTGTATATATATGTATGTGTGTATATATGTTTATATATATGTATATGCGTATATGTATAATGTGTATATATGTGTATATATATGTATATATGTGTGTATGTATATGTATATGTGTGTGTATATATATATATATATATATATATATTATATGTATATATATATATATATATATAATATATATATATATTTTTTTTTTCTTTCTTTTTGGTAAATAGACGGTACAATTTTTGATAAATTTATTTTTTGTCTTTGTGAGCCCCGATCTAGCCGGTAATAAATTAATCTTATTCCCTCACTTTTCACTTCTGTGGGTCCTCGGCTGACTGCTTCAATTCATGCCTACATCCATCCCTGTCTGATATTCGGCCTGCCGTTTTTTTTTTTTTTTTAACTCCTGTGGGTCATCATCCGGCCGGCCTCATTTCAATTCCATATTCCCGTGTGGTATTCGGCCGGCCGTTCGTTGGCCTTTTCCGTAAGACCACGGCCGGCTATCCCCTGTCCTTCGTGTGAGATTGGGTCCTCGAGCGGCCATCTCACCCCAGTCTTTGGTATCCGGCCGCCCAGCCTTTTGTCATTTTGTGAGTCCATTGCCGGCCGGCCTCATCTTAATCCCCTGTAGTATTCGTCCGGACAGCCTCTCTTCATTTCTCATCTATTCGGGTCCTCGAGCGGCCAGTCTTTGGTATCCGGCCGCCCAGCCTTTTGTCATTTTGTGAGTCCATTTCCGGCCGGCCTCATCTTAATCCCCTGTAGTATTCGTCCGGACAGCCTCTCTTCATTTCTCATCTATTCGGGTCCTCGAGCGGCCAGTCTTTGGTATCCAGCCGCCCAGCCTCTTGTCATTTTGTGAGTCCATTGCCGGCCGGCCTCATCTTAATCCCCTGTAGTATTCGTCCGGACAGCCTCTCTTCATTTCTCATCTATTCGGGTCCTCGAGCGGCCAGTCTTTGGTATCCGGCCGCCCAGCCTTTTGTCATTTTGTGAGTCCATTTCCGGCCGGCCTCATCTTAATCCCCTGTAGTATTCGTCCGGACAGCCTCTCTTCATATCTCATCTCTTCGACTGGCCGGCCTCAATTCTCTTCTATCCGGTATCTGGCCGGACGTCCGGCCTCACTTTACTTGTGTGCGGTTCTCGGCTGGTCGCCCTCAACCAACCCCATGTGGTGTCAGCCGGTCGGCTTTCATTCTAGGAAAGTACTCGGCCGACCGGCTACCGAAGAGCCGGAGGAACAGCTACGCGTGCCACAGCGCCGAGGATGATACTCCTAATGATAATGATGATGATGATGGCGATGATGATGCTGATGATAATGATGGCGGCTGCTGCTGCTACTGATGATGATGGCGATGATAATGCTGATGACGATGCTGATGATAATGATGGCGATGATGCTGGCGATGCTGCTGCTGCTACTGATGAGGATGCCGATGATGATGATGGCAGTGATGATGACGATGATGATGATGGTGACAGTGATTATTGTTATTACTATCATTGTTGTTATTACAATCACCATTATCACTACTACTACTATTATTATCATAGTAACCATTCAG
This sequence comes from Oratosquilla oratoria, assembly GCF_046742065.1. NCBI lineage: Eukaryota > Metazoa > Arthropoda > Malacostraca > Stomatopoda > Squillidae > Oratosquilla > Oratosquilla oratoria. Next base: position 52,338,977 of record NC_134804.1, read on the forward strand.
AACAGACTCATTGAAGACTTAATGGAATTTAATGAACTAATTGTTGTTGAATGAAACTGGATGGACCCGACTAAAAAATTTAGAATGCTGGTGTCGCCATCAGGATTTTATTCATAAGAACATAAGAATGGAGGAGACTGCAGGAGGCCATAAGGCATACATCAGTCAGTTCCATGCCATCCCTATCCATTATCTATAAATTTATCTAATCTTTTCCTAAAACAACTGTCTATTCCATTCGTTAACCATTCTTTCGGTAGACCAGTTCTTGCGTATTTACTAGACGACATTTGAGAGTTCGTTTGAGTAAAAACGGCTCTGGTTACAATATTTTATTTTTCAGATCTCCAAATATCAAATTTTCTTTCCTTCATTTATATGAGTGTTCGGTTGCCGAGCGGCTAGAGCGCAGCTTTTTGTGGTCGGCGGTCAAGGTAAGCTAGGGTTCGAATCCCACAGCTTGTGAGGACCATAAAGGAAATAACGGTGAAATTCTTAAAAAAAAATCTTTCCTAATATAAATCTTGTATTCTCGGAATGGAGATATTTGTACAAGGAAAGATTTTTTTTTTAAGAACACAGTAAGATTCTTACGGTGGTATTCTTAAAAAATATGTATTTCCTTATATAAATCTCTCCCTTCCAAGGATTTATGTACTATTTATATAAGGAAAGATTTTTTTTTTTTTTTTTTTTTTTTTTTTTTTTTTTTTTTTTTTTTTTTTTTTTTTAAGAATACCATCGTAAGTCTTTGGGGAATTTCCTCTGTCCTCCTCGGATTTGTCAATAAAACTTTAAACCAAATAACCCAACAATTTATTCATTAATCTATTTATTTAACAAATTTATTTATATATCTATTTATACGGGTTACGGCGTCGTTACTTGCGGCAAAGATCGAGGGAATGGTGGTTCGAACCCTGCCACTGGCGAGGTTGAACCAAAGGGATTGTTCATTGAATTCCACGCTGCACCGTACTCTGTGAGGGGCACCGTACTAGCCTTCCGATAGGGAGGAGGTTGTGACGTTAAATCAAACCATCACTTATTCATGGATTTATTAATTAATTTTTTTTTTTACTAATTTATTTGTTTATGTACATTTTTACTTGTTGAATTATTCGTTTATCTATTCATTTGTCTATTTTATATTTATTTTTGTTTTTATTTTTTATTTACTTGTTCATCAATCAATTTGTCTGTATTTATGTATTTATTGAAATATTCATCTATTTTCTATTCATTCATTTACTTGTTTATTTTTCATTTTCTACACAATCGTAATGTCGTTTTCACTGACAAAAATTCTGATACAAGAATGCATAACATAAAACATGTAAAGGGTCATCACACTGGGCTTCCACGGGTCATCACACTGGGCTTCCACGGCCTTCACCAGCGTCAACAGTTCAGAGTTCGTTTGGTTAAAAATGGCTTCGGTTTCAATATTTAATTTTTCAAATCACCAAATATCAAATTATCTTTCCGTCGTATATAGCAAAGCTGAATAATGAACTAAGAGATTACGAATGTTAGACAAACTGTTGAAATGTTCTTAGAAAAGTCTAGGTTTCTGTAAGTGAAGTCATATTCTAGTTATTCAGAAAGAGGTTGGAGGTAGGGTGTTGGAGGAAAAGTCACCCAGTGTGATAACCACTTTAAGAATTATACTGTGACAAGGAGAATGTTAATTGATGTGAGCGTGAATTGAAATAACATTTTGGAATATTCAATTCCTGTGCCGAGTAAGTATTTGATGCAGAAATATAGATGTCACGTGGGTGGACACACACACACACACACACACACACACACACACACACACACACACACACACACACACACACACACACACACACACACACACACACACACACACACACACACACACACACAAACACAATGTTTATCTTATCTATTTATAAATTTGTTTATATTTTTGCATTCGTGAAATCTTGAATGGATTCCATGCATATGATTTTCCATTAAAATTTTATATCTTTTTAAGCATCATTTTTTTGTAACAAACATTTACATCGCTAGGGAAATATCTGACTTGTAAAGTGTTAAATTCGTTTGTTTAACAAGTGATGTGGACTATTTTCTGATTAAGAATGAAAAACATAATCTTCCTTTTGATGGCTTCCTTCCTCTCTGTCTGTTTTACATTCCCTCCTATTCTTCTCTTCTCTCTTCTCTTCTTTTCTCTTCTCTTCTTTTCTCTTCTCTTCTCTCTTTTCTTCTCTTCTTTTCTCTCCTTTTTTCTTCTCTGCTCTCTTCTCTTCTCTTTTCTCTTCTCTTTTCTCTTCTCTTTTCTCTTCTCTTTTCTCTTCTCTTTTTTTCTCCTCTCTTCACTTTTCTTCTCTTCTTTCTTCTCTTCTTTCTTCTCTCTTCTCTTCTCTTTTCTCTTCTCTTTTCTTCTTTTTTCTCCTCTTCTCTTTTCTTCTTTTTTCTCCTCTTCTCTTTTCTTCTTTTTTCTCCTCTCTTCTCTTTTCTTCTATTCTCTCTTCTGTTATCTTTTCTCTCCTCTCCTCTCTTCCTCTTTTTCTCTTCCCTTCTCTTATTTTCTCTTCTTTTCTCTTCTCTCTATTCTCTCCTCGCTCCTCTCTCCCTCTCTTCTCTCCTCTCTCTTCTCTTCTCTCTCTTCTCTCCTCTCTCTTCTCTCCTCTCTCTTCTCTTCTCTCTCTTCTCTCCTCTCTCTTCTCTTCTCTTCTCTTCTCTCTATTATCTATTATCTTATCTTTTCTCCTCTCTCTCCTGCCTCCCTACCTTTCTTCCTTTTCTCATTTCTCCCAGCCATGTCCTTCAGAACCTGCCAATATTCTTCTTTTATTCCCCTTATCTTTTATCCTACTTCTTCTTTTCGTGCGTAACTTCACACCTAGTAAAGCCATAAATCAGTATCGCCTAATCTGATCCACACAGTCAACATACTCTCGGTGTGGGAACTTCTCTGAGATATATCAATGCTCTGAGGCTGTTTGGTCACCCTCGTAAATGATTTTTCTGCCATTTTAAGCAGGAGGCAGAGCCATATGAGGCTGCCCTAGTATCAGAAGAGCCATAAAATGTCTTTCTTCTTCCCATCCGGGGAAGATGACCTTGCTCGTTGATTGGCCAGAGAGGTCACGACATTATTGATTTCTTGAAACACTCAAACGTTGTAAACAAAGTGGTTTGTGAGAAGGCAAGCGATGGTTTCCTCTTGTGCATCCATAGACCAATTGGTCTCTTCCTCTTCCTTATAAGGGAAGTGGCCAACCAAAGCAAACACCCACTCTTCACCCATTCAACACACAAAGGATTACAAAGGCGGAGCATGGCGACAGGAGACCTTTTGGTCCATAACTAGGTCGGATGCGAAAAAATATAATAACAAAAATAAATAAATAGATAAATAAAAATCATATTAATGTAAATGATAATAAATAAAAATGCATATAGTTAGATAGTAAAAAAACAATTAAATAGTAAATAATAATGAATTGACATAAGAATGAAGGAGACTGCAAGAGACCATAAGGCCTACACTGGACAGTTCGATGTCCGTTACTACCTGTCATTCCTATTCATAAAATATGCAACCTTCTCTTAAAACAGTCAATAGTTTCAGCGCTCACTGCATGATTAATAAGTCTTTTCCATTCGTTAACCAATCTATTGGTAAACCAGTTTTTACCTATTTAATCTTGTTCCTACGATTATATGCTTTTCGGCTAATGCAAACTGACCATGTTTGAGCAAATTTAATTCTTATAAAGAGAGAGAGAGAGAGAGAGAGAGAGAGAGAGAGAGAGAGAGAGAGAGAGAGAGAGAGAGAGAGAGAGAGAGAGAGAGAGAGAGAGAGAGAGAGAGAGAGGAGAGGCATAGTGGGTAAATCCTCAAATGATATTTCATCCTTCGCAACTCCAAAGTAAACCATGAAAATATATGGTTTGATATTTTTTTGCGAAACTTCTTTTATCTTCAGAGCAACGAATAAAGTGACACCTTGTCTCTAGCGCTGATGTCAGACTGGATTACCAGGAAAGGTTTCTCTCTCTCTCTCTCTCTCTCTCTCTCTCTCTCTCTCTCTCTCTCTCTCTCTCTCTCTCTCTCTCTTTCTCTTGTCTCTAGCGCTGATGTCAGACTGGATTACCAGGAAAAGTCTCTCTCTCTCTCTCTCTCTCTCTCTCTCTCTCTCTCTCTCTCTCTCTCTCTCTCTCTCTCTCTCTCTCTCTCTCGCTCTCTCGCTCTCTTACACACACACACACACACACACACACACACACACACACACACACACACACACACACACACACACACACACACACACACACACACACACACACACACACACATTTTTTTCCTAACACGCCATCAGAAAAAGATTTGGTCACCCCGGGAGTGGGTTCCCGCTGCTTTATTACCGCAAATGTAATGTTGATAATAACTCTCGCATCTTCACCCGAGGAGATGACACTGGTCAGGTGGACAACAATTTATGGAGCTTGTTTAGACTTAGGGCAAATTAGCTTCTTCCAGCTGAGTACAGACTCCGAGGCTGACAGGGCTATAACTACCTTAAATGTGGTTCTTTAATCACTGTGTATGCTGCTATTGGTTTATTTGTAGCGAATGATAGATTATTGTATTTGGGGTAGGGGAGGGTCGCTGGTAATATTTTCAACTCAGTCAAGTGGTGTGCTTGATTTGTTTTTTAAATGTTACCTAAAATCAATGTTTTCGGCAAAACTGACATACATATAATAGAGGAATTGTTATTTCATTTTTCACAAAGGTTTTGCCCACTGAGTTGGTTAGTGCGTCTCTACCTGCGGCGGAGGTTGAGGTGACGGCGGTTCAAACCATTCCGTTAGCGAGTTGGACCAAGGATATGGTTCATTAGATTTCACACTACAAAGTCTTTTGTAAGGGGCATCGTCCTAGCCTCTTGATTGGGGGAGTTCGCGTCGTCAAACCGAATTAATCATCATAAAGGTTTTGTATTCACGCTGCAGTAATTAGCAGTATAGTCTAAAGCCATTCCATGCCTTTACCTTAATATCCCTAGTTAGAATAGTTAAGATGTTGATTCCCTAAGGCCAAAAAATTAAGGAACCGACCACCTGGTTCATGTAACAACTTATGATTTCTTCTCCCAATGTTTATTTGGCAAATGATGGATACTGAAACGCTTTTGACCGATGCACTCGGAAAAGCAACATGAATGCAAAGTGCCCTTAAGACATATGACGTCAGTTCTTTAAACAATTTTTCATGTCATCAGGAAACTATTTTCTGCTAACGACACCCTCACCCATGCATCCACAGTATCAAACCTGTCACCTTTATTTATCTACTTATTGTTATATTTTCTTTAATAGAAATTATATATATATTCCAGGTGACGTCATTGTATTGCGACCAATCAATCATTCAGAGTCTACTGCTTAAAGTACGATTTTCTCGGTGCGATGATCGCTCAACGATCATCGTTCATGGCTCAATGATGATCGTCAAACAAATGTCTAGAACACTCATTCTTTGTTTTTGAATGGGTCTATTTTGCTTCGAGCTGCAAAGTACAAAGCTGATCATTTTAACCAACTCTACGAACGCGCTTACCCAAATATGATGCCAGGTAGTAGGATGCGCGTCACCCGCCATTAATGGCTGTGGTAGGATAATATAATTAACGGCACTAAGCAAAACGTACCTAAAGACCAGTCCTAGCCTCTTCCATGAACCGTATGATTATAACAACCTCTGCCATTTCACTCCTGCAAACTTCCCTGTATCATCTCTCCACTTTCTGTTGGTCTCCTTCTTCCACGCTTGCCATCTCGCGGCGTCCAGTCAGTTAAACATTTGCTCTATCTTCCGTCTCGCTGCGTTTCCTGCCCATTTTCATCTTCGCTCCTTCATCGCCTCCGCAGAATCTCTCACTTCAGTTTCTCTTGCCCAACTTGTAATCTTCTTGTCTTTCAGCATCATTCCTGGCATTGATCTCTCCATTCTTCATTTTTTCTTCGTGCACTCCTTAGCCTCGTCTCCATCGTCTTTGTCGATCACCAAGTGTCACATTCATAGATCGTAGGTGGAATTGTACACTGATTGTAAAATTTGCGATAAGACATGCAGGCACTTTCTCGTGATGTTTCTATATTTATCAAATATTTTCCAAGTAATTTAATTTTTATTCCACTTTTTTCCATTTTACCAGTAGGTCTAAAAAAGAAAGAAAAATACTTTTGAACGTCTTCAAGATTCTCACCATCAATCATAGTTGTTTGAATTTGAACTTTAGAGTTGAACATTGTTTGTTTTACTCTTATCTATCTTCAGACCAACATTGAGACTTTACTTGCTGATCTCACTGAGTATATTTTCTAATTTTCTAGTGTCTGGAGGGAGAATAATTTCATCCACATATCTTAGATGATTAGAATATTCCTAATCTGTTGTGCACTGGTGGTATAATAGTAAGCGTGCTGGTCTCGCATTCGCTTAGTTGTGGGTTCGAATCCCGCACTTCTCTACGATTCCCAGGAATGACTGTTACCTCCCCCGACAGTCCAAGTGCATAGGGTAAAGATGACGACTTCGGCCGCAGCTACTCAGCGCCTCATGGCGTAAGGTCCTCATCTTTCTATTCTAATGAAGGACTTCTTAACCCATTCAACTCCGATGACAAGATGTCTTGTCATTTGGTCAAATAAAACAAAAAATCATAAAACACCAAAATGTTTGATCAAACACCAGAAAAATATGACGTCAATCCTCGCTTCGCTCGCAGCGAAGCGCGAGCGAAGCGAGGACTGACGTCATATTTTTCTGGTGTTTGATCAAACATTTTGGTGTTTTATGATTTTTTGTTTTATTTGACCAAATGACAAGACATCTTGTCATCGGAGTTGAATGGGTTAATGCCTCTAGTAGAACAAGTGGTGTTTGTCTTTTAGTTGAACAAGGTTTTCCTCCTCTTTTTGAACTTCGTTCCACCATACTCCAGCTATTTTCTTTTTATTCTATATATATATTTTTTTTTGGTCTGCAAAGGTTTTTAATGTACGTGGAGGTTCTCATCTTCTTTAAATTGTTTCTAATGTCCAAGATTTGGATTTGTTTGGTAGTGCCTACTGAATTCGTTGGCAAACTGCCCGTAAATTCACAACAAGAGCATCCATTATAACACTTGTTGTACATTTTATGTTAACTTGGCTTGATAAAATTGCGACGTTCTCACAGAAGAACGGAATCGTCTGGTGCAAATAAACATCTTAGCCATAAAGGTAATGTCTTCTCAGCAAAATAAAACAATCTGGATTTAGCTAGGAAGGGTATCTTGGTTCCATCCGTACGCTGATGCACACCCCTGTCCGGATAAAATCGTAATATAAAAGATAGTAAAGATCTTAATCGCATAAATGTATAATCAAGAGAGTCTGGTCTCTTAAGGGGTTTGGATTCTTTCTAGTGAGGTTGGATTCCCCTTAAAAGGGGTTGGATTCCTCTTAAAAAGGTTGGATTCTTTTTAGAGAATTCAGACCCTTTAAAAGAAATCAAAACTGCATAAATGTATAATCAAGAGAGTCTGAAGATCTTAAGGGGTTTGGATTCTTTCTAGTGAGGTTGGATTCCCCTTAAAAGGGGTTGGATTCCTCTTAAAAAGGTTGGATTCTTTTTAGAGGATTCGGATCCTTTAAAAGAAATCAAAACCGCATAAATGTATAATCTAGAGAATCTGAAGATCTTAAGGGGTTTGGATTCTTTCTAGTGAGGTTGGATTCATCTTAAAAAGGGGTTGGATTCATCTTAAAAAGGTTGGATTCTTTTTAGAGGATTCGGATCCTTTAAAGGAAATCAAAACCCATAGAGCAGGGGTTCGTAACCTGAGGTTTGTGAACCCTCAGGGGTTCTGTGGGCGGTTTCCAGGGGTACTTGGATGACGAGCGAAAGATTAGTTAAGCATTTAAGTCTGCAGATAAAGAACATTGATGCTAATGATTAACTGATGATTAAACTCACAACTTGAACAGTTTGATATCCATTGCAGTGCCATTGTATATTTAATTAGTCTTAATATATTATCATTCCGTTTTCTGTGTCAGGTTAATGGAGGTACGGGTCGATGGTCTGAGGACTCTTGGGGTACGTAACGGGAAAAAGGTTGAGAATCCCATTAAGAGGAATCAAATCCCATTTAAAAGGATTTAACCCCCTTAAGAATGATCCAATCCCGTTTTTAGAATTCAGTCCCCTTAAGCACAGTGACGCCTATTCAACGGAATGAAGATATTTGGCGTTAGGCAGAATAAACACTATAAATGGTGTCACTATAATCGTTTTGATGTGTTGACCTTTCCTGCAGTGATCTCATCTCAACCAAGTAAAGGGTACAGCATGTCGACAAAAAAAAAGTATAATTTAGTGCATCATTAATGATTGATCAAAAACCTACAAAGTTCTACTGAAATTGAGCGTCAGTGGACGAAGAAAGAAGCAACATTGATTTATTAAGAAATCAACAATATTCTACAGGATAATGTATATAATGGTGATAATGCAGAGGTGCTCTGGACTTATGCAACACCCTGTAGAATTGTCTAGCTTGGGCCAGAAGAAAATCTGTAGGGGGCGTCGCCGTGGCGAATGGATAAGAAGACTCGTTGGGTCAGAAGGGTTGAATCCATTCTCTATTTAGAATAATTTCCGCTCCGTCTGAGACTGTGGACACCGAACGCATAAATTTTCAGAGTCAAACAAGATTTGCCAAAGAAGTCACCTGCGGGCGAAAGGCGCTTGATTCTCGTGCATATTCACTTTGCGACGAAATTAATCGATCCGTGGATCATAATTCATCTGGAAAGGATCTAAGAAAAACACTTTTGATGCTCCTAAATGCAGGATTCAAACTCGAATTGTAATGATACATGATCGAGGCGTGCGAGTAGATCTGGGGGCAGTGAGGATGAAAAGGAGCCAAATTACAGTGATTTTCGTGTTTTCCTTTATAATTTCTCGAGGAAGAGAATTAAGTCGTTTATGAGACTTAATCTTTTCCTTATGAGCCAACCAAATCCACAAAGACTTTTCTTTTGACAGCAAACCCTTCCCACCTCAAACCCAAGGCAGGAAAAATACCAAAAACGTGTATATATATAATCCCAAGGCTAATGTGGAAAAAGTTCGCTTAATGTTGATAATATTTTTTTTTATTTTTTTTTTTTTTTTTTTTTTTTTTTTTTTTTTTTTGCATCCGACCTAGATATGGATCAAAAGGTCTCCTGTCGGCATGCTTTGCCTTTGTAATCCTTTGAAGGAGACTTTCCTTTGCTAGGCGGTCATATTCCTGTTAATGCCCATATTTCATCGGACAGAATTAAACATTAGGAGTTGTCCAGGTATTATAAACAGCCATCCACTATGCAAGTTGCAAAAATGTATTCGAAAACGTCGACGCCCATTTATTGGTCTTCCAGTGTGTTTAAATGGTGACGCACATAAGGCTGAACGCAGACAGTTTAGAAAAAATAAAATAGATAAACAAATAAGCAAACATTCCCCAAGGACGAGGATTGCGTGGATAGCCTAAACGAGCTCTTGTCAATGAGTGCACAGGGCAATAAATTCACAAAAGGAAACAAACGACAAGATTAAAGTATCAAAATACATAAAGGGAAGAGAAAACGCAAATTTGGATAAAAGAAAAAGGAAATGAAACGGAGAACAAAAAGAAAGAAAGGCATGGACTTGGTAAAGAGGGAAGGAAAAGGAGGGAATAGAAAAAGAATAGATAAATAAATAAAGAAAGAAGAATTAAGGAGCTGAGAGATGAAGAGAGAAAAATTAACGAAAGAGAGAAGGTAAATGTACCAGAAAGAATAAAGAAATAGGAAGACAGGAGTCAGAGAAGAGGAAAAGGGAACTGAATAGAGGATAAAGAAATGAGAAAGAAATGAATAAGAAGTAAGGAGGTGAGAGATTATGACAAAGGAAGAGAAAAGACGAATAAATGGGTATGAAATGCATAAATGAGGAAAAATCAAGATGAATTTCTCTGATGATAAATATTATTGTAAAGGTGAGAGGCGAAGAGGGTAAACTGATACATCAAGACAAATATAGGAATTGAAATTGGAAGTTGAATTCAATACAAAGAAATATAGAATCCTAGAAATGGGCAAAAACCAAATTGACAGTGTCGAGCAGCTATAAATTAGGATATGAATTCGTTACGGAAGCAAGGAAAAAGAAGAATTTAGATAACCTGTCACTAGAAAACAACGACAAAGGAACAAATAGAGATACTTATAAATTGTTAATGAGCATAGAGTGACCTTTTTGGATGAGGACATGAGAAAGCAGTTCATATCCAACCCAGACTGGAGTATGCAGCAGTGGTGTTAGTATTATTGCTTCATATAAGTACGAATTCAGATATTCTAAAAGTCCGCTTCAGAGCTTGATGAACATTTAGGCTTAAAACTCGGCATCAAGAGACATCTTAATCATCGAGGTAAAGCCCCTGTCAAGTTAGTTCGTTTGAGTAGAAATGACTTGGGTTATGATATTCTATTTTTCAATTCTCCAAATGTCAAATCACCTTTGCGTCATATATTAAGAACTGAATGACGAACTAAGAGAAGTTAAACCTAGAATACGAATATTAGATACATTGGGGAATTGTAGACTTGGGGAAATCTAGAATACTGTAGGCGAAGTCGTTTTCCAGCTTTTCAAATTCACAACATCTGACGAGAATCTTGAACGTGTGACGAAGGCTTGAGTCATGTGACGTCGCAGTGATCAGAATCTTGACAGATGTTAAATCTGTAATTCAATAGGGAAACGTATGTCTGGTACAGGAATTCCCAGATATCTAGTAGGACGACCTGTCCGAGTGTCCGACTTCGAGTGTGTACCAATGTAAGGTTTACACTGTTTGTAGACAGCTTACTGAAGAAGACCGAGTCGGTCGAAATGTATAAGCAATAAAGGAGTTCCACCCCATCTTCGTTTGTTCTTCCTCCACCCACATTCATACGTGTGTGTGTGTGTGTGTGTGTATGCGTATGTGTGTGCGTGTGTGTGTGTGTGTATGTGTGTGCGTGTGTGTGTATGTGTATGTGTGTATGTGTGTGTGTGTGTTTGTGTGTGTGTGTGTGTGTATGTGTGTGTATGTGTGTGTGTGTGTGTGTGCACACTGTATAGATTAGCAGCCAAAGCTGGATTACCCCCACGTCTTCCTCATAGAGACCCTTTTTCGTATACATTCATTTCACATCGGCACATAACATCCTTTACATACGTCATTTCTTTCTTTCCAAAATTTTTTCCACACATTCCTGTATCATGGACCCAACCTATAATTCATTGATATATCTAAAACTCTAAAGCTCTTTTCACCACATCAGCTCTCTAATTCCAGACTAGATAATTTCATGGATTGGGATGATAGGTAGTAATGAACATGAAACTGCCTAATGTAGGTCTTATGGTCTCTTGCAGTCTCCTCCATTCTTGTGTCCTTGTGTCTTTTTTCCGAGCTTAGAGCTAACTCTACTTCTTTTTATTTTCTGTGGATCGTTCTTCATTCATTATTTCTATATATACGCCTCTGCTTTCTCTGGTCTATTCTGTCGACAATCGTTTTCCAACACAGAAATGTTAGAGGCTGGTAAACGATCTGGAGACACCGCTAAGTCTAAAACTAGAAACTTCAATAAGAAACATTTTAGGGAGACTGCAAATCGTTGGTTTTATAAAGAAATAAACGATTCGGTTTACGAATAGTGTCGCGAACTACTATCAGGAGGCTAGGACGGTGCCTCCTTATAGAGTAATATAAACCATGCCCTTGGTCCAACTTGTTGGTGGCAGGGTTTGAACTACCGTCACCTCAACCTCCGTCGCAAGTAGCGGCGCTCTAATCCGTTTGACCAAGGAGATAAACAGAAAATACCCAAAAAAAGAAGCAGATGTCGACTGCTGAAACAGTTTTACCCTCAAGTTTAACAAACGTCTGAATATCATGCTGGCAATACCCTTTCCCCCGTTCTCTATGATTTAGTGTGTCCTTACAGATCCATCGTCTCTTATAGATATATTTTAACAATGTTCATAACTAAGACCACGTGTATGCAATTGTAAGCTTGTTCAGACGCAAAGTCATGGCAAAGAAAAAGACCTGGAGAACATAAACTAAAACTTCAGGATAATTGGAGAGATGTGTATGGAGATTGCCCCTGCGTGCTGTTGTATTGCTTGCTTTATGGATGAGCCAAGTGTCGGGGAAGAGTAGTTGAACACTCACTAAATCACGTTCTCAAAAAGGACCCATTGGAGATGTGAAGGGAAGAGGGGTATGATTTGCTGGGGGATGCATCGACGGATGGACGAAAATGAAGACTGACTGAGTGAGGAATTGGCAGTGAGAAGAGTTGAAGGATAAGTTGAGAGAATGGAGAGAGGAAGGGCCAGGGAATATAAAGGAGAGCACTAGTAGGAAGGAGTAGTCTGTGAGTAGGGAGATTGGGGACCAGGAGATGGAATGATTTACTGAAGGATGCATCGACGGATGGACGAAAATGAAGACTGACTGAGTGAGGAATTGGCAGTGAGAAGAGTGGAAGGATGAGTTGAGAGTGGAGATAGGAAGGACCAGGGAATATAAAGAAGAGCTCGAGTTGGAAGGATGAGTTGAGAGTGGAGAGAGGAAGGACCAGGAAAGAAGAGCACGAGTTGGAAGGATGAGTTGAGAGTGGAGAGAGGAAGGACCAGGAAAGAAGAGCACGAGTTGGAAGGATGAGTTGAGAGTAGGGAGATGAGGAAGCAGGAGATAGAAAGAAGAGTGTATGAGGGAGGGTGAGTTGAGAGTGGAGAGAGGAAATGGAAATAGAATGATTGGATTAGGAATAGAAAGGGGAGTTTGGGGAGGAGGGGGAGTTAGACTTAGGAGTAGGAGTCGATTGCAGGAGAACGATTTGTTCTTTAGGAGTTGTAGGTAGAAATGGGAGTGGGATAAGAAATTTGGGAGTTGTAGGATGAGTTGAGAGTTGAAAGAGGAGTTAAGATGGGATAGAAGTTAGAAATGGGAGCAGGAATTAAGATTAGTAGACGAGTACATTTGAAAACAAGTAGATGCTTGTGGTACAGGCGAATGCTTGTCATTAAAATAATATATGAGCAAAAGAATTGGGTCTTGATCTATGATCTAAGCAAATTCAAAATCAGCTGGAAGTAGGAACGTAAAATAGAAATCGTAAGATTGGAACAAAATATTTTGGAAATGGATTATTTATAACTGTGGTAAGATAAGTGTTGTAATTAAAACGTATTATGAGATGGGAATTCATTACAGGAACGGCAAAGTTATTATCAATAATAGCGATGTCTCTCTCTCTCTCTCTCACTCACACACTCACACACTCACACACTCACACACTCACTCACTCACTCACTCACTCACTCACTCACACACTCACACACACACACACACACACACACACACACACACACACACACACACACACACACAATAAGAACATTTATATGTGCATCGACAACGTGTTAAGATGTGAGGGTTTGGAAGGATGTCAGGTGATTGTTGGATGGGTTGGATCTTTGGCACAGATACCCCCTTACAAAGGGGAAAAAAATCCTTGGTACATTTGTATTCAAAGGCACATATAGGTATGCATATACCTGTCCATTTAGAGGGTATTGATGATGTGCATATGAAAGATTGATACGTCTTGTTGGTTGAATATTTAACTCGGGTTTTATGTCAAAACTTTCCTCCTGAAAGTGAGCCTTGCTCAGTATGTTCACTCCCTCGGTCCCCATGAATGGTTAACAAGAGGCTAAAGTCTCGTTGATACGTGGCTTGTTTAGTAGCGGCTAGTGGTAATTGTTGCAAGTTAACTTACTAGGCAAGTAAGTGTTCACACTAGGATAGTTTGGAGGCAAGTGGACTTGACTAACTGTCCGTCGACACTGGGCAAGTAGTGGGCTAGTTTACAAGTCGCTAGCACTACTGGCTACTAAACTAGTCCTGTGTCAATGAGATTTTATGATATGTTTTCTTGTGTGAAAGAAATGTCATCATACAAATACTGTACGAGTATAGGATCCCATCACGACTGCTGCTCGTTAGTCAAATGACCTACTCGATTTGGGTAATTATCTCCTCCCAATTAGCTCCTGAAGACAACGTGTAAGTAATTCTAGGCGCTTGTAGGAAGGAAATGGAGAGAAGGGCAGATTCGATCATCGCTCCTGAATGGTGTCCTAACTCGTCTTTCTTCGAGTCTGTTGTCATCATCTGCTTTGAGAACTTTGCATGGTGTGTGCGCCCAGAATATCAGGTAGGGTTTCTTACACACACACACACACACACACACACACACACACACACACACACACACACACACACACACACACACAAAAACCACACACACACACACACACACACACACACACACACACACACACACACACACACACACACACACACACATATATATATATATATATATATATATATAATTTTTTAATGGGAGCATATGGAGTTTGCAACGCAACGTTAGAGTTTGTATCATATGCGATCTGCTCGACAAAGAGGAAGAAAACATAAGAACACAAGAATAAATGAGACTACAAGAGACCATAAGGACTACACTAGGCAGTACTATGTCCATTAACACCTATCATTCACATCCATAAAGTTATCTAAGCTTCTCATAAAATAGCCAATAGTTTCAGCACACACTCGTATAAAACTGATTTATGGATAATGCTGCCACCTTACGCACACAACTACCCGCCCACAAGAGTTGGAGTAACGGCTCGCAGCGCAGCGATACTGAAATAATTTCAGCCCTGGGGGATTTGAACTCGGACCACTGGGGTAGCGGTTGCGAGTGTCACCACTGCGACGTCGAGCCGTATGTGTGTGTGTGTGTGTGTGTGCGTGTGATTTAGTGTGCGAATGTGTGTGTATGTATATGTTTATATATTTTTCAACTGATATATGCTACAGCACCTTCCAACAAGGGCATTTTTCCATTTTCTTTCATTTATTAAAGAAATAACGGGTATACAAAACTAAGGCTGTCAATATAACCAACAAGACTGCCTAAGGTAAATATATATTCATAACAAATGTGTTGGGTATTTTTGTTCTAATTCACAACACTTTTTCTCCTAATTGTCAAAGTCATGGTCCTATGTGATTTCAATGAATAGTAAATACCAATCCAAGTTGTTCATATGAATTTGTTTTACGCTTGAAGCGTTAATCACAGACGCCATTCCCCGTCCGTATTAGATGGATAAAACACAGTGCAGCGAGGTGCAGTTCTTTTACAAAAGTTCCCAACAGCTATAGTTCTTTTTTCTCTATGTCCATTCATCTATGGAATAGAAGAGAGCATACACTTGTTTTCATTGCTATCGATTTCTATTTGTATTCATTGTGTTTTTTCTTTATTTTCTAAATAATGACATATAGGATCTACATCAGTAATCTATCAATTAATCGTGTTATAGACAAAACGAACATACACTGCCTCGTACCTCGATTTCCTGGAGCTATATACCCACCTCCCCCCCCACACACGCACACACACACACACACACAGACACACACACACACACACACACACACACACACACACACACATGAACACACACGCACACACACGCACACACACACACACACACACACACACACACACACACACACACACACACACACACACACACACACACACACACACACACACACACACACACACACACACACACACACACACACACACACACACACACACACATACACACACTATAGTAAAATCCACAAGTGACTTTCACTTTCAAGATACTTCTTGTCAAAACAGATGGTTGGTAAGCAAATGCGGTTTTGAAAGTAGGGCGCCAGGAAATTAAGAAGGAAAGAGGATTAGACAGTTTTCAAGAGGTCGGGACGTTGGGTAGCGAGGGATTGTAACCACAAACCAGATAACTTGTGGTAATTAGATGGAGCTTCATTGATGGAATTTAGTGAGACGTAATGAAAGGAAGGTGTGTAGTGGTTCATTTACAAAATGTAAATCTCCATAGAGAATAAAAAGGAAAACATATTGGATAAATGAAGCGAATATTGGTGCGCGGTCAACATATCTGTATTCAGGTAAAGTCAAAGAGGGGAAACGGGAAGATAAAGTTTTGCTAGAAGAGCGGCAGAACTCGAGCATATAGAAACATTGCCAGAATAAGATCAACGTTACAGGAGGGTATAAACGTGACCAGGAATGGTCTAATGTTCCCCAGAGGGGTAAGACGCCTTTGGGTTGAATATGTAAAGCACCATGTGAGCATAAATCCAGAGGGCGCGGTGAGACGGAGAACAAATGACATTAGGTAGAGACTCTATAAGGAACAGGACCACTAATTCAGTACGAGTCAAATTCTCGCGGGCAGCATCGGCTGCCATATGTACGATGCATCACACTCCTCGAATTATAAGATATAAAGTCACTGCTGTATTACTCGTTCTCTTTTACTCTTGAGTAATAATATACACAGAAAACGTGATCAAACCAGTTCGCAGGATCCGGGGGTAACTCGTGTACAATTACAAAAAAAAAAAAAAAAAAAAAAGTAAATAAATAAATAGAATAAATAAACAAACAAGTAAAATTAATAAATAAATAAAATAAATAGATAAATAAAATAAAATCAAGACTGACGCCGGCATCATCGTATACTCATTCGTGCCTAATGGCGCCAACGTAGTCTTCATCGTAACGAAGTGGTTAAGTGGGATTGGAAGAAGTTCCAAAGGATATGGATATGAAATGAGGTGAGATTCGAGCCATCTCAAAGAGTTATCACACTGGGCTTCCACAGCTTCACCAGCGTCAACAGTTGAGAGTTCGTTTGAGTAAAAACGACTTCGTTTACAATATTTCATTTTTAAAATGTACGAATATCAAATCATCTTTCCATCATATATAGTAAAGCTGAATAATGAATTAAGAGATTGTGAACCTATACGAATGTTAGATATACTGTTGTGATATTCTAGTATTTAAATGGAGGTTAGAGGTAGGACGTGGTAGGAAAACTAGCCCAATGGGATAACCCTTTCAGGCTTCTACAGGGATCAATTCTGATTCAAAGTAGCCAAAGTAGCCAAAGTAGCCTTGAATCTATGCCAAGGATGATTTAGATTTTGCCAACTCACGGCGCAAGCAAAGGAACTCCAAATTTGGAAGGGACAGGAATAATGATATTCTTCCGTTAGGTGGAGAGAGGCTGAAGAGGAGAAAAAAGTAGAGGAGAATATAAGAGATGTAAGGAATGAGGGAGATAGAAAAGGAAAAGGGAGGGGAGACAGTATAAGAGAGGAATCACGAGACCATAAGGCCTACATTAGGCAGTTCCATCTCCCTTACCACCTTTCATCTCTAACCATATAATGTTATCTAATCTTCTTTTTAAACAATCAATTGTTTCAGCACTCATAATATGGTTAATGAGTCTACTCCATTTGTTAACCACTCAGTTTGTGAACCAGGTCTTTCCTATTCCCTTTTTAAAACTGATTTTTTTATATTTAAATCCCACACTACGAGTCCTGTCTTGCTGCCTTAATATGATGACCTTATTTGCATTACCCTTGTTAAAGTTCTTGACCCATTTGAATACCTCTATTAGATCACCCCACACTCTTCCTCCTTCCAGAGAGTATGAATTAAGGTGCCTAAGCCTGCCTTCTTATGGTAAATTTATAAGCTCATGTATCGTTTTGATCATTCACCTCTGTACTGATTCTAATGAATTATCTATGGTTTATGTTGAATATCATAGTCAAGAGTGGGTTTAACTACCACCAGATAGAGTTTAATGATTACTTCTGCACATTTGTTTGTAACCGTATGAGCAATAAATCCTAATGCCCTGTTACCTCTATTCTTGGCACTAATGCACTGTTTCCTGGATTTTAGGTCCAGACTCACTAACACTCCTATGTCCTTTTCACAGTCAGTTTTCTTTAATATGGCATTATCTAAGCTATACCTGGGGAATGAAAGAAGAGATCAGAATAAAAGAAGGGCAGGGGTTGGGGAAAACATAGAAAAGGGGGCAAAGCTAATAAGATGTTTCAGGTGTACGATAACAAAAGAGAAGTGCAAGAAGAAAAGAAAAGTAGGATATATGGAAGGAAAAGGAAGGAAAAAGAATGAATATAATCGAGAAGGGAAGCAGAAGAGAAGTCGACCGAGGAAGACGAGGATGGAAAGGGAAAAGTGGGCCAGAATTCAGAACACGAAAAACAAAATAATAAAGGAGAAGTGCAAGGAAGAAATTAATAACAGAAGATAAGGAAGGAAAAGAAAGGGAAAAGAAAGAATACAATCGAGAAGGGAAGTAGGAGAGAAGCTGACCGAGAAAGACGAAGAAA
>NC_134804.1:52362430-52382430 GCF_046742065.1 Oratosquilla oratoria
CATTAAACCGAATTATCTCTTGGGCAAAAGAGATAAGAGATAAGATAAGATGAGATAAGATGAGAGATACGGGGAAAGGGGCGCATGCAGGAGAAGCGAGGAGGATAATGTCAGCGTTGAGACAAGTGACTTTTAGAACAAGATTCATTGGTTTGCGGCAAGTACACGTCACCAAAAGCGGCGAAGTCTTGAAGTTTTCTCTCCCTCCCTTCTCTCCGTCTCAAGAGGTCATCACACTGGGCTAATTTTCCTCCGACATCCTACCTCCAACCTCCATTTGAATAACTAGAATATGACTTCGCTTACAGAAATCTAGACTTCTCTAAGAACATTTCAACAGTATGTCTAACATTCGTATAGGTTTAGAATCTCTTAGTTCATCATTCAGCTTTGCTATATATGACGGAAAGATGATTTGATATTTGGAGATTTGACAAATTAAATATTGTAACCGAAGTTGTATTTACTCTAAACTCTCGTGGAAGCCCAGTGTGATAGCCCCCTTGAGTCAACTCAGCTTCAACGAAAGGAACGAATCTCTACGACTCTTTCTGAGAGTCCTGACTCACCTTTGACTCAAAGTTCAGGACTCTGGAAGAGTCTTCAGAGGCCCCTTGAGTCAACTCAGCTCCAACGAAAGGAACGAATCTCTACGACTCTTTCTGAGAGTCCTGACTCACCTTTGACTCAAAGTTCAGGACTCTGGAAGAGTCTTCAGAGGCCCCTTGAGTCAACTCAGCTCCAACGAAAGGAACGAATCTCTACGACTCTTTCTGAGAGTCCTGACTCACCTTTGACTCAAAGGTCAAGACTCTGGAAGAGTCTTCTGAGGCCCCTTGAGTCAACTCAGCTCCAACGAAAGGAACGAATCTCTACGACTCTTTCTGAGAGTCCTGACTCACCTTTGACTCAAAGGTCAAGACTCTGGAAGAGTCTTCAGAGGCTGCGAGATACCCATCAACGTACCTGCAGTCGGGGAAAAGAAAAGAAAAGAAAAAAATTACTTTCATTTAACACTTCAGTGGTTTTCATGGTTCTCTAAATCAACTTCCACAGACGGTGGAAGAATGTATAAAGTAACAGTTGAAGTTGTTTTTTTATTAATATAATTATTGTTATCATTGTTATCATCATCATAATCATCACCACCACCATTGTTGTTATTTTCATCATTATTATCTATATTATTATTGTTATCATTATTGGTATTATTGTTATTAAAATTATTTATATTACTATTGTTATCAATATTGGTATTGTTGTTATTCTTAGAATTATTTCTTTATATTTCTCCTAATATAATAATTATGAAAATCAGAATTGTGGTAGTGATAGCGTAAATAATAATAAAAATAACGATTAATAGTCGGTAATGATTTTTGTAACAGTAGTGATAATAAGACCTATAATTTAGAGTAGCTAGGATCGAGTCTGTCATTTTTATTTCAAACGCTTTGGAGAATGCTGGGACAAATGGCAGTCACTGCTGGTAACCAGAAATACATGCGGGACTCGAACCCATGACTTGAAAGATACGAGACAAGCATGGTTCCGATTACGCCACCAGCACATATCCAACTAATGTAAAGCTGATCAGAAACTAAACGTGGCGGCACACTAGGCGAGCATGCTACTTGCTTTTGCTATTTCGTTTGAGAAGAAACGACTTCGGGTACAAGACCTCCGTAAGAACATCTCAATAGCTTCTTTTAGTTCGTCATTCAGCTTCTCACTATAAGACGTAAGATCGTAACCGAAGTCGTTTTTACTCAAACGAAGTATCAAAAGCAAGTAGCATGCTAGCGAGAAACGCCTAGTGTGCCACCACCTTCAGCATAATAGAAACAGTGGGGTGTTTAGTCCAAGAACCCAAAAAACCCTCTCTCTCTGCCAATCGCCAAGTGGCATAGTCCAGAACATACAAAAGGCACAAAATCAAGTTTTAATCCTAGACAGACGCCGGGACATAAATCCCCATTCTGTCCCAAATCTTATCCTAATCGTAACTAGATTTACCGCCTGGGACCAGTTTGCTCTCGGAAGAACTAGTAATTATCTGGACGCAACTCTGTGCACCGGCGGCGCTAATTGCTACAAATGACAAACCACCTAATTATCACGTAACAGGGCATCATTTGCCTGTCGGAGCCCAAAAACCCTGACAGAAAGTTACGCATAAATTCGATTTATGTGTCTTTGTGTGTGTGTGTGTGTGTGTGTGTGTGTGTGTGTGTGTGTGTGTGTGTGTGTGTGTGTGTGTGTGTGCGTGCGTGCGTGTGTGTACATGCAGGCAAATGGAGACAGGTGGACAGGGTGAAGAGTGAGTGACACACACACACACACACACACACACACACACACACACACACACACACACACACACACACACACACACACACACGAGAGAGAGAGAGAGAGAAGATAGAGACAAGATAGAGACAATCAGACAGGTAAGAGGGGGCGAGAGAGATATAAAGAGAGCTGGTTAAAATTTTCAGTAATTTTTTAAATGTTTTACCTTATATATATATATATCTAACCACGAGAAGCTTATTTTTGCGCTTATTCTAATCTATCGCTTTCTTTTAGTCCACCGCACGTTCCTACCCCATACAAATAAAATCTTCAGTCATCATTTAAGTCCAAATCTACCAGGCATGTTACCAGAACGTAATATTTACTTGGGATAAGTTTTTTCCCGCTGCAGGGTCATCCATGGCTTTAGAGGAAACTTTGAAAAAAAGGGACAGTATGGGGTTATCACACTGGGCTATTTTTCCTCCGACATCCTACCTCCAACCTCCATTTGAATAACTTCAATATACATACATACATATACCAAAGGCTTTTTCCCCCTACATGAGGGGTAGCCAAAAAGAAAAAGGCTTAGAAACCACTCCCACCCATTCCATTTCCTATAGATATTTCACTCCCCTCCACCCTCCTCCCTCCCTCCTATCTTGGCACCTCCTGGATGACGGGTCATCCCTGCATCCTGTCCACTGCCCTGGGTCAGAAGCAGTGTCGCAAGACGCAGCACATCCACAGCAAGGCCGCTTCATAAATTCGGCGACCCCCCTCTCTCCGTCCCCTCATGCAGAAAAGGAGAAGACGGGGAGAAACCCCTTCCGCTTAAAGAAATCTAGACTTCTCTAAGAACATTTCGACACTATGTCTAACACACGCATAAGTTTATAGTTTCTTAGTTCACCATTCAGTTTTGCTATTTATGACTGGAAGATGATTTGATATTTGGAGATTTGAACAATAAAATGTAACCGAAGTCGTTTTTATTCAAACGAACACTCAACAGTTGGCGCTGGTGAAATCCATGAAATTCTTTATCGGAGATGTCTAGGTGTTTCACATGTTAGACAACTAATCAGTTAAGTTTGTTAACGATAGCCGAACATAATTTGACTTGAAGTATCCCAAAACCTGAAGAAAGTGAGACTTCACTCGTAACATCTTTCAAATTTCATGCTTTGCTATTCAAAATACATATATATATTTAAAGGACAATTGATCAGTTAAGTTTGTTAACGATATTCGAACATAATTTGACTTGAAGTATCCCAAGACCTGAACAAAGTGAAACTGCACTCGTAACATCTTTCATGTTTTGCTATTCAAAATATATAAGTTTTTTAAAGAACCAATCCCTAATACAACTGAATACCTATGATTCTAAGCGATAATATTCTAGCTACTATTCTCTTGTTTGGCACCGAATCAAAAGTTTTATATTCCGTACACCGGAACTTCTGTCCTGGTACTTTAATGTTGGGGCTGGGATGGGAGGGATGGAAAGGATAGTGGAGGTGCCTGAAATGGATGGGAATAAGTACGTGCCTCTGACTTGGCTAGCTCCCTTAAAGGGAGGAAAAAGCTCTTGGTATATACTGTAGATAGATAGATAGACTTTTATGTTCACTCTACGTATAACAGAACTGCAGTACACACGTGACACCATGTTCCTCTATTGTTGTCACATGGGTATACGACCTCACGTATCGCTCCTTTAACTGCTTCGCTAACGCTCACAATAAATAATTTACAAGTGCCACCGAAGTTGTAAAAGACTTCGCTACACGTGACCAGACTTAACTTGGGCGATAACCAGTTCCTCTCTGCCTCCAGTCTTGGTTTCGAGGGACATCAAGCTGCAGAGCTTCTGATCATACGTGTTAAGCCGCCAAGCAAACGACTAAGCACAATAATGTCACAGTGCTACTCTTGAGGTTTTCTTCTTGAAAAGTGTCTTTTTATGGTCATAGTAAAAGACCAAGTGAATTTTTTTTTCTTTTTTATATTTATTCAATAATTCATCTCTTTATTCATTTATGTTTGTTAGTTTATTTGTTTGCTTTATATATTCATCTATCTATCTTTATGTATTTGAGTGAGTGATTGAATGATTTATCTGTTTATTCATCTATGTATCTATGTTTATTCATTTATTTATTTGTATATTATCTATTTACTTATTCATTTGCTTGTTCACTTATTTATTTATTTATTTATCTTTATTTATTTAGTCACATATGTTTATTTAATCATTTATTCATTCATCTATTTATTTTTCATTTCCGACAACTAACTTCTTGAATAGATGGAATTACAATGCAATATCCATAACATCATCTCCAAAATATGCCACCGTTCTACATTTATTACTGAAAATACTAAATAAAAGTTAAACTTTAACTCAAACTAAAACATATACAGTACGCCATCGCACAGAAGTGAAAAATCTCCAAAGCTCTATGCCCTCAACCACTGCTTAAACTCCACGTGCATTTAACGACCTCGTTAACTACTTGTTTAACTACTGTACCAGACCAACGGCTGGCTAAGGTCGATGTCATACTGTCCGGTACCGACACTCCGGCTTCTTGTTGGCCATAGCAGTCTCCCTGAGGAACCATTAGACTCCAAAGGTTATGATATTCTGTTAACCAGAGGGGGAGATGGTGGTCGTTATATCAAGTTCTGGCTGCTGTCGCCAAGTGATTTTATTAAGCTAATCGAACCTGGCCATAACCTGGCTGCATGCGGCCCCACCGTAGAGTGTGACGTGGCATCCATGCGGAGCCCGCCTAGTCTAAGTTGATAGGTTTCCGCGGAGAAGGACTGAACCGGGCGGGTGGCATCAGCAACGACAGCAACGGCTGCTTCAGGGACCTGGTTGGCATCGCGTCTTGACCGAAGTGATAGTGGATGGAATCCATAATCGCGCCACAGCAATCTGAATAGCCAAGTGGAGTATAACCCGCCTTCGGTATGCGGCGGAGGATTTGTGTCTCTTGTGGCGGATTTTGTAGTATGTTTTGTTAAAGTGGCAGCACATTTGACATTTCTCACTAGCATGCTACTTGCTTTTGATACTTCGTTTGAATAGAAACTACTTCGGTTAAGATCTCGTTTTTCTAATTTCCAAATGTCAAATTATTCTTTCATTCTGAGAAGCTAAATGACGAACTAAGAAAAGTTAAACCTAGAATACGAATGTTAGACACATTGAGGTGTTCATACGGAATTCTAGAATAATATAACCGAAGTAATTTCTACTCAAACTAAGTAGCAAAAACAAGTAGCATGCTAGGCTAGTGTGCCGTCACCTTAAGGAAGTTCTAGTAGCCTGGCTGGGTCTGTGTTGGAGAAAGTGGGAATTTTTTCGGTGGACGTGCTGGTGGGTAATGGATAGTGTTGATAAGGAGATAGGTGGTGAAAGGTGACGGTGCTGTCACTGGTGGATATTCTACTAGTTTTGGTGATTAGGGAATTGTTGGTGAAGACTGGCGATGGTGTATAAGGCAGTGGTGGTGATAAAGATATTAGCCTGACACCATGAGTATATGGTTCAAGAAAAAATCGAATCTCAGCAAGATTGATCCTTGGTTGATTTTTTTTTCAGAGCGATCTTGAATAAATGGTTTGATGAAATGATAAGCAAATTTTTGGTAGTTGAGTAGAACTGATTTGACCTCAGAGTACACGGACTACTGCTCAAATCCCAGCTAGGTTGGCAATTTATTTAAACATTCGAAACGAGTTTAATACATGCGTAAACACACACACTTACGCACGCGTGCACACACACACACACACACACACACACACACACACACACACACACACACACACACACACACACACACACACACACACACACACACACACACATATATATATATATATATATATATATGTATATATATATATATATAAAATTAATTGCTCACCTTATTTCACTTCTGTTCACTGTGATAGAGCTTCTTGACCTTAATTTTCTTTATTAAATTGTACGCAGTCATCTATTTTTTTTCTGCGTGTGTTTATTTAAGAATAAATTCTCTTAACTTTTCTTCGATTCAGTGCATTTCTGAGGAGAAACAGCGAATGAGTTCAAGTCCTGAAATCCATTTGTCTTTCCACGATATGACACTTAAGTCAATCAATGTCTCTTCTTTTTAACTTTTTCCTTTTCCAAACTTAACCCATCTATAGTTTTATTATTGTATTTTCTTTTATTAGGAATTTTGTTGTTTTTATTCTTCTTTTCAGGTATCCTTCCATTTTCTTCTTTTACCAATTCGCCACATTTTTCATTATTTCTTTTCTTTTTTCTTAATTTCATTGTGTTTTTAATCTTCTTAGGTCTCATTCCTTTCTCATCTCTTTCACCAACGCCCCACACTTGTTATCATTTCTTATAATTTTTCTTACATCCTTTGCTATGTCCTTCCACCTTTCTCCTTCGTTCCTCCTTCGTTCCTCCTTCCTTCCTCCTTCCTTCCTCCTTCCTTCCTCCTTCCTTCCTCTTTCGTTCCTCCTTCGTTCCTCCTTCCTTCCTCTTTCGTTCCTCCTTCGTTCCTCCTTCGTTCCTCCTTCCACCTTCCTCCTTCGTTCCTCCTTCGTTCCTCCTTCGTTCCTCCTTCCACCTTCCTCCCTCCTTCCACCTTCCTCCCTCCTTCCACCTTCCTCCCTCCTTCCACCCTCCTCCCTCCTTCCACCTTCCTCCCTCCTTCCACCTTCCTCCCTCCTTCCACCTTCCTCCTTCGTTCCTCCTTCGTTCCTCCTTCGTTCCTCCTTCGTTCCTCCTTCCTCCTTCGTTCCACCTTCCACCTTCCTCCCTCCTTCGTTCCTCCTTCCTCCACCCTTCTCCAGACCTCTCTACACCACCGTGTCGCACCAGAGACACTCAGACAAAGAGATAGACAGGCAGACAGGCAGGCAGACTGACAGTCCGGCTAACATCTTCCGCGGCCCCTAAATGGCCAGCGCCGAATCATTTACATGCCGACATCGCAAAGATATCGAGAAGATAAGAAGGTGCAGGGATTCTATAAGATAGGGTGGGGAGGAGGAGGAAGAAGAAGAAGAAGAAGAAGAAGAAGAAGAAAAGAGTAAGGTGAGAGAAGATCAAGGAGGAGGGAGAGGAGAGAATTCTATGAGATAGGGTGAGGAGGAGGAGGAGGAAGAAGAAGAAGAAGAAGAAGAAGAAGAAAAGAGTAAGGTGAGAGAAGATCAAGGAGGAGGGAGAGGAGAGAATTCTATGAGATAGGGTGGGGAGGGGGAGGAGGAGGAGGAGGAGGAGGAAGAAGAAGAAGAAGAAGAAGAAGAAGAAGAAGAAGAAAAGAGTAAGGTGAGAGAAGATCAAGGAGGAGGGAGAGGAGAGAATTCTATGAGATAGGGTGAGGAGGAGGAGGAGGAAGAAGAAGAAGGAAGAAGAAGAAGAAGAAGAAGAAGAAAAGAGTAAGGTGAGAAGATCAAGAAGGAGGGAGAGGAGAGAATTCTATAAGATAGGGTGGGGAGGGGGAGGAGGAGGAGGAGGAAGAAGAAGAAGAAGAAGAAGAAGAAGAAGAAGAAGAAGAAGAAGAAAAGAGTAAGGTGAGAGAAGATCAAGGAGGAGGGAGAGGAGAGAATTCTATGAGATAGGGTGAGGAGGAGGAGGATGAAGAAGAAAAGAGTAAGGAGAGAGAAGATCAAGGAGGAGGGAGAGGAGAGAATAGGAGGAAGAATAGGGAGAGAAGCAGCGGCAGGATAAAACGGAAGAGTAGGAGGGGAAAGAACAGGTCGAGGAAGAGGAAGAGAAATAATAATAGGAGAAAAAAGAGTAAGGAAAGAGAAGATTAAGGAGGAGGGAGAGGAGAAAGAGAATAGGAAGAGGAAGAATAGGAAGAGAAGAAGCGATAGGATCAAACGGAAGAGCAGGAGAGGGAAGAATAGGTCGAGGAAGAGGAGAAAGAATAACAGGAAGAAGAGAATAGGGAGGGAGAATATCAATGAAGAAGGAGAGAAGAGAGAGAAAGAGGAGAAAGGTGAAGAGAAGGAAAAAGAAGCGTAATGGGAGAAAGAGGAAGAAATGGAAGAGGAAGAAGGAGGAGGTGGTGGAAGAGAACAAAGACAAGGGAGAAAGTAAGTAGAAAAATCGAGCAGGATAGAAAGGATGAAAAAAAGGATAAAGGAGGAGGAGGAGGAAGAGAAGGAGGAGGAGGAGGAGGAGGAGGAAGAGAAGGAGGAGGAGGAGGAAGAGAAGGAGGAGGAGGAGGAAGAGAAGGAGGAGGAGGAAGAGAAGGAGGAGGAGGAGGAGGAAGAGAAGGAGGAGGAGGAGGAGGAGGAAGAGAAGAAGGAGGAGGAGGAAGAGAAGCAGCAGGAGGAGGAGTAGATGAGGACAAGAAAGAGAGGCAGCAGCAAGAGTAGCGTAAAGGAAAAGAACGATTAGAAATAAAAAGAAGAAAAACGAAATAAAAAAGAAAAACACAAAATAAAATGAAGGACAGCGAAAAGAAAATAAGGTGGAAAAATAGTGAGTGGATAGGTGGAGTCCTGGAACTAGTGGAGGACGAGAGTGGGTGGAACGAGAGGTCAAGTGGAGTAGACTAGAGCAGAACATGGATGTAGTGAACTCGTAAGATAAGTTGAACAGATAATGTGGAGCCAAGTGGAGTAGTGGAGAAAGGAAGGGTGGATGAAGTGGGCAAGTGGATTGGGATAGGAAACCTAGTGGATGATAATCTTAGAGAAAAAAGAATAATCTAGAGATAGAAATGTGAGTTGTAACAAAGAGAATAGACGATAGCAAGTCACTTGTGATATGAAGAGAAAATAATGAAGTGGACAGAAATCCAAGAAGCATGATAAATAAATATTGAAGAAAAAAAAATCCTTCCAAATCTACGACTTGTAATCAACACGCCTGAGATATTAGACCTAGATTTTCATTAAGGCAATAGAAAGCTTTCACTAAAGTGCGTTAAGAAAAGGCTGAGAAAACTAAGAAAGTCGAAAGAGTGAGGGTGATCTAAGTAATGTTACATGACTGAGGTAAGGAGGTAAAGGAGGTAAAGGAGGTAAGGAGGTAAAGTTAAAAAGTATATATATATATATATATATATATATATAATATATATATATATATAATATTATATATAATTTTTTTTAGTATACGCTGGACTCGTCGTTTGCCACTTTATATATACACAGAATATCTATAACATATTTTCATATAATCTATTTATAGAATTCATATTTATAGAACATTTATAGAATATAGAGTACAAATACAAGACTGCGTTAAATTCTACGAGTATACTATTGGGTTGGAGAACAGAAAAGTTGGAGTGAACTATAAGAAGCAGCTAAACACAAAAAATATGTTTTCTATGAGAAATAGATGAAAGAATACGAAAAGTGATTAAAGGATTGAGGAGTGAGATACTATGAAAAGTAAATTATTTCAAAATAAAAGAGCAAAAGCCAATTAGAAGCGTTTAGATTGGGTATAAGAATGTAAGAAGAGTATAGAGAACTGAATGCGTAGTTAAATCTGCGGTAAAGGACTATAATAATGATAATAAAAATGTTTTTCTTGATAGAAAGCTATTCATTCTTTTAAATTTGTACAATTTTCTTTTTAATTGAAATCTATTCTTTCATCTATTCTTCTATTATTCGTGTTAATGGACTATGATAATGATAGTAAAAATGTGCTTCTTCATAGAAAGCTACCCATTCGTTCAAATTTGTACGATTTTCTTTTTTATTGAAATCAATTCTTTCATCTATTCTTCTATCATTAGTGTTAATGGACTATAATAATGATAATAAAAAATGTGCTTCTTCATAGTAAGCTACCCATTCTTTCAAAGTTGTACAATTTTCATTTTAATTGAAATCTATTCTATTATTTGTGTTAAAGGACTATAATAATGAGAGGAAAATGTTTCTTGATAGAAAGCTACTCCTTCTTTCAGTTTTGTACATTTTTTTTTTTTGTAATTGAAATCTATTCTTCATCTATTCTTCTGCCTCCTCCAGTTTCATCTGAGTCTTCTCGTTTATAACCACACAACTTACCCTTCTGTCTTCCACTTTCTCTCTCCCATTCTGTCGCTGTCTATTTGCCTGTCTGTCTCTCTGACAGTCGTCTAACACACACACGCGCGTACACACACACACACACACACACACACACACACACACACACACACACACACACACACACACACACACACACACACGGTTGATAGAGTCCCAGACTATCGATATGGCGGTACCGGCAGTACCTGGTTCGAATCCTGCCCAGGGCTGAAATTATTTCAGTATCGCTGCGCTTCGAGTCGTTACTCCAACTCTCGTGGGCGGGGAGTTGGGTGTGTGTGTGCGTGTAAGGTCATAGCATTACCCATAGATCGGTCATACGAGCTCTGAGCTCTCTTCCGGGAGGGAAATAGCTGTCGATCACGAGTCCAACACGTGATCCAAAGACCAAGGTGAATCACGCACACACACACACACACACACACACACACACACACACACACACACACACACACACACACACACACACACACACACACACACACACACACACACACACACACATGAATATACACCCGCATGAATATACACACGCACACGTACGCACACACACACACGCACACGCACACACAAAGCGTGCGAGATCCCTCACTAAATACTGACAGAATCCACAAAACAACTGGCGGACCAAATTTACGGCTCAATCGTGCCTTCATTAAAAGAATATTGTGACTCGTAAATAGAAGAGGCCCAATTTAGCTCTAATTTACAAAGAAAAGAATAGGGAGGAACCCGTAATTTGTAAATTTGTAATTTGTAAAATTGTAATTTGTGTCCCTGTGCAGGAGATTAGTGAAACATTGATAGAAGCAGAGTCACAATTTTGATTGAGAAGGAAGGCTATGTGTCTTAAATGTGTTAAGCTTATCCATAAGGGCTATGGACGAGATGTAGAAGAGATACGGATGGGTGGATTGTGTGTATCTAGACATGGAAAAGGCCTTTGATAAGACATCCCACTAATGATTAATTTGGAAATTGGGATATAAAACAGGACTTAAAGGGAGTCTTCTGTATGTATGAATATATGTATGTATGCTTGCATGCATGTATTAGCATATGTATATGCATGCATGTATGCATACATGTATGTATGTACGTATGTGTGTTGTAAGCATGTATATATTTATGTATGTTTGTATGCATGTATGTTCGTATGAATGTATGTATGTAAGCATGTTTGTATGTATGTGTGTATGTATGCATGTATGTATGTAAGCAAGCATGTATGTGAGCGTGTATACAAGTGGATGTACATGTTCTCATATCTAAGCAAAATGATCTCCTTCGCATGCTAATCACCAATTCCTTTTGGATATACATGGCCATTGAAGAAATCAGAAGACAGCGTCATTGAACTGAGTCTGCCGCCTCGAAATGTTTTTGATTCCTGCATCGGTAATAAAAGAACACTCGAGAACCTAAAAGAAGTTAATGCGCTTAAAGATTCACTGGCGCTGGAAACTAAGAACACAAAAAGAAGGGTCAATGAGAAGGAAGAATGTGAAAGTTGACCTCCAACGGAGAAGTAGTTGGGGTGGGGTGGTTGCTCACTCAAGCACGCATGCAGACTCTGGTTGGGCAAAATGATGTGCTGAAGGGGCAGAGAGATGACTAAGGAATAAATTTGGGGTATAAATGAAATACAGACACGGTGGGAGACCCTTTGCTTCACAAGGAGTGATTATGAAAAATGGTGCAGGTGTGTACGTCAATTTCTCTCCTGTGTGGGTCTTTTTTTCTTTCGTTCAAACCGGGCTACTAGCGTTCATACAAGTATAAATTTTATTTCTATTTGTTAATTATGGGATAAAACAAAGCGAGAGATCAAACCAGCACTATAAATTTTGCTTATAACAATATAGAATAAGATTAAGTTACATATATCGAGCTACCTTGAAATACATAAAATATAGAATTTTGTCTAATATGAAGTCTTCATCTTGCATTTTATTCGTTTATTAACGGTATGACTTTACGGGTCGTTGGTTCAGTTGATAACCCGTTATTTTGTATTCCTCTTGTATTAAAGTCAAAAATGTTTTTTATTCTTTCTCATAAATTTCTTTTAAAACGTTAAAATTGTTGTTGATACAAACCGAAATAAAATGATTGAAGGACTAAAAAGATATAGAAATTTTACCACTAATGAAGTGTCACAGTTATTGATACCCTTGTTAGCTTAGACAGAGCTCTTGGATAGAAACCTGTGGAAAGATGCTTTGTTAGCTTAGAGAGCTCTGTGCAAAGATGCTGTATAACAGGACAGTAGATCTGTTTTGTAGAATATCTGTATTGTATAAAGAATAATTGAAAATAGTAGACTTTAGAATGACAGTGCGGGTAAATGTTTACTTTCCTCTTCTAAACATACATGCGCGCGTGCATACACACACACACACACACACACACACACACACACACACACACACACACACACACACACACACACACACACACACACTCAGGCAAATTAGACATGTGAAAAGCTCCAGGGCTTGATAGTATCTCAAATCAGATACTAAAGAAAATTAAACAACAGTTGGTGGATAAGATGTATTATCTAATTGCGCCCTCTTTAAAGGAAGACATAGTACTTCATGACTAGAAATGAGCTAATATAGTACCATGTTATAAGGAAGGAAATAAGGTATAACTGCTCAACGACAGACCTATATCTGTGACTAGTATGGTATATAAATTATGTGAGAGATAGATAAGAAAAATATCTTGGAAATTTTTGAATATTTTTTTATAGAAACAAAAGAGCATATGTATTAAATCTACAAAGTTATAATCCAGAGTTGTTGATACACTGCATAAGAGAGGGTTAGGTGGATTATATATACTTATTTGAGGAAAGCATTTGATATGTACCTCATAAACTACCATATTTTGCTGTGGATGCACTGTGTCCTGTTACATTGCTTCCGACCCGGGGCAGTGGGAGGGATGCAGGGATGACCCGTCATCCATGAGGAGCTAAGATGAGAGGTGGAAGAGGATGGTGGAGGGGAGTGGAATGGGTGGGAGTAGGCACTTGTCTTTGACTTGGCTAGCTCCTTTGTAAGGGGGAAAAAGCTCTTGATATATCAATAGACCTCATAGTAAGTGTTTGTGGTAATTAGAACATATTGGGGGTATGTTTCTTGAATGGGAAGGATGGCTTGGAAGACTGATACATAGGACCAGAAGGTCAAAATGGAAAGTTGTGGTCAGCGGAGTCCTGACACGTCCTGACACGTGTAATTTTCTTGATATATGTAATGACATGAAAGAGTGTAACAAGCGACCCTAAAGGCGCTATCACACTGGGCTATTTTTCCTTCAACTGTTGGAGCGGGCCGGAGCTTTCGGGAAGGAATTTGATATGCTGGAGGAAAATTATTTTCCTCCAGCATATCACACTGGACTATTTTTCCTTCAACTGTTGGAGCAGGCCGGAGCTTTCGGGAAGGAATTTGATGTGCTGGAGGAAAATTATTTTCCTCCAGCATATCAAATGAAATTCTTTGTTTTTTTTGTTGAGAAAACAAAATACTTTGCCATAGGAATTTTACGATGAAAAAAGTTCTGAAGGCAGGTGGTACCGCCGATTAATCGGACGTTGGAGGAGAGTTTGTGACGTTCAACCAAATCATCATCACCCTAGTCACTGAGTCGACCTTTCCCCCATATATAGTATAACTGTATTTGTTTATCCTATAGGCCCTAGGTGGTCATTAGAAAATTACGGTCAGCCATATGTATCATGCACCAGCAAAGAGAATTTTTAATCATCACTATATATCAGTACAAAGAAGGTAATTTTATATCCAAAATATTTCATTTGTGGATATGAATTACTTATAAATAAATAAAGAGTTGAGCAAACTTACTGTGATCTACAACACGCAATAAACTGTGACTGAGCGATAAATTTTAACCAGTATGCCATATTTTCGTGGTTTATTACCCTGAAATACTTTCATACCAGAGTACATGATTAGAAGCGACTTCAGGAGATGAAACAAGTATAAACATTACCACAAAAATAATGTTTAATATGCACCTAAAGATAATCATCACGGAATAACTGTGCTAATGCTGATGATGTAAATACACAAGTTAAATTGTAATAACATGAAGGATTATGGATGATAAGTATAAGAATGGTTAATGGGAAAAAGAATGAATGTTTGCGGGCGTAGGAGTAATGGGAGAAATGCTGTAATAGGGAATGAGTATTAATAACATTTGTGAATCGAGATGTAAAGAGTACTTACAATTTATTACAATGAATTCTAGAAGGAGGACTTTTCGTTCATATCAAGATCGAATTAGAAAAAGGCATTAATGCATGAAAAGGTACAATAAAAATGTGTGTGTGTGTGTGTGTGTGTGTGTGTGTGTGTGTGTGTGTGTTTGTGCGTGTTTGTGTTTGCATGTGTGTGTGTGCGTGTGTGTGTCTGTGTGTGTGTGTGCATATTCGTATGTGTGTGTGCATGTTTGTGTGTTGGTGTTTGTGTGCTTGTATGTGTGTGTGTGCATGTTTGCATGTGTATACATGTTCATGTGTATGTATGAGTGTGTGTATTTGTGTCCATGTGCACGTGTATCTTTGTGTATCTGGGTCAGGACAAATCACTTACATTAAGCGGAAAAAAAAAGGTAACCTACCTGTAACACATGCAACCCTATTCGTTTCGGAGTCTTGAGAATGGCCGTGCAGATGTAATCAGAAATAATCAACGTTTGATATTAGAGACCTGGGCGTTTATTTTCCCCGTAAGGATATTAACACTGAGACTTATGCACACAAGAAACTAATCTACTTTGATTACAATCGTGGCTATAAGTTTGCTTCGTGAGTGAGGCATTGGACGACTCGTCTTGCTCGTGGTCATCTCGCTCCTGGTAGGCGCGAATCGGAGGACGACGACAAGGGACGGGAACGCTCGCACTCGAGTCGTAGGACGACTGACAGAGGAAGACCAAAGGGAGGAAGAACATGAGGAGGAGGAGGAGGAGGAAGAGAAATAGAAAGAGAAATAGAAAGAGGAGTAGGAAGAGGATGAAGAAGAGAAGGAATAGGAGGATGAGAATGAGGACGACAAGGGACGGGAGTGCTCGCACTCGAGTCGTAGAACGACTGACAGAGGAAGACCAAAGGGAGGAAGAACATGAGGAGGAGGAGGAGGAGGAGGAAGAGAAATAGCAAGAGGAGTAGGAAGAAGATGAAGAGGATGAGGATGAGGACGACAAGGGACGGGAGTAATTGCACTCGAGTCATAGAACGACTGACAGAGGAAGACTAAAGGGAGGAAGAACATGAGGAGGAGGAGGAGGAGGAGGAAGAGATATAGGAATAGGAAGAGGAGGAAGAGGATGAGGACGACAAGGGACGAGAGCGCTCTCACTCGAGTCGTAGAACGACTGACAGAGGAAGACCAAAGGGAGGAAGAACATGAGATGGAGGAGGAGGAGGAAGAGAAATAGCAAGAGTAGGAAGAGGAGGAAGAGGAGGATGAGGATGAGGACGACAAGGGACGGGAGCGCTCGCACTCGAGTCGTAGAACGACTGACAGAGGAAGACCAAAGGGAGGAAGAACATGAGGAGGAGGAGGAATAGATATAGGAATAGGAAGAGGAGGATGAGGATGAGGACGACAAGGGACGGGAGCGCTCGCACTCGAGTCGTAGAACGACTGACAGAGGAAGACCAAAGGGAGGAAGAACATGAGGAGGAGGAGGAGGAGGAAGAGAAATAGCAAGAGGAGTAGGAAGAGGATGAAGAAGAGGATGAGGATGAGGACGACAAGGGACGGGAGTGCTCGCACTCGAGTCGTAGAACGACTGACAGAGGAAGACCAAAGGGAGGAAGAACATGAGGAGGAGGAGGAGGAGGAGGAGGAGGAGGAGGAGGAAGAGATATAGGATTAGGAAAAGGAGGAAGAGGCTGAGGACGACAAGGGACGCGGACGGGAGTGCTCTCACTCCAGTCATAGAACGACTGACAGAGGAAGACCAAAGGGAGGAAGAACATGAGGAGGAGGAGGAGGAAGAAGAGAAATAGGAATAGGAAGAGGAGTAGGAAGAGGAAGAGGAGGAGGAAGAGGAAGAGGAGGACGACGACAAAGGGCAGGGACGGGAGCGCTCGCACTCGAGTCGTAGAACGATTGACAGAGGAAGACCAAAGGGAGGAAGAACATGAGGAGGAGGAGGAATAGATATAGGAATAGGAAGAGGAGGAAGAGGATGAGGACGACAAGGGACGAGAGCGCTCTCACTCGAGTCGTAGAACGACTGACAGAGGAAGAACATGAGGAGGAGGAGGAGGAGGAAGAGAAACAGCAAGAGGAGTAGGAAGAGGATGAAGAAGAGGATGAGGATGAGGACGACAAGGGACGGGAGTGCTCGCACTCAAGTCATAGAACGACTGAGAGAGGAAGACCAAAGGGAGGAAGAACATGAGGAGGAGGAGGAGGAGGAAGAGATATAGGAATAGGAAGAGGAGGAAGAGAATGAGGACGACAAGGGACGGGAGTGCTCGCACTCGAGTCAGAACAACTGACAGAGGAAGACTAAATGGAGGAAGAACATGAGGAGGAGAAGGAAGAGAAATAGCAAGAGGAGTAGGAAGAAGATGAAGAGGATGAGGATGAGGACGACAAGGGACGGGAGTAATTGCACTCGAGTCATAGAACGACTGACAGAGGAAGACTAAAGGGAGGAAGAACATGAGGAGGAGGAGGTGGAGGAGGAGGGGCAGTTAAAAGAAGAGAAATAGGAATAGGAAGAGGATGAGGACGACGAAGGGCAGGGACGGGAGTACTCTTACTCGAGTCATAGAACGACTGGCAGAGGAAGACCTCAGAGAGGAAGAACATGAGGAGGAGGAGGAAGAGAAATAGAAAGAGGAGTAGGAAGAGGAGGAGGAAGAGGAGGAAAGGAGGATGGTGATGACGACTAGGGATGGGGACGGGAGTGCTTGCACCCGAGTCATAGAACGACTGACAGGGGAAGACCAAAGGGAGGAAGAAAGAGGAGGAGGAGGAGGAGGAGGAGGAGGAGGAGGAGGAGGGGGGGAGGAAGACAAATAGAAAGGAGTAGGAAGAGGGAGAGGAGGAAGAGGAGGAGGAAGAGGACGACGACGAGGAACGGGGACGAGAGTACTCACACTTAAGCCACAGAACGACTCATAGAGGAAGACCAAGGGAGGAAGAACAGGAGGAGGAGGAGGAAGAGAAATAGAAAGAGGAGTAGAAAGAGGAGAAAGAGGAAGAGGAAAAGGAAGAGAATGAGGACGACAAGGGACGGGAGTGCTCGCACTCGAGTCAGAACAACTGACAGAGGAAGACTAAATGGAGGAAGAACACGAGGTGGAGGAGAAGGAAGAGAAATAGGAGGAGGAGTAGGAAGATGAGGAAAAGGAAGAGGAGGAAAAGGAAGAGGAGGAAGAGGAAGAGGAGGAGGAAGAGGAGGACGACGACGAGGAAGAGGAGGAGGAGGAGGACGACGAGGAACGGGGACGGGAGTACTCGCACTTAAGCCATAGAACGACTCACAGAGGAGGACCAAAGGGAAGAAGAACATAAGGTGAAGGAGGAGGAAGAGAAGGAAGAGGAGTCGGAAGAGGAGGAAGAGGAAGAGGATGAGGACGACGAGGGACCGAGACTGAAGTAATCACAATCGAGGCATAGAACGACTGACAGAGGAAGACCTCAGAGAGGAAGAATAGAAAGAGGAGGAAGATAAAGAGGAGAGGGAGCAGAAAGAGGATGAGGAGGAGGAAGAGGAGGAAGACGTGAAGAGATGAGGATGGGAGAACTCACACTCAAGGAACAACTGATAGAGGAAGAAATCAGGAAGGATGAGGAGGAATAGGAGGTGGAGAAGAAGGAGGAGGAAAATGAGGAGGAGGAGGAAGAGGAGGGGGAGTAGGAGGAAAAAGATGAGGAAGAGGAGTTGAAATATGAGAAGAGAGAGGAGATGACGCAAATTGAGGAGGGGGAGGAGGATAACGTAAGAGAAGAAAGAAGTAGTGAAGGAAGAAAGAAAAGATGGAAGAGGATGAAGGGAGACGAGTAGAAAGAAGGGCTTACCATTACTAAAGTTTTAGGAGAAGACGCTCCCATAGATCGAATGAAATGTTTTCTAAATGAAATCGATTTATTTGACCATATTTAGATTTTTACAGAAATTGAGTGGATAGATTGGAACCATAGATCGGACGAAATGCTTTTTAAATGAAATCGATTTGTTTTACCATATTTAGATTTTTACAGAAATTGAGTGGATAGATTGGAAGCATAGATCGGACGAAATGCTTTTTAAATGAAATCGATTTGTTTGACCATATTTAGATTTTTACAGAAATTGAGTGGATGAATTGGAATAAGTGAATATTTTAGAGAAGATGTAGATATACATGCGCTGAATGGCCCCAGGCTCCGGCGTCTGGCTTACTAGCCAAAAACTTCATAAACCAACCAACGAGTACTAGAAAGAAAGGGAAAGGTGTAACGGGAATAGAACTAAGGTGAAGAAAGGAGAACTTTGAAGAGGATATGGTGAAAAGAGGAACAGGATTTGGAGAAAGAAAAACAAGGACAATGATATATAGTATGAAAAGAGAAAATGAGAGCAAGGAACAGCGAGGAAAGGAAAACGAAAAGTCAGAGAGAGAGAGAGAGAGAGAGAGAGAGATGGGAGGTGAGAGGAGGAGGGAAGAGGAGGAAGTGAGAGGGGAGAGAGATAA
This sequence comes from Oratosquilla oratoria, assembly GCF_046742065.1. Classification (NCBI taxonomy): domain Eukaryota; kingdom Metazoa; phylum Arthropoda; class Malacostraca; order Stomatopoda; family Squillidae; genus Oratosquilla; species Oratosquilla oratoria. The sequence continues at coordinate 52,381,557 of NC_134804.1, forward strand.
GGACTCGTCATGGGTTGTGTTGCCAGATTAGTGTTCCATCATTTTGACCGGTTCTTATCGCATCGGTACAAATATACTATTTGTATGCCAGTCAAAATAAAGGTGATATGAGCAAAGATGTAAAGATAATAGAAAAATAGAGGATAATGACCTTTTTATTTTCAGGTTTATTTATCTTTGTTTTAGTTGACTGGGACGATTAATTATCGGGGTAGATGTTGCAATATCGCGTCCGCTGACTCACGGCTATTGTTGTTCACTTTGATGCGATGACAACGATGATGCACTTGACTATTACACTCAAATTAAATTTTATGGGATATCAATGAATGTATGAATAGAGTATTGTAACAATCCTCTGACTGAATTAAAGTAATATGGGCAAGCGCGGACCTTACAAAGGGTGTAAGGTCTTAAGTAAACATAATATACACTTAATACTAACCATTCTTATCTTCATCTTTACACCTGTAGAATAGGTACCAACAAAGTACAATAAGGAGTGAATACGTAAAGCAATTAACATTCCTTAATCAATGAACGAGTGCATAATTTAAAGCCCCAAAAATCACACCAAGCTTACGACCTGTTTCCGACCACCTTCGACCGAAAATCAAGCGATCGGTCGGCGACACAAAACCTATGCAAGGAATTGAAATGGAAAAAATTAATGTGGTTGATAAGATGAAAATCTATGTACTGGGGACTATTCAGTGTGTGTTGTAATATATCTATCTATCGATCTAATTATTTATCTGTTTTATTACCGACTACTAGCGACTTCCAAAGACTACCTGCAACTGGTCGGCGAGTGGTCGGAAACCGGTCGTAAGCTTCGTGTAACTGGGGTGTAAGGTATGAAACGACAATGTTG
>NC_134804.1:52384930-52387430 GCF_046742065.1 Oratosquilla oratoria
CTCTCTCTCTATCTGACTGTCTCTCTCTCTCTCTCTCTCTCTGTATCTCTCTCTGTATCTCTCTCTCTCTCTCTCTGTATCTCTCTCTGTATTTCTCTCTCTCTCTCTGTGTATTTCTCTCTCTCCCTCTCTCTCTCCCTCTCTCTATCTCTCTGTCCTTGTTAGCTGTTTCACCGGTTATTTTTTTTATCATTTTGATATATTTATCATCATTATCATTAGGTTTGCGGGGCTGTCTGGGCGGGTGACAGGCCCGCAGGCAAAACAAAACAAAACGAGATAACGATAGGTGGAGAGGAGCGGGACGGGGATAGACGGAAGGGGACAGTGGAGGACAGATTGAGGGGTCATTGGATGGGGATACAGGATGACAAGTGTGGAGGGTGGTTGGCCAAGGGAGTTAGGATGAAAATCAGGGTGATGTGAGAATGCATGAGGGTGAGCGAAGGTGAGTGGGAGTAAAAGTAAAGGGTGATGGATGACAGCATCTCATAAGATCTGGTGGTTGCGTATAATGGTTGATTAAAGGAGGTGAATAAAAAGCAAATGCCCTTTGCTAAGATGGCAGCCTGGATGTAAGTGATAGGAATGTATATGGAGAAAATGGTCATGTTAATGATAATGAAAATTATGAAAATTATAATGGTAATAATAGTAATGAAGATGATGATAATGATGATAATGATAATGATGATGATGGTAATGATAAAAATGGCAATGATAACATTAATAATGGATGAAAACAATGATTATAATGATAACAATAATAGTAACCACAGTAATGATGATAATAAAGTGGAGAGGAAACGTCATAATGGTAGACATTAAATTATCAAAATTTTGTCACCATGAGCAGCTGAGTAACTGCGGCCGAAGCCGTCACCTTTGTCCTATTATGCGCTTTAGGGACTGTCGTGGCAGGAGACAGTCACTTACTTCTGGTAATCGGAGAGAAGTGCGGGATTCGAACCCACGACTAAGCGAACGCGAGACCAGCACGCTTCCGATTACGTGCTGCGTAACTCTGGTCCCATGAGGAGGAGGATATGGTTTAACGTGAGGACGGTGCCCCTTACAGAGGACTTTGTAGCGTAGAATTTCATTAACCATACCCTTGGTTCAACTTCGCCGGTGGCAGGATTCGAACTGCCATCCCTCTCGACCTTCGCCGCAAGTAACGACGCCCTAACCCGCTCAGCTGAATTCCCTAAATTATTATTTGCACAAACGTTAGGTAGTCGGTACTCCATCCAGGGCTGAGAAGAAAAGAGATTTCATTGTCGACTGAGAGAAATATACTTGGAAAGGGTAGGGAGCTTAGGAAGAAGTTAGGGAGTTATAGAGCGTGGTAGGGAGGGAGTGCAAGAGGGAGGAAACTAGGAAGGGAGATAGGGTGGCAGGGGGGAGAGTGAGGTAAGGAAGGAAGGAGAAGAAGGAATGAAAGGAGGGATGTAAGGAAGGAAGGAGAGGAAGGAGTGAAGGAGAGAGTTAAAGAAGTAGTTATAAAGGTAAGGAGGGAGGGAAGGGAGGGAACAAGGGAGGGAGGTAAGGAGGGAAGGAAGGAGTGACGACGGAAGGAAGGAAGGAGAGGAAGGAGTGAAGGGAGGGACCAAAGGAAAGATTTAAAAAAGTAATTATAAAGGTAAGGAGGGAGGTGAGGAGGTAAGGAGGGAAGGAAGGAAGTAAGGAGGGAAGGAGGTAAGGAGGGAAGGAAGGAGTGACGACGGAAGGAAGGAAGGAGAGGAAGGAGTGAAGGGAGGGACCAAAGGAGAGAGTTAAAGAAGTAGTTATAAAGGTAAGGAGGGAGGGAAGGAGGTAAGGAGGGAAGGAAAGAGTGACGACGGAAGGAAGGAGAAGAAAGAGTAAAGGGAGGGACCAAAGGAAAGAGTTAAAGAAGTAGTTATAAAGGTAAGGAGGGAGGGAAGGAAGGAAAAGTAAGAGGGATGGAGGAAAAGAGACTTAGGGGGGAATTTATAAAGGATGACACGGATTGAAGGAGGCAATGCAGGAAGGAGATAGGAAGGAAGGGAGAGTTAGGTAAGATGTTGTGGAGGACGGTAGAGGAGGAAGGAGGGAGGGAAGAAGAGGGGAAGGAGGATGAAGGAAGGGAGAGAGGAAGAGGGAGAGAGAGGGAAGGTGTTATAGCGGGTGGCAGAAAGGGAAAGAGAGAAGAGAGGAAGGAAGAGAGGGAGGAATAGAGAGAGAGGGAGGAAGAGAGAGAGGGAGGGAAGAAGAGAGAGAGGGAGGAAGGACGAGAGAGATAGGAATTTTTTTATAGACTGTGGCAGAGAGAGAGGAAGGAGGAGAGGGAGGAAGAAAAAGAGGGAAGAAATTATAGAGGGTGGCAGATAGGGAAGGAGAGAGAGAGAAAGAGAGAGAGAGAAAGAGAGAGAGAGAGAGAGAGAGACAGACAGACAGACAGGCAGACAGAGAGACAGAGAGGTCTCGGGCAGAGGTTGGCGATAATGATAACGTTATGTTCTGAGTGAACAAAGGGACC
>NC_134804.1:52389930-52397430 GCF_046742065.1 Oratosquilla oratoria
AGCCTACTCGGAGTGTGTCTCGCTCTCTTGACTGAGAAGCAAATATGCAGAGGTGAGGTTTGGGGGCAACCCGCATGGACGTTCTGATAGGCTACGCTGCAGTCTACTCCCATCACGTCATCAGACTGATGGGGTGGTTATCGCACTGGGCAATTTTTATTTTATTTTATTATTATTTTCATTATTATGATTTTTTTTTTTTTTTTTTTTTTTTTTTTTACCTCCAAGCCCGGTTTATCGGTGGAACCGCCAAACTTCAGGACTTCCTCCCACCGTAAAATCACCACGTTTTTCAACCCGCATGGACGTCCGATAGGCTACGTTGCAGTCTACTCCCATCACGTCATCAGACTGATGGGGTTATCACACTGGGCAATTTTTTTTTTTTTTTTTTTTTTTTTTTTGCTCCAACCTCCAGTTTATCGGCGATACCGCTCATCTCCAAGACTTCTTCCCACAGTAAAATCACTTCGGCAAACTATTTTGTTTTTCAACAAAAATACTTAGAATATAATTTGATGTACTGGAGGAAACTTATTTTCCTCCAGCATATCAGCATCCTTCCCGAAAGCTTCGGTCTGGAAATTTCCTCCAAAAGTCGAAGGAAAAATAGCCCAGTGTGATAACGGCTTCAAGCCTCCACCCCCGCAGCTTATAGCCTGGAGCCTGCGTTCCAGGACGCGCAGACCTCTACGACTGAGCGTTCCAGGATAAACCGTCGTATTTCTTCATCCATTCTGTGCTTTAATAACAGTCATTAAGCTCCACACTCTTTATGGGCTCCACACTTTTCTTTCCAAATCTTATTTCTCATCCTAGCGTACGTAAGAAATTTTGAACACATAATTTCTCAAGTCTTTCCATATTAGACACGTCTTGCTCCTTCCCTATATTCCATATTCTACACTCGAAATAACACAAAAGATTCAAAGCATTGCTTATGTAACACTCGTTTGCTGAATTCGGATCCCTATTACTTGTAGAAAGTGTGTTACAATGTTTGTTATGACCAGTTTCATCCTCTAAACATGAAGGTATTTTGAGAACAAACATTTGCTTGAATTGTCTGATATTTATGGTGTGTATGTGACCTTTCATCCAAGAGGAGCTAAGATGGGAGGGTTACAAGGGTGGGAGTAGAATGGGTGGGAGTGGAACGGTTTGGAGTGGAATGGGTGGGGGTGGAACGGGTGGGGGTGGAACGGGTGGGAGTGGAAGGGGTGGGAGTGGAAGGGCTGGGAGTGGAACGGTTGGGAGTGGAGCGAGTAGGAGTGGAATGGGTGGGAGTGGAACGGGTAGGAGTGGAACGGGTGGGAGTGGAAGGGGTGGGAGTGGAGCGGGTGGGAGTGGAACAGATGGGAGTGGAACGGGTGGAAGTGGAAGGGCTGGGAGTGGAAGGGCTGGGAGTGAAGCGAGTGGGAGTGGAACTGGTGGGAGTGGAACGGATGGGAGTGAAGCGAGTGGGAGTGGAACTGGTGGGAGTGGAACGGATGGGAGTGGAACGGGTGGTGGTGGACCGGGTGGGGGTGGAACGGGTGGGAGGGGAATGGGTGGGGGTGGAACGAGTGGGAGTGGAACGGATGGGAGTGGAACGGATGGGAGTGGAACGGATGGGAGTGGAACGGGTGGTAGTAGAATAGGTGGAAGTGGAACGGGTGGGAGTGGAACGGGTGGTAGTGGAACGGGTGGGAGTGGAACGGGTGGGAGTGGAACGAGTGGGAGCGGCTGCGTGCCTTTGATTTAGCTACCTCCCTTGTAAGGGGGAAAAATTCCTTGGTATATTGATAAACAGTAATTGAGAGAAGGAAAAGTAAACACTTAATGGATAATCTTTTTACATTTGATGTTAGAAACAGCATATTTTTTTAAGTCGTCCAAGTTCTTTGGATTGTAAATTTGTCGTGATTTTTGGCGTCATCAAAAGTGGCTCTCTTTTGTCGCGTTTCTTATGTATACTTTATAACTGCATCTTTCGCAGTGCATCAGATTACTGAACATTATTTCATTCTTTTACACTAAATCCCAGTAAATCAATAGTAGTTACCTTGAAACACAGTTAAAATTACCTTTTACGAGGTTGATATACAATATGTGTTGTATATCTTAAACCTGATATAATTCACGTGAAAATCTAATTATGTTTAGGCAATAGAAAATTTAATGAAGGGAATAAACCATCAGCGATGTATATACGAATGCAATTGTAGAAACGAAATAATTTTACATATTCCAACAGTTAAACAACATTGTATCGTTCCATGTTAAACACAAAGTTTGCTAAGAATTTTTTTTTCTTGCTTTGAAGAATCTCCGCTTTTACGATTTATTCCATCAAAGTGGTGAAAAAGCCGAAACCTTTCGACATATTGGATATTAAACCATTCAAGCACATACAGTGATACACCATTGATTTAATCTGTGAAGAAAATTAAGGTGCGAATAATCTCCGTGGAACATCATTTTTGATTTCGAGTTTCAAAACTTAACACTTCTCGATGCAGACAGACAGCATTCTTTAAGTCATGTTTGATTCCAACCAAACAGGATCTACTCTCTCTCTCTCTCTTTTTTTATATTTACAAAGGCTACGATCTTACTTATAAGGGGTCGGCTAAGCCAAAGCAGACACCCACGCCAAAAGCTTCCAATCACTCGTCCTTCTCATCTCAGCACCTTGGAGATGGAGGATCACCATCATCATCATCATCATCATCATCATCATCATCATCATCATCATCATCATCATCATCATCATCATCATCATCATCATCATCATCATCATCATTATAATATCATCATCATCATTATAATATCATCATCATCATTATATCATCATCATCATCATCATTATATCATCACCATCACCACCACCATCATCACCACCACCATCATCACCACCATCATCATCACCACCACCATCATCACCACCAACATCACCACCATCATCACCATCACTATCACCACCGATATCATCATCACCACCAACATCACCATAACGTCACCAACACCACTACCACCATCACCACCATCATCATCACCACCATCATCATCACCACCACCAGCATCACCACCACCACCACTATCATCACCACCACCACCACCACCATCATCACCATCATCACCACCACCATCACCATCACCACCACCTCCACCATCACCACCACTATCTTCAGCACCACCACCACTATCATCACCACCACCATCACCACCAACATCACTACCACTCCCACCACCACCACCAACATCACTACCACTCCCACCACCACCACCACCATAACCACAACCACCACACCGCTTAGGTCAAACACAATGTAGCGAACCACTCCACTGTTGAGCCCACGACTAAAGCCTCTTTACTCCTTTCCTTCACAATCCTGTGCCTCCCACCCCCCACTCCGCACCTTCCTTATCTACTTATCTATAAATACAAAGTCTTCCATTGCTGGATTGTTGGTCTTATATCAATTACTTCTGCTTTTCCACACTCTTCTATCTGCTCCTCATTCATTCCATAAGCACAAACACTCTCAACTCTCTGACCTATTCTATCAGGCATATTTCTTTCAATATCAATTCTATACCTCAACTGAACCTTTCTTGCTATTCTATTCTTTGTTTGTCTATATTTATATATACATCAAAGGCTTCTTCCCCTTTATATGGGAGGTAGTAAGGCACGCACCAACCAACCCACTCCCTTCCGTCGCCTATTCGTTCCCCTTTCATATTAGCTCCTCTTGGATTAAGGGTTACTTCTCGCTTCCGCCCCCTGCCCGGGTCGAAATCAATGCAGCAAGACACAGCACATCTACTACATATTTCTTATCAAGATGTATAACTTGTACTGTCAAATGCCTTCTATAAGTCACTGAGCAAAAAATAAGGGAGTTTTTATTTCCTCATAATTCATTCAATCTTTGAATGAGAGCAGGTAACTAGATAAACCTGATTTCAAACCATCTTGGCTCTCACGAGGAAGCTGGTTCTTTTCAAGGTTCAAGAGTTGAACTGCTACATCATTCTGAATGATACGAGATGATAAATGATAGGTAGTAATGGACATGGGACTGCCTAGTGTAGGCCTTATAGTCTCCTGTAATCTCCTTATTTCTTATGTTCTTATGTGTATAACGACAATACAGACAATATTTGGTGTTATACTGATCTATTACCTATTGTATATGTACATTTTTTTCTGGGGTGGTAAGTTGGTGATCTATGAGGCCCTTCGATATATTAAAGAATTCATCAATTCAAAAGTCAAAAAGTGAAGGAAAGAATTGGAAACCTTTCTGAACTTCTCTAACTTGTGTGTGAACAAATAGTGTTTAAGGATTATTGGAAACAGAAACCGGACAAAGGATTTGTTTAATAGAAAATATGAGACAGCTAAAAGAATCAGAAATGCATGGGGAAATTGAAAAGAAAAACAAACTATAGAACCAAGGAGGAATGAAAAAGACTAGCGAAAACTACACGAGGTCTTGTAAAGAAAAAAGGTATTATAGATAAATACAAAGATGAACCTAAGCTATTCAACAGGTTTACTGTAAACTGTTGTCCAGAGAAGGAATCTTTAAACTAAAAGTGGAAGGAGACGTCTACGAGAAAGATACGTCAATACAGGCTGGTATAATGAACTAAAGATTTAAATCAGTTTTTATTAAGAAAAATGGCTTTAGAAAAGAGTAGGGTGAGGACAAGAGTTCTTTGTTGAAATCAATATGAGTGAAATTAAAAGAATTATACAAATTAATTCAAATACTAGACGTGAGGACGTTCCAGTGCTTGGCGGGATCTCAAATTAGAAAATTAAGTAATACAGAGAACAACTGGCGGACAAGACTCGGAGACTAATTGTGTATTGATTAGAAGAGGTACCTCTGGTTTGGAAGGGAGATAAGGTGATAATAGATGATAGATGAGGAGGTAAGACTAAACTACTGGACTACAAACCAGTATAATAGCTAAATTGAGTGAGAGGATTGTGGAAGACAGATACCGGTTAGATACATTACCTTGGAGAGAGAGAGAGAGAGAGAGAGAGAGAGAGAGAGAGAGAGAGAGAGAGAGAGAGAGAGAGAGAGAGAGAGAGAGAAACGGGAAGCCATACCATGAGGATTAATAGGACATCAGGATGGAAAGGAGTCACTAGCAGAGTCCCTCAGGGGTCAGTACTGACACCCATTATGTTCTTTATTTACGTAAAGGTCTTAATAGAAGGGAGTAGTGTAGACCTTATGGTCTCTTGCAGTCTCCTATAGTCTTATGTCCTTAGGAACACGCTTTCAGGCGACACAAACCCCCATAGGAATCAGAAATGCACATGTATATAGATGTACACACACGCACACACACACACGCATACACGCACACACACAGACGCACACACACACACACACACACACACACACACACACACACACACACACACGGTGGCGCGGTTGGTATAGTCCCTGACTGTCACTACGGCGGTCCGGGTTCGAATCCTGCCGAGGGCTGAAATAATTTCAGTATCGCTGCGCTTCGAGTCGTTACTCCAACTCGTGGGCGGGGAGTTGGGTGTGTGTGTGCGTGTAAGGTCACGGCATTACCCATAGATCAGTCATACGAGCTCTGAGCTCTCTTCTGGGATGGAAATAGCTGTCGGTCACGAGTCCAACACGTGTTCCAAAGACCAAGGTGAATCACACACACACACACACACACACACACACACACACACACACACACACACACACACACACACACACACACATATATATATATATATAATATACACACATTTTGCATGGTAAACGTGGGAAAAGCTGAAGCAAATTATAATCCGATTTTATTCTTGAATAATTTTGTACACAATAGGCTAACAAATATATTATGTTTAGGGCAATTCACTGAAAAACTAATATGTATGAAGGATATAACTATAACTAACAGTGATGGAGAATCGATATTGCATATTTCTTACATAAAGAAAGAAAATGAAGCTCTTAAGAAAGTCTGGCTTATGCGGAGATGATGCCGCTGAGGTAAAAGATGAGGAAAGAGAAGAGGAGGATAGAAATGAGAAAGATGAGGATGAATAGGAGGAGGAAGAGAGAGAGAAGGAAGAGGAGTGGGGAGGATAGGAAGAGGAAAAGAGGATAGTGATGAAGATGAGGATGAATAGGAGGAGGAAGAGAGCGAGGAGGAAGAGGAGTGGGGAGGAAAAGAAGAGGAAAAGAGGACAGTGATGAGGATGAAGAGGCCGGGTAGGAGATGGAAGAGGAGGACAAAGAAGAAAAGGATAACAAGGAGGATGAGGAGGAGAAAGAGGAGGAGGTTTTTGATGATTGGGAGGAGGAGCAGCAGAAACAAGAGGAGGAAGAGAGAGGAGGAGCATAAAGAGGAGAATAAGAAGGAAGAGGAGGAATAGGAAAAGTAAGTGTAGTTGCAACATAAGAAAAAGTGTAAGGAAGAGAAGAAGGAAAAGATGAGGAGAAGAAGGAGGAGAAAGTAAAACCGATGCAAGTGAATACGAGCTAAAATTTGTTGACTTTTATTGTGGGGAAATGAAAGGAGGAATGGAAGAAGTAATACACGAGAGAGAAGAACATTTTGAAAAAAAATTAAAGAAAAAGAAGAGCATTTTGAATTTTTTTTAAAGAAGCCTACACGAGAGAGAAAGAAGAGCATTTTGAAAATTTTAAAGAAAAAAGAGCATTTTGATTTTTTTTTTTAAGAAGCCTGTATTTTAACACAACTGTAAGCAAGACGATGTACGAGGAAGACTAAAACTAAAAAGGAATAACAAACCCCAAGAGGACAAATTAGAAAAAGAATAATAATAACTGAAATGAAAAGAGTCACAGAAGAGGGAAGTGACGTGGAGAGGAAGAAATAACGAAGAAAGAGAGACGAGAAGGAAAGTTAACAAGCAATCCGGATTACTCGAAGACGACGTTTGGGGTCGTCGCGAGACGACTTTGCTCGAGAGAAAGAGAAAAGTGAAAATAGAAAAGAAATATGAAAAAAAGGAGAAAGGGAAAAGGAAAATCGAAAATGGAGAAGGAAAAACAAGAGAGAGAAAATGGGTAATCTAGGTAGAGTTTGATGAAAAGAGTACAGCAACAAAACAAGATAAACAGTAGGTAAAAAACAACAACATAAATGTAGAGGAATTAAAGGCGTTGGAAGAACAAGGAACGAAAGACGTGTAGAGAAAACGGAAAATAAAAACTGACAATGATAAAAGATAAATAAAAGTTCTAGAAGACGTAGGAACAGGAAAACACAAAACATAATACCCACAAAACGAAAAGTCAAATTTAAGGAAGAGATCAAAGAATAAATTGGAATAGATAACAGATTAGAAATATGATAACATGAGAGGAGGAGGAGAAAGAGGAGAGAGAAAGACGGGATTGAAGTGAACCAGGTAAAACAAGAAAGAAAGAAAAGAAAGGAAGAATAGGAGGAACTGGAGAAAGGAGAGGAGGAGGAGGAGGAAAGAGAAGGACG
>NC_134804.1:52402430-52407430 GCF_046742065.1 Oratosquilla oratoria
CGATATAGATAACTTTATGGAACAGGAGATTAGTGGTAATGAGGCATGGAAACTACCTATATGTTAGGGCCTTATGGTCTCTTCCAGTCTTCTTCATACTTATGTTCTTGTGTTCTAACGGGCCTTGGGGGCAGTGAATTGTGCCATATAGTACTTCAGACGGCTGACACAGTATTACACAAAGAAGTGGCCTTTGATCCTCAGGGTACAAAGATAGAAAACGTAAAGTTAAGGTGGAGGCACGCAAGGCTAGCATGCTACTTGCCTTTGTTGCTACTTCGTTTGAGTAGAAACTACCTTGATTACAACATTCTAGACTTCCGTAAGAATATCTCAACAATGTGTCTAACATTTGTATAGGTTTAGCTAATATTGGTTCATCATTCAGCTTCTCACTATATAACGCAAGAATTTCGAAAAACAAAAAGATCGTAACCGAAGCCGTTTTTACTCAAACAAAGTAGCAAAAGCAAGTAGCAAGCTAGTGAGAATTGCCTAGTGTGCCACCACCGTTAGGCTTTTGATAAATGAGCGTACGGATGTTTGGACTCTGTGGTCATAAGGGCTAAACATCTCAACAGCACTTCATAACACCGACTCTTAAGAAAGACACAAATCTAAACTGCTTTAGTAGTGTGATGATATGGTTTAACGTCACAAACTCCCCCCTATCGGAAGGCTAGGACGGTGCCCCTCTACAGGGTACTTATTGTGAGCGTGGAATTTCATTGAAACCATGCCCTTGGTTCAACTTCGCCGGTGGCTGGATTCGAACCGCCATCCCCTCGATCTTCGCCGCAAGTAACGACGCCTTAACTCGCTCAGTGTAATTTAGTAAAAACACTTCCCAGATTTTTTTTCCTTTCCCATGGCTTCCCATAAAGAAGTAGTCCTTTTCACCATATATCAAATGATGTTACCATTCTCTTAATAAACGCAATTGTCTCAAAGTTTTGGGTGTGATTTCTTGTGGATATGCAGTCAGTGTAAACTGATCTATAGTACCCTGTAACTTTACATGACATAGAATTGTTTTGTGTAGCAAGTCTTCTCTAAGAACAACGGAGTATTTTGTGACGCTCCAATAGGGGATTTTTAGTAATAGTACGCCTCAAATAGTTGAGATAAGTTCCCTGGTTTATATCGTGATTTTTTCAGCCAAATTAAAATTTCCATTTCCTAGTGTTTGAAATTTTTTTTTTGATTGATTTCAAATTCGATTAATTATTCTAATGTCCTTGTTTGATTTTTCTATCGTGATCTTTGTTTAGATTCCTCACACTTTTGAAATCTTAGTTTTCAAAATTATACTTGCTCTACTGTTATGTATTTTCATTTGCTATCTACAGACCTTACCAAGTTCCTTTGCATGCCGTCTCTCATTATGAAATATATTTTTCCATTTGATTTGATTTTGTCATCGGTGACTATTATAATGATACGACTATAGAAGTCGAAGAGTAATATGGGCAGATATGTAACGGTAAAAAAATCCGTTACATTCAAATGCTATTCAGGGCAGCACGTTCACATTCTTTGAGTACGAACGTCGTTGACCTGTCTACTGTTCCCTTCCAATTTACTACAATTTGATTTAACTTTCTAGATGATGGTTTCTTTTCTTCAGCATCATTGCAAAAAATATCGTATTTTCAATCTTAATTTTGATACTTTTTTCTCTTTTTTTCCGAGTCGACTTTGATGATTTACTTTCTAGATGATGGTTTCTTTTCTTCAGCATCATTGCAAAAAATATCGTATTTTCAATCTTAATTTTGATACTTTTTTCTCTTTTTTTCCGAGTCGACTTGATGATGATTAATTTTGTAAGCTAGAAGGAAGAAAAAATCCTCTTCCGATGACGTCACCAACGCACTAGACGAGATCGAAGAGGTGATGCAGATTAATCTTTTATCATAGATGTTGCTTAAGCATGTCAAAGGAAGCATTTATTCCTGGCGTTTCGTCTACTGACGTTTCTCAACGTAGACGAAACGTCTGCAACAAACGCTTTACTCCAGTCCATGTTTCCTTTGCCGTGTTTAAGCAACTTGTTCATGTGGATGTTAATTTTCATCATGGATGAGATCTATATGGCCACCTCTTTACTTAGGGAACTGTGACCTTGATACGTATATTACTGATAGTTATGAGGTGGCAGAGGTTGGTGCGGTCGTGTGAATCATGGAATGCTATGAAGAAGGCCTTTGTTCAGCAGTGGACTCTGGATGGCAGACTTGATTGATTGATTGATTGATATGAGGATAATATTCATGTCTTCTAGGGAATAGATGATCACAATCTAGATCCTTGCTTCACTTATAATCCTGTTAGAGCACACTGTGGCCTAAAGGTGGTGGCACACTAGGTAATTCTCACTAGCATGCTACTTGCTTTTACTCCTTCGTTTGAGTAGAAACGACTTCAGTTACAATCTTTATTTTTTTTTTCAAATTTTCAAATATAGAATTATTATTGTGTTATATAGTGAGAAACTGAATGATGAACTAAGAGAAATTAAACTGATACGAGTGGGAGATACATTGTTGAGATGTTCTTACAGAAGACTACAATATTGTAACTCAAGTCGTTTCTACTCAATCGAAGTAGCAAAAGCAAATAGCATGTTAGCCTAGTGTCCCACCAACTTTACTTTTGCGTAGGTGCCACAAAGAATCCTCATCCCACCATTGTACAGCTTAGAATTAAATCAAACCTCAGAATAATAAAAGTCTAAAAAACAAAAAATGCACTGAGAATAGAAAAGAATTGAACATAACATGCTTAAAGTTTGGAATTCTGTTCATCAACGTGTCTATAACAGGTGGAAGTTCTTCAGCTCGGTCTAAATAAAGATATACGAAAATAGGATCGCGCAGTAACTATTAGAGACCAAACCCTTTGGGAAATGTGCGTCTCACCTGAGGTTTGCTGGGATCAAAGGGAGGCGATGGATGAATCACAACCGGAGTGACGACAGAATGACGGACGCCTGTAGCGAATCCATTGTGTGATTCCAGGAGTCGATAGTCAAAAATATCTCCGGCATCGATATTGTAACGCGCTCGAGTTTTATCTTCCAGTTTTGTTTTTATTCCATGTTTTCTTTTTCTTTTTTTCTTGGTACGAATTTCTGTACCTCATCGCATTTTTGTTGGTACTTTAGGAGAATATCTCTGGTATCGATATTGTAACGCGCTCGAGTTTTATCTTCCAGTTTTGTTTTTATTCCATGTTTTTTTTTCCTTGGTACGAATTTCTGTACCTCATCGCATTTTTGTTGGTACTTTAGGAGAATATCTCTGGTATCGATATTGTAACGCGCTCGAGTTTTATCTTCCAGTTTTGTTTTTATTCCATGTTTTCTTTTTCTTTTCCTTGGTACGAATTTCTGTACCTCGTCACATTTTTGTTGGTGCTTTAGACATCGATATTGTAACGCGCACGAGTTTTATCTTTCAGTTTTGTTTTTATTCCATGTTTTCTTTTTCTTTTTTCTTGGTACGAATTTCTGTACCTCATCGCATTTTTGTTGGTACTTTAGGAGAATATCTCTGGTATCGATATTGTAACGCGCTCGAGTTTTATCCTTCCAGTTTTGTTTTTATTCCAATGTTTTTTTTTTTTTTTTTTTTTTTTTTTTTTCCTTTGGTACGAAATTTCTGTCCTCGTAACATTTTTGTCGGTAGTTTAGGAGGAATATTTCTGGTATCGAGTATTTGTAACGGCGCTCGAGTTTTATCTTTCAGTTTTTGTTTTTATTCCATGTTTTCTTGTTTCTTTTTCTTGGTTAACGAATTTCTCTACTCATCGCATTTTTGTTGGTACTTTAGAGAGGAATATTTCTGGCATTCGATTTTTGTAAATCGCGCTCGAGTTTTATCTTCCAAGTTTTGTTTTTAATTCCAATGTTTTTCTTTTCTTTTTCCTTGGTACGAAATTTCCGTATCACCTCTTCACACCATTTTTGTCGGTACTTTAGGAGAATGTCTCTGGTATCGATATTGTAACGCGCACGAGTTTTATCTTCCAGTTTTGTTTTTATTCCATGTTTTCTTTTTCTTTTTTTCTTGGTACGAATTTCTGTACCTCATCGCATTTTTGTTGGTACTTTAGGAGAATATCTCTGGTATCGATATTGTAACGCGCTCGAGTTTTATCTTTCAGTTTTGTTTTTATTCCATGTTTTTTTTTCCTTGGTACGAATTTCTGTACCTCGTCACATTTTTGTCGGTACTTTAGGAGAAT
The DNA here is from genome assembly GCF_046742065.1 of Oratosquilla oratoria. NCBI lineage: Eukaryota > Metazoa > Arthropoda > Malacostraca > Stomatopoda > Squillidae > Oratosquilla > Oratosquilla oratoria. Next base: position 52,406,679 of record NC_134804.1, read on the forward strand.
GTCTCTGGTATCGATATTGTAACGCGCTCGACTTTTATCTTCCAGTTTTGTTTTTATTCCATGTTTTCTTTTTCTTTTTTTCTTGGTACGAATTTCTGTACCTCGTTACATTTTTGTCGGTACTTTAGGAGAATATCTCTGGTATCGATATTGTAACGCGCTCGCAGTTTTTATCTTTCAAGTTTTTGTTTTTATTCCTCAACTTGTTTTCTTTTTCTTTTTCTTGGTACGGAAATTTCTGTACCCTCGTCACAATTTTTCGTCGGTACTTTAGGAGAATATCTCTGGTATCGATATTGTAACGCGCTCGAGTTTTACCTTCCAGTTTTGTTTTTATTCCATGTTTTCTTTTTCTTTCTTGGTACGAATTTCTGTACCTCGTCACATTTTTGTTGGTACTTTAGGAGAATATTTCTGGTATCGATATTGTAACGCACTCGAGTTTTATCTTTCAAATTTGTTTTTATTCCATATTTTCTTTTTCTTTCTTGGTATTTTTTTTTTTTGCGAATTTTCTGTACCTCGTCTCAATTTTTTGTTGGTTATGTTTAAGGAGGAATATTTCTGGTATTGATATTGTAACCGCGCTCGAGGTTTTTTCTTCCAGTTTTGTTTTTTATTACATGTTTTTCTTTTTTCTTTCTTGGTTAACGTATTTCTGTACCTCGTCACATTTTTTGTTGGGTACTTTGAGGAGGAATATGTCTGGTATCGATATTTTTTGTAACGCGCTCAGAGTTTTTATCTTTCTG
>NC_134804.1:52412430-52432430 GCF_046742065.1 Oratosquilla oratoria
TGAGATTGCCACAGAAACGAATGAAAATGCTTATCGCCAAATAGAATAGAAGAAAACGGGCTGACGACCGGTGCGAAAAAAAGGGCTATACACACCACGATAACCACGTGGCATGGAACGCGCGTCATGCCGCCCACAAGAGTAGACCTGACGCGTCTTTGACAGTGCGACCCTGCTTCACCCGACCTAACCTAATCCAGTGCAATCGTGTAATTATGCACTACGGGTGACTACCCACGCGGTATATATATATACTCGTATCGGCTCCTACGGCATGTAAAATCAGTTCAGCCTTACTTTACAATATAAGACGAACTCACCAAAACTCTTTCTCTTTTCACAGTATCATCGCTACAGGACGTTCGTTCCTTGGTCCGGGCACGGGCGATTCCCGGAAGGCATGTTCCCGGTTCCTGCGGAGCTTTCCAAGGAACCGGAACGGGAGGAAGAGAGGAACTTGTCGCTTGGCGATGTGACGCGGACCGCCAAACTTGTTCCAGAAAGATGAACTAGATAACGAGTAAAGGTATAATGAGATCAAGGTTGGTTCACTGCATGGTTGAGAGTATTAGAAGGATAAAACAAAAAATAGAACGAAAGAACAAAAGAGGAAGAAAGGAAGAATGAGAATAGTAGGAACATTAATAAGAGGAAGATGAAGATGATGATAAAGACAATGGCGATGATGAAAATGTTGAAGATGGTGATGATAAAGATGATGAAAATGGTGATAAGAATGGTGGTGATGAAAATGGTGGTGGTGATGAAAATTATGGTGGTGATGAAAATGGTGGTGGTGATGAAAATGGTGGTAATTAAAATGGTGGTGATGAAAATGGTGGTGGTGATGAAAATGGTGATGGTGATGAAAATGGTGGTGGTGATGAAAATGGTGATAAAAATGGTGATGAAAATGGTGGTGATGAAAATGATGGTGGTGATGAAAATGGTGATGAAAATTGTGGTGATGAAAATGGTGGTGGTGATGAAAATGATGGTGGTGATAAAATGATGGTGGTGATGAAAATGGTGGTGGTGATGAAAATAGTGATGAAGATTAAGATGCTGTAGGAAAATAATCCTCCTCCAGCATGTCAAATGACATTCCATATAAATAATTGAGACAAGATACGTATTTTACCATAATTATTTTACGGTGGAAAAAATTCTGGAGGTGGGCGGTATCGCCGATTAATCGAAGGTTGGAGGAAAACTTGACCAGTGTGATAACCCCTTTCTCCCGTCACCATATTCCCAGCAAGTCGCTAATGTGTTTCAACAAAAGTCTGCAGCCACACGTCAGAAAAAAAAAATTCTCTGGGGAACTTTATATAATTTCTACAGTTCAAATATTTAGTCCAAAGGGATGCAAAAGCCACCACAATAAACTTCTGTGATCATTAAATATATTCTATACTTTTTCTTAATCTCAGCAGGTTTTGACAACTGTGCCCTGATACAAATCTGAAAAAAAAATATTATTTTTGTCTGTCAGCGTGAGCGTTCTTAAGTCGAAGATCTTGCAGCTTGAGAGAGTAACAGCACCAACACCCGCATTTGTGGACACAGTGACTATTGCCTGACCAAAAAACAAGTTCACTTTACGCCTGAACTGTTCACAGTGCGATTGTTATCAGTGTCTTTGAATTGACCAGATTCGCCGGACAAGATGCATCGGTCTGTAAACATTTAAAGTCTTGTAGCTCAGATCCCTTCCAAGACACGGGAGAGTTCTATAACAATTTTCACTATAAGTAATAACATCAAGTGACAATAATAATATACATACATGTATGGATGTTTGTCTATACTCGTAGGGTCACGTCTCTCTCTCTCTCTCTCTCTCTTTTTTTTTTTTTTTTACAAATATCATACTTGATTTTGAATTTTCTGAGGATTTTACTTTTGGTTATGTCGTCTAACTTACTCCGATATTTGATGCGTGTACATGGAATTCTGTTTTAAGACACTCCACCATTGGTCTTCTTCAATTTGTTCATATGAATTAATAATATTCTCCTGTCCCAAACCAAGAGATCTTTTATGTCAGTTTTATTCACTTCCTCTTATAACTTCAACACTAATATCATATTATTTCTTCCTATTTTTTCTTTCTATAATAGTAAATTTAGTGACCTTCATCTTTATTCGTACGTTTTATCTTTAAGTTTAGAAGCCAGTTTGGTCGTTCTCTCAGTATTCCGTCGATTTTGCTTTGTTTACTTTCTTTGTTTTATGCAAATTCTAATCCTGAGTGAATCAAACATTCTGTCATCTTTTCATCACATCTTCCTCCATGCAGTGCGCTGCTCGGGCAGTTGAAAATGTGATGGTTTCGTATTTTACTTGTCACGGGTTTGAGTCTTTCTTTATCTGTCTATTATCCTTTACCATTTACCTGTTTGTTTATTATTTAACTATACCTATGCATTTATTTCATTTATTATTTTTTATGTTATTATAATTTTTGTCTATCTATTTATCTTTATTATGATATACTATTCGCACCAATCTACATTTTGTAATTTGAAGGGGTGGTGGATGGGAGTGGAGTGGGTGGAAGTGGAATTATGCCTTTTGACTTTGGCTACCCCCCTGGTAACGGTGAAAGAGCCCTTGGTATATGTATGCATGCATGCATGCATGTATGTATGTATGTATGCATATTTTGTAATTCTTTCACAAGATTTTGATCTCGTGTAGGTCTGGGATATTGGTCTGAAGTTCAATGATTTCACTCTGCTTTCTCTTATATGATTTCGCCCCACATTAAGTCTTTTGTAATCCTTTGTCTTTTGTAATCTTTGTCTTTTGTAATCCTTAAGTGTAATCCTTTGTCTTTCGTAATCTTTGCCTTTTGTAATCCTTAAGTCTTTTGTAATCCTTTGTAATCTTTTGTAATCCTTTTGTAATCCTTTGTTGCTATCTTCTCCTTCAATGCGCACACAAATATGTGTTATCAATTGTGTTTACTATCAGGTCCCTGCAATCCTTAAGTAATCAGTTTGAGATCCTATCAAGTCCTATTTTCTTTCTATTTTTTTAATAGTTGGTTTACTTTTTTTATTTTCAAGTTTATTTCATACAACCAGACCTATTTAAACCTCTATGAGAATCTTAGTGACCTGAACAGTTCTATTAAGTCGCCTCTTACATAAGAACATAAGAATGAAGGAGTCTTCAAGAGACCATAAAACGTACACTAGGTAGTTCCATGTTCATTACATCTATCATCCCCATCCTTAAAATGACCTGACCCTCTCTAAACAAACTAGATTCAGCGCTCACTAAATAGTTACTAAGTCGTTAGCCATTCTATTGGTAAACCATTTTTTGCCTTTTTCTCTTCTTTCTTTCGGTGTTAATGAATCCAGTACTTTTTTAATCTATCCTTGTGCGTTTTATCTGCAAAGATAAAAAGATAACATATTTCTTCACTGCACTCTGTATTTTTTCATTCTTGTCCATATACTTTATCCATCGGTACATATTCTTTCTATGGCGAGGCATACACTTTTATGCTGTGTGTGTGTGTGTGTGTGTGTGTGTGTGTGTGTGTGTGTGTGTGTGTGTGTGTGCGCGCGCGTGTGTGTACGTACGTTTACGTGGAAACATTGAACTACTGTTTGTTTCCAACTTTTTTCCGGCTAATAAATTGAATGAAAGCTTGTTTGGCAGTCATCCTACTTATATGCAAAGTTCGGAGCAATTACTTGATCATAATATAGCCTCATTATGCACAGTGAACTGGCATCTCTTCCGCTGTTAATCCGTTCAGTATATTAACTATCCTATTTGGAAAATTATACCTTTTGGCATTTGTCTTTTTTTTCTGTTTTCTATTTGTAAGATGCTGTGAAGGCGTCTGTTGAGTGTAATTGACTCTTACTGTAATAACGTTTGAATGTGTTCAGTTTATGTAGGGGTCACAATTATGACAGTTTTCATCTTACTGCAAGTACTATTTCGACTTTGGTTGTGGTCAAGTTGTATCTGTCACCTTCTTCATCGAAGTTCTTCAACGGCAGAGGGACACAGTAAAAAGAAAACGGACTAAGCTGTACGCAAGTGATGACTGGTCACTTCATCATGACAATGCGCCTTCCTTTTGTTCATGCCTTGTACTTTTTTGGGGGGAAGGGAGTGGATTATCGTATAATAAAAGACTGCTACCTCACATTTGGTAACCCGCGACTTCGTTTTCTTTTTTCTTTTTTTTTCTTTCTTTTCCATGGGATTAGCTCATTACAATTCTTATCGAAGAAAGACACCAAACAAATCTAGCTGCAACAACAGTTAACTACGGATTACGTACTGGAAAGAAATAAGAAAATAAAGAAAAAGGAAATAAGGAAAGAAAAGAGGAAGGTAAGAAGGTAAGAAATGAGTGAAAGAATCAGAAAGGAGAAAGAAAAAAGAGAAAAAAATAAAAACAAAAAAACACCTGGAACAGACATTACTGGTTTTGTTTTCTGTGTACAATCACAAGAACCCTCTTGTTCGTTAATACACGACTCGTAAACTTACAATTAATTCGCCAAAGTCTCGTTTGTTTGCGCCGCGGCAACCAGATCTTTAGGATTTGGGTTCCTGGCCGCTGCCTACAGCCACAAACTTTCCAGAAGTCTCTTACGAGAGGAGCTCCGCCATAAGACCAAAGATTTACAGCCGACGCGAGAAAAATGCAAAATTTGTCATGGTGTACCTCTTTCCTTTTTTTTTTTTTTTTTATTCTTAAGTAAACAGACACTTTTGAATGTGTGTGTGTGTGTGTGTGTGTGTGTGTGTGTGTGTGTGTGTGTGTGTGTTTATGTACATGGGATTGCATGGACGTGCATGAAGATGCGTCTCACACACACACACACACACACACACACACACACACACACACACACACACACACACACACACACACACACACACACACACACACACTCACACATGTGTATATATATATATATATATATATATATATATATAATATATATATGTATATATATATATATATACATTTATACATATATATGTACATATACATTTATACATATATATATATGTATATATATACATATATATATATATATATATCTATACATATATGTATATATATATATATATATAATATAATATATATATATATACATTTATACATATATATGTACATATACATTTATACATATATATATATACATATATATATAATATATATATATATATAATATATATATAATATACATACATCCAAAGTATATAAGAAGTTCTTCAGTGTAAATTCTAATATTTCATTTCGGTCTATCTCTTCGTAAGACGATACAATGTAATATCGACTAGGACGAGGGCTACTAAGTATACCTCAAATAACTATCATCTAAATATATGGATATCTTGATCGTGCTTCTTATCCCTTCCCCCCCCCTCCACCTTCCCCCTCCCCTCCCACTTCACTCCCCTCCCCCCTCCCCCTTCACTCCCCTTCCCTCCCCCTCCCCCTTTCCCCCTCCCCCTCCCCCTTCCTTCCCCCCTTCCCTCCCCTCCCCCATACCCTTCCCCTCCCCCCTCCCCGTCCCCCTCTCCTTCCCTTCCCCCTCCCCTTCCTTCCCCCCTTCCCTCCCCTCCCCCATACCCTTCCCCCTCCCCCCTCCCCGTCCCCCTCCCCGTCCCCCTCTCCTTCCCTTCCCCCTCCCCTTCCCCCTCCCCTTCCCCCTCCCCATCCCCTCCCCTTACCCCTCCCCATCCCCTCCCCTCCACCCTCCCCCTCCCCTACCCCCTCCCCTTCCCCCGCCCCTCCCCGTCCCCCGCCCCTCCCCTTCCCCCGCCCCTCCCCTTCCCCCTCCCCTTCCCCCGCCCCTCCCCTACCCCCTCCCCTTCCCCCGCCCCTCCCCTTCCCCCGCCCCTCCCCTTCCCCCGCCCCTCCCCTTCCCCCTCCCCTTCCCTTTCCCCTTCCCCACAGCCAGCTAAGTCGCCACCTATCACGCATGCAGCCTCCCGAACCATCAAAAATGAAAGAAAGGCGGCACTGGAAAATGTCGGGACAGTCCGGGGAAGGCAAGCCAAGCAAATAACATTCTCTCTCTCTCTCTCTCTCTCTCTCTCTCTCTCTCTCTCTCTCTCTCTCTCTCTCTCTCTCTCTCTCTCTCTCTCTTTTCTCTTTCTCTCTTTCTCTGTTAATATCTCTCTCAATCTCTCTCAATCTATCTCTCTATCTCTCTCTCGCCCCTCCCCCCCCTCTCTCTCTCTCTCTCTCTCTCTCTCTCTCTCTCTCTCTCTCTCTCTCTCTCTCTCGCCCCTCCCCCGCCCTCTCTCTCTCTCTCTCTCTCTCTCTCTCTCTCTCTCTCTCTCTCTCTCTCTCTCTCTCTCTCTCTCTCTCTCACACACACACACACACACACACACACACACACACACACACACACACGAATACATACATAAATTCGGCTTACTGGTGTAGTGGATAGCGTCTTCTTTCTTCACGCAGCTTAAAACATTGGCTAACATTGCAAGTCATGGCTGTTCCTGTAAGCAAAGGGGGTGGTGTGTGTGTGTGCGTGTGTGTGTGTGTGTGTGTGTGTGTGTGTGTGTGTGTGTGTGTGTGTGTGTACGTGCGTGTGTATGTGCATCTGTGCATGATCTCACCATTGTCTATATATGAGCTATATGCTCTCATCCGATAGAATAATAGCTCGTAAGCACAAGTTTAGCACGTGACCCAAAACCATGATGAAACGCGAGTGCGCACACACATATGTACACACACACACACACACACACACACACACACACACACACACACACACGAATTAAACTGATGGAACCACGGAGGTGGGAGCGAGCATAGTTCTTATCCTGTGTGTTACAAATAAATTAACACCTAAATACGAGTATAAGAGAGAGAGAGAGAGAGAGAGAGAGAGAGAGAGAGAGAGAGAGGGAGGGAGAGTGTGAGTATGAGAGAGAATAGAGTATATGAGAGACATAAAGAGCGAGTGAATATGAGAGAGAGAGAGGGAGAGAGAGAGAGAGAGAGCTTGTAAGACAGAGAGATAGAGAGAGGAGAAGATAAGGGAGGACATATATACGAAATAAACACGAAACTCACTCAAGTACAAAAGGAGTAAAAGATGCAAGTTTTGCTGACAGTAAGTCTCTTTGTGGACACTGGGAGATGCTCGAAGGGGGAACAATAAAAGAACAAGTTTATTTTAAACCTTGAAGAGGTTCTTCAAACAAGTCCACCATCGCAACAGAACCGGGTCTTGTGAGAAAATAGATTTTACGACAAAATCTAACCACTCATGCATGTACTGCATAAAGCGTCCGCGTTGGATGTTTCATGTGTACGTGCATATATCAACACACTCCGACACATTTGTACTAAGTCCTATTGCGTGAATATTTCGGTCTTACTTATTTTCGAAATCATTCTCGTTTTTCTTCCTTCTGAGGAAAATCATATACTTATTTTTGAATTTGTTTTTATTTTTTTTCTTCTGGGGAAGATCGCATTTGCCAAGTGTATTCATCATCCGTGCATTGAAGTCTCCTGGAACCATTCTCAAATCTACTTTGAACTCTCCTTTTCATTTTCAATATTTTGTCTGGGTTTTTCCTTTTCGGATACTTTCTCCCTTGCCATGTTTACCAATTCTTTTATAGTCGAAGTCCATAACTCTTGTGGCCTGTCATCGTTTCTGTAAACAGACCAACATTTGGAAATTCACGACCAACCAATATCTTCACATTTGCAGTTTCTTTCCTCCTTTGACTCGGCTTCCTTTTCATTTTTTGAAACTTTTCCAAAGTTTCAACATATCATGATTAATGTAGTTTATTTTCTTTATGTAGGTATGCAAACGCATGTGCACACACATGGTCTTTGGCTATTATAATAACCAAACGTCAACTATTTTATTTTTTTCTTAAATTCATTAACGAAAGGAAAATGGGTGAATTTGCATAACAAAAGGTCTGAACCTTAAAGCTTTATGGGACATTAATTCTAAGCAATATATTGTCGCGGAAGCCGCACGTTAAATAAGATTCTTCGAATAAGATTTTGATCTTTCGAAAACCTTTTATATTCATTTTTATAAAGAAGAGTGGATGTGCTGTGTCTCGCGATACTGCTTCTGATCCAGGGCAGTGGACAAGATGCAGGTATGACCCGTCATCCAGGAGGTGCCAAGATAAGATGGAGGGAAGAGGGTGGAGGGGAGTGGAGTATGTAGGGGATGGAATGGATGGGAGAGGTTTCTGTGCCTTTGTCTTTTGGCTACCTCTCGTGTAATGGGGGGAAAAGCCTTGGGTATATGTATGTATAAACAAGGGTTGGATATCCTCATTTATGCTACGTGGACAATCAAGCTTTCTTGTTTCTTTCACATAAAATCTTCATTTTCCTTCCGTATTTCTTGATATAGCCCATTGGCAACAGAGGAAGTACAGAGTGGCTCATAAGTTAGTGAGAGGCTACAAATTGTGATTATTTTTTCATTAATTGACCTTAGGCTCAATATGTGGTTCCAGGAAGATGGGGCAGCTGTCCATTCCACAAGAGAGACAATACAGTTGCTGAGGCAAAGTTTCTGCATTGTATTGAAATTCCATACATATATTTGTAACAATAAGGTTCTTAGTGAAAACTAAAACCCCTCGGTGAATTTTGAACTACCCTGTACATCCACAAAAGCAATAACTTTGAACTTATATTCTTTTCCTTCTGATTTTTTTTGTACTCTGTGTGGTCTCCAAGTTTTTCTTTTTTATGTATACAGAAATTTAACATTCTGTCTTCTTCCATTGTGTTGATGTAAATAGCCTTAAACAGTGCAAAAAATAATAATTCTTCAAGATGCACATGCAAGTAGCTTTTAAATGTAAATAATTATGAAAAATTGTAAAATAAATCACCAAATAATCACACTGTAAGATACCTTCTTCCAGATCATTACTCAAACACAAAAAAGAAAATATAAGTAAACTGAACAACACACACACACATACACACACACACACACACACACACACACACACACACACACACACACACACACACACACACAGGGCTGAAATGATTTCAGTATCGCTGCGCTGCGAGTTGTTACTCCAACTCTCGTGGGCGGGGAGTTGGGTGTGTGTGTGCGTGTAAGGTCACAGCATTACCCATGGATCGGTCATATACGAGCTCTGAGCCCTCTTCCGGGAGAGAAATATCTGTCGATCACGAGTCCAACACGTGATCCAAAGACCATGGTGAAACGCGCGCGCACACACACACACACACACACACACACACACACACACACACACACACACACACACACACACACACACACACACACACACACACACACACACACACACACACACACACACACCGCACCATCATATCATAGAATTTCCCGAAAAGAGAAGCGCATACCGAGATAGATGACCAAATTCCCTGTTATCATCAAATCAAATTAACCAACGGAATTTTATATTTAGTTAACTGACTGTTTCGACAACTGCCTCAACACGTCATCAGTTTTGGCAGATACGAAGCTTTGCGATTAGCAAAGGAAGCATGATTCATTCAATCACTGCTCTCGAATGACGCTGTTTGTTATTATCTTGTCACTGGCCGGAGATTGATTAAGCTAATCACGTCATCAATATATTCACGTCTGATCAACGAGATGTGGGTAATCATGAGCAACAAATATGTTGATGCGCGCACAACACACACACACACACACACGCACACACACACACACACACACACACACACACACACACACACACACACACACACACACACGTGTATGTGTGTGTGTGTGAGTGAGAGAGAGAGAGAGAGAGAGAGAGAGAGAGGTAGAAAGAGAAATATGTTTACCACGACAGCTGAAGTAACTAATCTATCTTCGTCTGTAGAACCCCGCTGTGGAAGAGCTGTGCCTCGCTGCATGGCACATGACCCAAGTAAGGAGGCTAGGTGACGGAGGAACCTTTAACTCCAGAGGTCCTGAGATGGGAGGGGTTGGGGTGAGAGGGGGGGGAGAGGGGAGGGGGGTCTATCTTCGTGTGGGCGAAGGAGGAACTCTTGGCAAAGCCATCCTCTTTGTAAAAGAGGAAGAAGACCACAGAGAAGGAAGTCATTAGAGGAGACGTGGGGAGACACCAGATGTCTTCGACTAATAAGGCAATGAAACGACAAATCGGATTAGGCGAAGCCCTTGGCCTAAGGTCCCGGCAAGAGGTTTCTCTGACCGTCAGCCAGTGAAGAAAGTACGAAGGCAGTTCAGGTTCTAAACCAGATTGGAGGTCACGTGTTTGAGGGTAAATGACGTCTACATCAACAGGAAATCACTCTGTGTAAGAAACTGTGATTCTTTTTCTTTATTATCGTTTTATCTTTAAAACCATATTCCAGATCATGTTAACCACGAGCTTCCTGGAACTACAAGAGTGCTTTCCAGGAGCCAAATGCACGATGCTAAGCTTGAAAGCAATCTCGTTCGGTTGAGTAAAGATTCATGTCGGGATGAATTTACGAGGTTATGCAAACAATGCATATCTCTCTCTCTCTCTCTCTCTCTCTCTCTCTCTCTCTCTCTCTCTCTCTCTCTCTCTCTCTCTCTCTCTCTCTCTCTCTCTCTCTCTCTCTCCTTTTTATTTTCTTGTGGTTTTCGAAGAAAAACAAACACCTCTGATATCCTTCTGCAAAAGGGAGAGAGAAATTTGTCAAAATTAGAGAATGCATCAAAATATGCCATGTCATTACTGGACATCAATGACAAATGTTGTCCTTTTTTGGCTAACCATCCGTTTGATAACAAAAATGCCTTTGTATGTATATATGTATGTATGTGTATGTATGCATATATGCATGTGTGAATGTGTGCATGTATGTGTACAGTATGTACGTATTTATGTATGTATAGTATGTAGGCATATGTACATATGGATGAGTACGTATGTATGTATGTGCATGTATGTAAATGTGTATAGTATGTATGTATGGTGTACTGTATATAATATGCAAGTATGGTATGTATAGTATCCATGTATGGTATGAATGGATGGGTGGATGGATAAACGGATGGAAGCTCACACTACGAGAAAGTTACCTTTGACCCATACGCTCAGATACTCCATCAAAAAAAAAAAAAAAAAAAAAAAAAAAAAAAAAAAAAAAAAAAAAAAAAAAAAAAAAAAATCGATGGGTTCTGAACTCGCGACAGAGCCCGGGTAACCTATAAGCCATTTTCGTTTTACATTACAAAACCAACATTTCTCTCGCGAATTTGTTATTTGCAGTTTGTAATGTCTTAGGGTTTTGCCTTACGGGTCATTTCGTCTCAAGTGTTTCAGGTTGCTACTAGCTAAACGTTGGTCAGGGAGACCATACGGCCTATACTAGGCAGTTCCATGACCATTACCATCTACTATAACCATCCCCATCCGCAAAGTTATCGAACCTTTTCTTAAAGCAAATGATAGTTTCATCGCTCACTACATGGTTATTAGCCAACGATGAGAAGCAAACAAACCCGCTAAAACACGCAGAAACACGTTAAGCAAGCCAAGTATTTATACACGAATACTGATAGATTTGATGAAAGGTTTGGTCAAGCTAGGATCATAGTGGTTAGGTGGTAATGCTCAGTGGTAGCATGTGTGAAGTTACTATAACTGGTTTAACAAGTTCCACCTCTGGGATTCGAACCCCTAGATAAGCGACTGCTTACCACAAAGCAAGGACGTTACCGTTGTGCCACGCTTGATCGTATAAAAGGAATATCTGGAACTTGATCTAATCATTCCTTCAACGATACTCGCATGGTAGAGAATGTGATCTTATTTTCATCGAGTCTTTGTTCAGACAAGCCATAGATATACGACTGCTTACCACAAAGCAAGGACGTTACCGTTGTGCTACGCTTGATCGTATAAAAGGAAGATCTGGAACTTGATCTAATCATTCCTTCAACGATACTCGCATGGTAGAGAATGTGATCTTATTTTCATCGAGTCTTTATTCAGACGAGCCATCCGACAAGTGTGTGGTACGCCATCGTACGTCCAAAATTTCGATTTCCTGTGGCTGAGCTTGTAAACCCTCCTGCGAAAGAACGTTGAATTTGCCTTGACGGGTTCTATGTTACAAAGGATTACAAAAGTGGAGCATGCCGGCAGGAGACTTTTTGGTCCATAACTAGGTCGGATGCGAAAAAAATATATATAAATGATGAAAAAAATAAAATAAAAATTAGAACAGTATAAATAATAATAATAAAACATAGGTATAGTTAAATGATAAACAAACAGGTAAATAGTAAATAATAATAAACTGACAAATAAATCATAATAAATGGAAATCAAGCAAATGATAAATAAACAGACAAATAATAAACAAATAATCACGCCCGTTCTGTCCCTACCAGTTGATCCAGCATATGGCGGTGAGTCAAAGCAAGGTGGAAAGAAACCTTCCGCCCAACGTTTTCTTCCATGGAACTGATTCTAACTTTCACTTTCAGGATCTTAGCGAATCCCAATATAGACAGACTTTTAGGTGCACCCAGGTAAACAATGTGTTTGTACAATATATGAAACCTTCATGATTATGTGCGTGTGTGTGTGTGTTTGTGTGTGATTCACCATGGTCTTGGATCACGTGTTGGATTCATGATTGACAGCTATTTCCTTCCCGGAAGAGAGTTCACAGCTCGTATGACCGATATATGTGTAATGCTGTGACCTTACACACACACACACACCCAACTTCCCGTCCACGAGAGTTGGAGTAACAACCCGCAGCACAGCGATACTAAAATTATATTAGCCCTGGGCCAGATTCGAACCCGGACCGCCCTAGTGACAGCCGGGAACTCTGCCAACCGCGCCACGAGTTGTGTGTGTGTGTGTGTGTGTGTGTGCACGCACGATTCTATAAAAGAATAAACAAACTTATGATGGGAGATCAATAAATACTCTCATACGAACTCCCAAAGCTTCTCCCACGGGCCAAAGAAGCGGTCGAGGTCTGTGTGCTCATCAAGGCACAAACACAACATAAAAGGGCTCACCCGCTGACACACAAGGGCAAGGAGATGAATCGAAAGCACACAAATCACGGCAATAACGAGGATAGACCCAGATAATCATTAGTTCCTTTGGATGATGATGATTACCGGCAAAATAAAACGAGGAGAGATGGAGGATGTGATATCAAGGGGATCTTTACTCCAAGAAAACTCGAATAAATGAATGAAGAATACGTAGTTTTTGTTTTGTTTTGTTATCTTTTGTCTGTCTGATTTTCATTTATTATTAGTTATATGTCGGTTTGTTGTTATTTACTGTTTACCTGTTTATTATTTAACTATACCTATGCATTTATTTATGTATTTTAATTGTTATTTACATTATTATAGTTTTTATTTATTATTTTATTATTAATATGATTTTTTTTTTTTGCATCCGACCTAGATATGGATCAAAAGGTCTCCTGTCGGTATGCTCCGCCTTTGTAATCCTTTGTAAATAAAGCAGGTACATGCTTTATGCCTTCCTTGATGAGTCTGAAAGGTTCATCATTTGGTTATGGTCCTCTTCCACTCTGCCCTGAGTCTCACTCGCTGGTAAAACATGATATGTATGAAAAAATATATGTCCAAATGTCTCATGGGTTTTTGGAAGGAATACTATAAGATATAGGTGTACATATACACGTTGCAAACACACACACGTATACACTTTCTCTCTCTCTGTCTCTCTCTCTCTCTCTCTCTCTCTCTCTCTCTCTCTCTCTCTCTCTCTCTCTCTCTCTCTTCTTTCTCTTTCCCTTTCCTTCCCTCCTTCTTCCCCCCCCCCCTCTCTCTCTCTCTCTCTCTCTCTCTCTCTCTCTCTCTCTCTCTCTCTCTCTCTCTCTCTCTCTCTCTCTCTCTCTGTCTTGCTCCTCTGTCTCTCTCGCTCCTCTCTCTCGCTCCTCTGTCTCTCTCTCCTCTGTCTCTCGCTCCTCTCTCTCTCTCTCTCTCACACACTCACACACACACACACACACACACACACACACACACACACACACACACACACACACACACACACACACACACACACACACACACACACACACACACACAAGAAAGCGAGAGAGGGAGAGAGAGAGAGAGAGAGAGAGAGAGAGAGAGAGGGAGGGAGAGAAAGAGGGAGAGAGAACTACGCCAAGTGACTGGGTTCTTTGTCTTCGCGATGTATTTTTACTATTTTCTGAACGTGTAAGAATTATACGATTTTGGTGTATACAGAAACACAAACAACGAAATCTCTAGCTCATAAAAGTCTGTTTGATATTTATATCTACACGTGTTTACAATGGTACGTTTAACGATGTCATTATGATTTATATCATGTTTGACTTCATTCAACTGAATATTTACTGTTATCTTATATGGCTGTTTAGAGTCAAAATGTCTTATAGATAAGATACGCATACTAAGAGCGCTGTTTATCATTATCATTAATTCTACATATCCTTGTTTGTGAGTGTGTGAGCGTTCCCTTGTTTATGTGTGATATGTTTAAATGTGAACGAGCTTTAACGTCTCATGTTTCTACATAAGAAGAGAAGAGAGGAGTTGGTAGGACGTTTACATTGGGTAACAGACTTGGAGATGTTTTGGGAAACTTAGGTACAAGAAGACTTTGAGTTTGAAGCCGAGACGTCGTTATATGAGAGCATAAATTGATAAACATACTAAGAATACCTCAGCGGTGTATCCAATCTTACTGAATAAAATCGCTTGGGATTTGTCCCAAGGACATACTGACCTGTGATGAAACGGTGTGGCCTTCAAGACACTTTACCTCAGGGTTCCCACTAGGTAACCGCGGTCCGGAGGAGTCTTGGGAGGAGAGAATGAGGAACGCGGGACGGGGGAAGGCAAAAGAAGACGACCAAAAGTGGCTTAACAAGTCAAGCATATCCAGAAGCTGCCCAGCAGGCTAAGAGGTCGTCTTGTGTGAGGTCACACTGCGGCTCCGTTCCCCGACGTGAAGGGTTGGGAAGGAGAGAGGGAAAGTGAGAGAGAGAGAGACGGGAAGAAAGGGAGCGGGACGGAGAAGGAGCTGAGGGAAAGGGGGAAGAGGGTGGGGAGATAAAGGGAAAAGGAAAGGGAGAGGGAGAGTGGAAGGGAGATGGGAAAGAAAAGTGAAAGGTAACAAGTGAGAGAGAGAGAGAGACGGGAAGATAGGGAGAGGGAAGAGAAGGAGCTGAAGGAAAGGGGGAGGAGGGTGGGGAAATAAAGGGAAAAGGAAAGGGAGAGGGAAAGTGAAAGGAAGATGGAAAAGAAAATTGAATGGTAGTGAGAAAGGGAGACAAACAGAGGGAGAGAAAGAGACAGACAAACAGACAGACAGACAGACACAGACAGACAAAGAGAGAGAGTCAAAGGGGGAGAGGGAATAGGAGAGAAAAGGCGTGAGAACGATAGGGAGAAGGAAAGGGAGAGGTAGAGGTAGAAGGTAAGGAAGAGGAAGGGAAGGAAAAGGAGAAAGAAAGAGAGGGGGAGGAAAGGAGAAGAGGAAGAGGAAAAAGGAAGCGAAAAGTAAGAGGGGGAAGGATTAGGGTAAGAATATAGAACAAATTATTATCTCGAATTATGTAAAAAAAAAAAAAAAAAAAATAGTCTTTGTTGACTGACATCCTGGGCCCTCTCCGGGGACCGAGTGACATCACCTCGGGGGTGCCGCTTCAGATGTAAATATAGTTGTTGATAGAATATAGAAATGGATAATAGGGACATCAATCTTATGTACGCTTGTTTCACCAGTACACGTCGCTGATTTCATTAAGAGATGAACAAGTGTAAAAATGAATAAACGATTAATGAATCAATAAAACAACGGATGAACAAGTAAATATACAAAAATACAGAAAAGACAACAACCCAATGAATGAATAAAAGGGTGAATGATATAAATATTATAACGAAACAAGCTAGAGTAACAAAAAAATCGGATTATTTTATGATATTTTTTCATCACATACTCCCAATTCCAGATGATATTAACGCTACATAGGACAGGCTATTTTGATGACGTTAACTACCGTGAAAAAACCCTGAAACGACCTTTACTAAGTCATTCTAAAATTCTAATCAATCTCATCGTTTTTATCCACCACTTATCACTGTCAAAATTAAACGGGCTATCACTTTTAGATTTAGAGTTTAATGCGAGCAGATATGTATCTCTGGAATAAATGAATGTTTGGCATCTCTGACCTCTCCAGCGTCTTCGGCAGTCGTTGAACCTCAATTTCGCCGACAATTCGAGAAGCATAATATTTCCAGCCGAAGCTTCATGCTCTGTTTAGTTAATTTTACGTGTTATATTTCGGTCGGATTTAAACTCGATTATACTGTTTTGCTTTGGGTTTCGTTCCTAAATGATAGCATTAAAACTATCTCGATTAGCTGAGTAATCTATAAACCTTTCGTCACAGTGAAAGTTTATTCAACCCGATTAAAGTCGTCCGACAACAAATAAAAGCAATTAAAACCGTATTTTTTCAAAGGCCAATGTTGTTTTTACTGTGTTATTGTTGTTATTGTTGTTATGGTTATTGTTGTTTTATGGCAGCAAACAAAACAATTAAGATTTTTTTTCTGAGGCCAATGACGGATATTCTTTTTCGGATGAGTGCTCTCAAACTCCATTAAATGAGTTAATACAAGACAAGAACCAAATACTCGTACTATCATATGCTAACCATCCGAATGATAAATCTAAAATAAGTTTCAAAAGTAGAAGCTTATCTCAAGACATAATCGTTAATTCTGTTCTTCTCTGTACTCCATCTGTCAGGTTAAATCAAAGTCTTCCTTGTTACACGATATGGTTTATGTTGGCTATGTATTACAGAGGTGCTGATACCAATTGAATATTTACATTCTTATTTGTAGCCAGAATAGTTTCGCTCTTTCTGTTCTTTGTCAACACTCGATTATGTCGATTGTTTTCAAATATGTTACTATCTTCAAGGTGATCCTGCTTACAAAGGATTACAAAGGATTACGAAGGAGGAGCCTGCCGACAGGAGACCTTTTGGTCCATAACTATGTCGGATGCGAAAAAATATGTATAATAATAAACAAATAAATAAAAATTATAACAACATAAATGATACATTTCTAATGGAGGTAAGATTTCTGGGAGGATTGTTATCGTGGGAACAGATGTTTATGGACGCGAAGGCCCAGCCGGACGAACATAGGTCATCCTGGTAGGCCATTCAACTTGGTTTAACGTTGCGAACTACCCCTATCAGGAGGCTAGGACGGTGCCCCTTGCAGAGGACTTAGTAGCGTGGAATTTATGAACCATGTCCTTGGCCCAACTCGCTCGCTGTCACTTCGACTTCCGCCGCAGGTGTAGACGCTCTAACCCGCTCGACCAGTGAGGATCCTCGTAGTAAGTTTCTGAAACCCATTAACACCCTCAGCAAGAGGTTCAGACCAAAGAAAAGGGCTCTCAGTCATCGGACAGAGCGCAATATTGATCATCTTTCAATAGTTTCCTATCACTTTCCAAATAATGTTTACGTTCTTTCTGTTATCGGGTGACAGTATTTGACAAAACACACACAAAAGCCTAACTTTCTTCCCGAAAAGATCAGTTGGAGAGACCGAGGACAGTCACCTGTGTTGTAATCTAAATTTGTGACTACATCATATGGTGGCAGCGGTGGGATTAGAACCCATGTCTCCGAAGAGACTGGTGTGTACAATGGGCCGGAGGTGTTTTCGATGTTGTTGCATTTTGTAATATTAAAGGATTTGCAGATGGAAACACCTGCTGCCGTAAAAAAAAAAAAAAAAAAAAAAAAAAAAAAATTGTCAGAGAAATATCTAACAATTACTTTCATATCTTCTAGTATAGTCTGTGCGCTTCAAGGGGTCCATTAAGGGTGTGGCATACGTCGTGAGCCATTCTGCCAAATCAACCTAAGTACATACTTCTCTCTCTCCCTCTCTCTATCTCTTTATCTATATATATATATATATATATATATAGTATATATATATATATATATATACATATTGATTATTCTTTTTTGCATGATAATGTGAGCATTCTGCCAATAATTGTAGTCTCCTGGCCGATGTTTTTTTTTCATTTTCTAATGCATTTTTTATTCTCTCAGGGCTGTGTTCCTCCAACTCCAATTAATCGGCGGTACCACCCACCTCCAGAACTTTTACCTCCTTAAAATCACTCTCTGGCAAACTATTTTGTTTTCTCAGCAAAGGATGTCATTTGGTATGCTGGAGGAAATTAATTTTCCTCCGGCATATCAGATTTGTCCTCAAAAGCTGCGGGCTACAAATCTGCTCCGACAGTCGAAGGAAAAAAAAGCCTAATGTGATAACGCCTTAATTGATTTTTACCTTGTGTTAGGAAACGGAGTGGAACCAATAAAACGCCACTTGTTGTTGGGAGGCCACGTAGTCATAGTAACGTATTGTCGGAAATAACCAGGGTTTCTGTCCTTAAAGACAATATTGTATATTATTGTTTGCTTGATTTTAATTTATTATTAGTTATCAGTCAACTTATTGTTATTTACTATTTACCTGTTGGTTTATTATTTAACTATACCTATGCATTTATTTATTTTGTTTATTATTATCTATATTATAATTTTTATTCATTTATTTTTATTTATCATTATATTTTTTCCGCATCTGACCTAGTTATGGACCAATAGGTCTCCTGTCGGCATGCTCCGCCTTTGTAATCCTTTGTAATTCTTTGTAGAGGTGGTGGATCTAAGAAGTTGACAGAATGAAAGGATATCAATAATCAAAAGAGATCCAGGATTTTTTTTATGCGAAGATAAGTCTCCAGTCATAAAGAAATCCTATATGACTCTGGTCCGTAGAGGAACCACTAAAGCCCCTGAAATATTGACCACGTAGAACTTGTGCAATCAACAACCCATACGAGGGGGAAAAGTAGATAAGTGGCATATTTCGACAGCCTAATGTATTTGTAGATAGTGAGCCTTATCTAATGGTACAAGTTTTTACGATTAAACCAGTCATTAGCCTTATGCATGGGGCCACTGTGGGAGGACAGTAAACAAGAACTTACATTTGTGAGGACATTGGTGGTGATGGTGACCACGATTGTGATGAAGAGAATAATGGCAAAGACGAGAGTTACGACGACGAGATTGACAAAGAAGATGGCACCAAAAGTAAATAAATAGATAAATAAATAAAGTAAAATAATAAATAGATAGAATACAATGCTGAGAAAATTAGTGATGAATAAAAAACATAAGAATGACAGACTGGTGGCCACGAAAGATCACCAAATAAACGAAGGAAGAGGATGAATAGAATATAGAGAAAAAAGGATCACATTAGAAGACGAAAAAAAAAAATGAGAAGGATGGGAAGAGGAGAAGGAAAAGGAAAAAGAGGACGAGGGGAAGTGGAGAAGAAAGAGAGGGAATAGGAGAAGAAAAGGAAGAGGAGGAGGAGGAGGAGGTGGAGAAAGTGACGGATATATGATATGATCAAGAGGAGATAAGTGGTCTGGCCATGCAAGTAGCTAATCCTGTTCAGCGAACTAATTACATTCGGAACCTGTGCCAAAATTCAAAGTCGATATTTCGATATGAATTTGTACATACAACTTAATCAAGATCATAAAAGTCCTTAAATAGTGTCATGTATAGTATTAATTTGAAGGTAGTAAATTAAGCGATAGAAAGATAAAACAAAGCTGCAAATATTAATAAAAAAAATGTATTTTTACACACACACACACACACACACACACACACACACACACACACACACACACACACACACACACACACACACACACACACACACACATATATATATATATATATATATATACAGTATATAATATATATTGTGTATTTGGTCAGCAGGTTCTCCTGTAAACATATTCGGTTGAAGAATACAGCTGTTTCTGCATTA
>NC_134804.1:52439930-52464930 GCF_046742065.1 Oratosquilla oratoria
TCTGCTCAAACTGTCGGAGTAAAAATAGCCCAATGTGATATCGCCTTAGGCCGGTGTATATAAACAACTTTCATGCTTTCACTTGCCTATGCTGCAGGAAAGTTATTTTCCTCCATCATATCAGCCCGAAAGCTGCGGCCTGCAAATCTACTCAAAATGCCGAAGGAAAAATAGCCCAATGTGATAACGCCTTAAGCCAGTGTATATAAACAGCTTTCCTGCTTTCACTTGCCTGTGGTTGGTGAAGGTCGCTTGAACGAAGTATTTCGTTATTTAACGGTTTTTCATCACCGTTTTCGTTCTCACATTGCTAACGGTATTTGCCTACTAAAGCGAAGACCACGATAAAACTAATCTTAATAATTATTGCTCAATTAGTTCGGTACAGGTTGTTGGGTAATTAACAAAGTCGAAATTGCAGAGAAAACCCGTGGACTACTTTGAGGATTATAAATTACCAACACATAAGAAACTTTTAATTTCGGCTCAATAAGTCTCCTTGATTAATGTGTTGACCACTTAGGTGGCAATAAGAATCATCTCCTTATAAGGCGTTCCTCGATTTCAAGGCGGCGTTTGACATAGTTACTCACAAAGGAAATGAAATTGGCAGCCGTGTTGAGCTGCTTACGAGGCTGAATTATAAAGACGTAACCGAGAGTGATAATTCATATAAAATGTTAGAACGCTAATATTGGGAGGCATGGGAAGTTGCATGCGAAGATAAATTGTAGAGATTTAGCAGAGTGATGATTCAAATGAACACCGTCCAGCGGACACAGAGTTCGTAGCCGCTACTCCAGCGGTCCGAGTTCGATTCCCGCCCAGGACTGGTGTAGTTTCAGAATCGCTGTGCTGTGAGCCGGCACTCCAACTCTCGTGGGCGGGGAGTTGTGTGTGTGTGTGTGTGTGTGTGTGTATGTGTGTGTGTGTGTGTGTGTGCGTGTGCGTGCGTGTATGTGTGTGTAAGGTCACATCATCCATAGCTCAGGTACCTATATATGACCTCTGAGCTCTCATCCAGGAGGGTAATAGCTAACGACCACGAGTCCAACACGTGACCCAACACCATGGTGAATCACATATTGCAAGTGGTCTGTCGCAACGACCGGCTGTTTGGCCTGATTGTTCGTTTTTGTAAAAAAAGAAAAAAAAAAATCAGCTTCTTGAAGTTTCTCTCGACTGAACGAACTCGCCTAGGGACAAACCAAAAGTATTAAGTGCTTCAAATTACAATGCAAGATCAATATGAATAGCACAAAATAAAAAAACTAATACACAACTACGTGCTGCTAGAATTAGAATAGTGGATAATACTAGAAAATTTAATTTAGCAAGAGAACGAGTCACTTGCAACACAAAAGGTATGCATCATGAAATAAAAATAAATAGATAAATAATAAGATAAATAAGTAAATAAGAAATGAATAAATAAACAAGTGAATTGATTGATTAGTTGATAAATAAATGGATAGATAAATGTATATATGAATGAATAAATAAATATATGAATGAATAGGTATGTAAATAGATGAACACATAGATTGACAAATAGATAAATCAATCAAGAGGTGAGTAGATAAACATATGAATAAATAAATAAATAGAAAATAAATGAATTCATTCATTCATCCATTAATTGATCGATAAACGTTTAAAAATTAATAAACTCTAATAAATCTCAAAGTTTCACTACATGGTCACTAGCTCATTCCATAAGGTTATGATTAAAAAATAATAATAATGAAAAATTAATTTTCCTTTTTGATATTATGACACCCTGTTCTGTTGTATCCCTGTGCGAGAGAAGCTCTCAACCTGTACTCCAATGTAACCCCATGCTTATGGGGTGCTGTTCCTTAACCCACTTAAGACCACTTCGACACTGGATACGAAAGTCAAGGTTTAATACATTAGATTTCTGTTTCTTGCACAAGTTGGTGCCTAAGTGTCCCCATTCGAAAATTAGTGATCTTGAGTAAAACCGTTATCACATTGGGCAATTTTTCCTCCGATTGTTCAACCTGTTCTCCAATGTAACCCCATGCTTATGGGAATCTGTTCCTTAATCCACTTAAGACCACTTCGACACTGGATACGAAAGTCAAGGTTTAGTTTTGTTTCTGGCACAAGTTGGTGCCTAAGTGTCCCCATTCGAAAATTAGTGATCTTGAGTAAATGCGTCATCACACTGGGCAATTTTTCCTCCGATTGTTGGAGCAAATTTACAGCCCGAAGCTTTCGGGAAGGAATTTGATATGCTGGAGGAAAATAAATTTCCTCCACCATATCAAATGACATTCTATGTATTTTTCTTGAGAAAACAAAACAGTTTCCCACAATGATTTAACGACTGAAAAAGCTCTGCAGGTGGGCGATACCGCCGATTGATCGGAGGTTGGAGCAAAAATAGCCCAGTGTGATAGATACTCAAGACTGGGACCAGTCTGTTTCATTCAGCTGTCATTTGATTGAAGTTTGATTCTGGTAAGAAAGCAAAGATCATCCTCTTGTTTGATTGCTGTACTACTTCACTGAATTTCTTATTAATTTTTTTCTTCTTAAAACAACATTTGGCGTCTTTAACAATGACTTACTTCAGCTCAGAAAGACAAAGTAGCGGGAAAAGAATTACGAAGAATTGCAAAGGAAGAACATGCCATTTTTTTTTTTTTTTTTTTTTTTTTTTTTTTTTTTTTTTTTTTTTTTTTTTTTTTTTTTTTTTTTTTTTTTTTTTTTTTTTTTTTTTTTTAGTTTAATCACTGAATAGTGTCGCATATCTCTGGTTTGTGCCAATGTCACTGAAGTCCTTCAGATAGTGATTGCTTAAAACTTGTATAGCCAAAACTCCACACAGACATGGAAGAAGATCATTTCAGCGGAAGAAGATTCGGACTGAAGAGGCTAATTTCCTTCAGAAACTTACTATTCCTAAGGGTCCTTTCCCACGTATCGACTTTTCGCCGTGAGTCGTCCACGGCACGACGTATGCAAACGTCCAAAAGCATCCATGGTTATTTGAGAGCACGACGTCGTGTTGAAGACGGCACACGGCGAAAAGTCGATACGTGTGAAACGACCCTTATAGATCCGTGTTAAAAAGGTTAAATAAAGAGTTTACATCAGGAGACGCTGAGCTACGCCCACAAAAGTCCCCTTTGCCTTATGTGTTTGAGACGTTCGCGAAATAGAATTAAAGAACTCGGAATCAACGAACATTATGTAAATGTAGAGAGGAATCATTGCTGATCTTTCATTTTCTTGTGTTCAATCATCTGTGTGAACAACGATTTTTCTTACGTGGCCCTTCCCTTTACTTAGGAAATCTTACCTGGCAGAGAAAAAGAAATCTGTGAAATAAATTTATGGTTTTATATCTGTTTTTTTATCCAATGTTATCCTATAATTTCTTACAAGACTCTCTCTCTATCAGTTGCTAGCTCTTTAGTTTATCGTTTATTTCTCTCGTTTTCTTCCCCCTGTCACTCTCTTTTATTCTCTCTACCTACTCTCTTCCTCTTTTCTCTCTATCTCCCCGAACTTGTTTACTAATAGTGAGCGATGAAACTATCGGTTGCTTTAAGAAACGGTTAGACAACTTTATGGCTGGGGATGACAGGTGGTCATGGACATGGAGCTGCCTAGTGTAGGCCTTATGGTCTCTTGCAGTCTCCTTCATTCTTATGTTCTTCTGTTGTGAAACGGTTAGACAACTTTATGGATGGGGATGACAAGTGGTCATGGACATGGAACTGCCTAGTGTAGGCCTTATGGTCTCTTGCAGTCTCCTTCATTCTTATGTTCTTATGTTGTGAAACGGTTAGACAACTTTATGGATGGGGATGACAGGTGGTCATGGACATGGAACTGCCTAGTGTAGGCCTTATGGTCTCTTGCAGTCTCCTTCATTCTTATGTTCTTATGTTGTTTTAAGAAACGGTTAGACAACTTTATGGATGGGGATGACAGGTGGCCATAGACATGGAACTGCCTAGTGTAGGCCTTATGGTCTCTTGCAGTCTCCTTCATTTTAGACAACTTTATGGACGGGGTAGACAGGTGGTCATGGACATGGAACTGCCTAGTGTAGGCCTTATGGTCTCTTGCAGTCTCCTTCACTCTTACATTCTTGTTTTACGAAACGGTTAGACAACTTTATGGATGGGGGTGACAGGTGGTCATGGACATGGAACTGCCTAGTGTAGGCCTTATGGTCTCTTGCCGTATCCTTCTTTCTTACGTTCTTACGTTAGATAACTTTATGGATGGAGAAGATAAGTGGTCATGGACATGGAACTGCCTAGTGTAGGCCTTATGGTCTCTTGCCGTATCCTTCTTTCTTATATTCTTGTTTTAAGAAAAGGTTAGACAACTTTATGGATGGGAAAGGCAGGTGGTCATGGACATGGAACTGCCTAGTGTAGGCCTTATGGTCTCTTGCAGTTTCCTTCATTCTCATGTTCTTATGTAAGATGTTAGACAACTTTATGGATGGGGATGGCAAGTGGTAATAGACATGGAACTGCCTAGTGTAGGCCTTATGGTCTCTTACAGTCTCCTTTATTCTTTGTTCTTATGTTGTGAAACGGTTAGACAACTTTATGGCTGGGGATGAGAGGTGGTCATGGACATGGAACTGCCTAGTGTAGGCCTTATGGTCTCTTGCAGTCTCCTTCATTCTTATGTTCTTATGTTGTGAAACGGTTAGACAACTTTATGGATGGGGATGACAAGTGGTCATGGACATGGAACTGCCTAGTGTAGGCCTTATGGTCCCTTGCAGTCTCCTTCATTCTTATGTTCTTATGTTGTTTTAAGAAACGGTTAGACAACTTTATGGATGGGGATGACAAGTGGTCATGGACATGGAACTGCCTAGTGTAGGCCTTTTGGTCTCTTGCAGTCTCCTTCATTCTTATGTTCTTATGTTGTGAAACGGTTAGACAACTTTATGGATGGGGATGACAGGTGGGCATGGACATGGAACTGCCTAGTGTAGGCCTTATGGTCTCTTGCAGTCTCCTTCTCATGTTTAAGTAAAGGTTAGACAACTTTATGGATGGGGATGACAGGTGGTCATGGACATGGAACTGCCTAGTGTAGGCCTTATGGTCTCTTGCAGTCTCCTTCATTCTTATGTTCTACTGTTCCCTTATCGCCCCTACCCCCACTCCCACTCCCAACTCCCACTCCCTCTCCCAACTCACGCAGACACTCCCCACCGAACCTTGTCCTGTGACTCCTCGTCCTGAGCATCCCCTTCATCTCGGAGCAATTTAGTTTCATTATTTTTTTTTTTTTCAAACTCCACTTTTGATAAACGGCTTGATTATTTAGGTAATGATTTTCTCCGGGGATTACTGCATAAACTCATCTAGTCTAATAAGCCCCAGGAAGGTAGTGCTTGTTTTCGCTTAAGGTAACAAGAATGATTACAGTTCGATTAGAGCCTAGGTCTCTCAAAGTCCCCCACATCATACCTTCTGTATTTTTATAGTCCAGATAAAAATGATTAACACAATAAGACATGCAAATATGCGCACATAAAATATATACCAAGTACCAGCCCCTCAGCTCTCATCTGAAAGGATAATAGCTGTCAATCACGAGTCCAGCAAGGGGTTTAAGACCTTGGTGAATTAAACACACACACACACAGACACACACACACACACACACACACACACACACACACACACACACACACACACACACACACACACACACACACACACACACACACACACACACACACGCAAAAAAGTGAGAAAGGACATTTGTTATTATATGGATGTATTATAAAGTTTGTATAAATGTTTAGTAATATGTTTCTGTTCTTTCTTAAACCGATTTCTCTTTAGTGTTTCATTGATTTGTTTAGAACTATAATTATTTTAGTTTTAAAATTAATTTCAATTGGGTGTATGAACTATATAGTAGACTGGATCACTTTAGAGTACAGACATACATGTTCAGCTTGCCATTGGGCTTACTCTTGCTCAGAGGAAACAGTATAGTGCCATTATCGCCTCAGAAGAGGCTGAATGTGTGTTAGGTAACTCCAACCACCTTGTTTACGAATGTACATGAACACCAAACGCCATGTATCTATTAGTGTACATCTAAATCAGTGTATATACCTCCCATCTTTTATCATCAATTCCGATTAAAAACCAACCTACCCTGACTTCTTAATCCCCTTTTACGATCCTCTTAAACTACGAGTACATCTCATCTCTTGTTATGAAGATCTTTAATGATCTCGGTTACTGTGAAAGGTCCTAATGATAATATAGAAAAAAAGACCCATAAAACCTACGTAACGGCTCGAGGAAGTAAATGGAAACTAAGATCCAGGGGAATCTTCGGCAGAGGAACCATGCGCGTGATCGTCTGAACTGAAGAATCCAAAAGCAAAAGAGGAAAGACTGGAACTGACTACGGATCAAGCAAGGCAATGCTTGAGTAGATCGGGAACAGACAATCGGTTTGATTGAACCTTGGCATCACTCTAAGCCGCTGAACGAAGTTAAGTCTACGTCTATTCTGGTGGGAGTTATATATTTGCTTTGCTTAATCACTTCACTTAACATGAGAATGGAGGAGACTGCAAGAGGCCATATGGTCTATACTAGGCAGTTCTGTGTCTCTTACCCCCGTCATCCCTATCCATAAAGTTATCTAATCTTCTCAACAATCAATAGTTGCAACGCTCACTACATTTTTAAGTCTATTCCACTCATTAACCACTCTATTAGTAAACTATTTCTTTCCTATTTCCTTCTTGAATCCAAAATTGTCAAATTTAAATCTATTACTACGAGTCCTGCCATGAGGTTTAATTTAATACTTCAATGTTAGTCTTATGTTCTCTTTATAGAAGTAAAACTGACACACGTTTGGACTCAAAGCCTGGCTGATGACCACCTAAAATAGATATCTAGTACAGAGATCTTTAAGCACCTGAATTTGAAATAAATTAGCGTATAAAGATAAATAAATGTCTTGCCGAATGGTGGCAGGCAATTCGGTAGCACATCAACATAGTTGCAATTTCCCTATCCTGTTGGTTACCCTTGAGAAGCTTTTAGGATTCCTGAAAGGATTCCTTGCTTATCTACACAGTTTCTGGACAAATGGAATATACCTTATGTAGGTGCTATTCATACTTTCATATAAGTTGGGCTTACTAACTCAGGATCTTCTGTCGTACGACTTTTGAGATTTGGTGCAGGTGCTTTCCGTACGAGCACACTAGTTGGGCTTACTATCTCAGGATCTTTTGTCCTACGGACTTTTGAGATTTGATGCAGGTGCTTTTCATACGAACACAAAGTTGGGCTTAATGACTTATGATGTTTTGTCCTACGGACTTATGAGGTCTGATGCAGGTGCTTTCCATACGAGCTCACTACCTGGGCACGGGATCTTTTGTCCTACTGACTTTCGAGATGTGATGCAGGTGCTTTCCATACAAGCACACTACTTAGCCTAGCTAACTCAGGATCTTTTGTCCTGCGGATTTTTGAGATTTGATGTGGATGTTTTCCGTACGAGCATAGTAGTTGGGCAGACTAACTCTACGATCTTTTGTCCTACGGACTTTTGAAATTTGATGTAGGTGCTTTCTATAAAAGCACACTACTTGGCGTAACTAACTCGGGATCTTTTGTCCTACGCAGGATTTTCAGATGTGGAAGGCGAACCACTCATCCTTAGTGTCTTAAGGGGCTATCACACTGGGCCTCCACGGGCTTCACCAGCACCGACCGTTGAGAGTTCGTTTGTGTAAAAAGACGACTTCGGTTACAATATTTCATTTTTCAAATCTCCAAATATAAAATTATTTTTCCGTCATAAGCAAAGTTGAAAGATAAATTAAGAGAATATAAACATATACTGTTGAAATATTCCTAGAGAAGTCAAGATTTCTGTAAGCTAAGTCGAATAAAAGTTATTCAAATGGATGCTAGAGGTAGGATGTCGGAGGAAAAATAGCCCAGTGTGATAACCCCTTTAGTTGTCGCTCATTGATAAGACAGATTGCTTGTTTCAAGTCGACTTCAACAAAAATTTCCTGATTTGATACAAAATACCTCCAGTGGTATCTCATCATCCTACTCAGAGATTTTGTGTCGAAAGCAATTTGACTCGAATACAGAAATCTAGTTAATGACTTTTACGTATAATGAGAGGGAAGAACCACAAGAACCACAAGCGTCTTGAGGATACAGACTTTAGGCCCTGTTCACACTAGCGGTTTGAACCTCGCGGAAACCGATGCGGTACCATATAGTCAAAGGAAAACTGCGCGGTTGTGTGTGAACGCCACTAGCGGTTTGAACCTCGCGGAAACCGAGGCGGTACCACATAGTCAAGGGAAAACTGCGCGGTTATGTGTGAACGCCACTAGCGGTTTGAACCTCGCGGAAACTGAGGCGGTACCACATAGTCAAGGGAAAACTGCGCGGTTTTGTGTGAACGCCACTAGCGGTTTGAACCTCGCGGAAACCGAGGCGGTACCACATAGTCAAGGGAAAACTGCGCGGTTGTGTGTGAACGCCACTAGCGGTTTGAACCTCGCGGAAACCGAGGCGGTACCATATAGTCAAGGAAAAACTGCGCGGTTGTGTGTGAACGCCACTAGCGGTTTGAACCTCGCGGAAACCGATGCGGTACCATATAGTCAAGGAAAAACTGCGCGGTTGTGTGTGAACGCCACTAGCGGTTTGAACCTCGCGGAAACCGAGGCGGTACCACATAGTCAAGGGAAAACTGCGCGGTTGTGTGTGAACGCCACTAGCGGTTTGAACCTCGCGGAAACCGAGGCGGTACCATATAGTCAAGGAAAAACTGCGCGGTTGTGTGTGAACGCCACTAGCGGTTTGAACCTCGCGGAAACCGAGGCGGTACCACATAGTCAAGGGAAAACTGCGCGGTTATGTGTGAACGCCACTAGCGGTTTGAACCTCGCGGAAACTGAGGCGGTACCATATAGTCAAGGAAAAACTGCGCGGTTGTGTGTGAACGCTTCCATTGACTTACGTTGTAATTGAACCGCGGCGGTTGAAACCGCTAGTGTGAATAGGGCCTTAGTTATATACACCCGCAACGCCATATACTCAGAAACTCTCCTCAGTTCCGTAGACTAGGAATAAACGGATTCCATTAATATCTCGTTCTCGCTAAGAGACACAACCCTCGATGGGGGAGGAGACGAAGAGGACGGCCGCAGAATTCATGGCTCGGGGCAAGGGGATCGAACCTGCTGAGAGTTGTTTTGGAATGGATCGGGTGTCTGCATGGGAGATTGCCCGAATAGACCGTGGGGACTGGCGCCTGTGTGTGAGTGAAGCTAAGCGCTCCCGGGCGTATGCCCCTGATCGATTTTGTTGATTATGATAAGTGGTCTATCCACATACTGTATATCATAAGGAGGGCACTTTCATCAGCTGAGTCTAGGTGTGTAATTGATGCATTACTAAAGCAGTGAAAACATTATTATATA
Organism: Oratosquilla oratoria; assembly: GCF_046742065.1. Classification (NCBI taxonomy): domain Eukaryota; kingdom Metazoa; phylum Arthropoda; class Malacostraca; order Stomatopoda; family Squillidae; genus Oratosquilla; species Oratosquilla oratoria. The sequence goes on from NC_134804.1 coordinate 52,449,439, forward strand.
TATTTTTTCGTATCCGACCTAGTTATGGACCAAAAGGTCTCCTGTCGTCATGCTCCGCTTTTGTAATCCTTTGTAAAACACAGTAAGATAAACGCATTAATACTCCATTTTACTTTGACTTCTGGGTCTGAATACATGACACTAATGAGTCTAACAGCTTCATTAGGCAATCTTCACATTCCATGTAAACTATAATATCCTCTTTGAGTCAGATCAAACGTTATCTTGAGGCTGACAAGTTACAAACACCGTCTGCCCAAAATGCAAGGCAGCGTTAGATAAGATTACAAAAAATTATAAGCTGGTCAGTTAGGAACACCGTGGGCACAAAACCAGATTAATGTAGCAGATGAATCGTTTGCGACAATCGTCAATAAAGAATCGATAAATCAATTAATGGATAATTGAGTAAATGAATGGATGGATAGATAAACAAACAAATGAATAAATAAATGAATAAAGTGGGTAAATAAGTAAATAAACAAAAATAAGTAAACTGATAATTAACAAGTAAAAAATAATAAACAAATAAGTAGAAAAATTGATAAATGAAAATGTTTATATATAAATGGATGTAGAAATAATTACATAAATTAATGAATAAACGAATTAGTTAATAAATGTATTAGTTAATTAATAAATGTATAGACAAGCAAATAAACAAATTAATTCACCCATTAATTAAGTAAAAAAGTGATTAATAAACAAATAGATCAAATGATAAACGAATAAATATAATCTTCCAGGAAATGATTGGTGTTATTCAAGTATAAAAATGTTGTTTTCATACACTACTCTCTTTGTTTCAGACTGCACTGATGAGACTACACTTTTAATCTGCAGAATTGAACAGAAGTCTACCGCATTACTGCAAAAATTCCCTACAAATGCTACATAGATTGTTGAATATGGTACAACCACACACACACACACACACACACACACACACACACACACACACACACACACACACACACACACACACACACACACACACACACACACACACACACACACACACACACACACACGTACACACACACACACACACACACGTACACACACACACACACACACACACACACACACACGTACACACGTACACACACACACACACACACGTACACACACACACACACACACACACACGTACACACACACACACACACACACGTACACACACACACGTACACACACACACACACACACACACACACACGTACACACACACACACGTACACACACACACACACACACACACACACACACACACACACACACACACACACACACACACACACACACACACACACACACACACACACACACCAGTCGCTTCCGCTATATTCACTCAAAGACAGTGTAGAAGCTCTGTAGAAGTTCTGTAGAAAATAATCTCACGTATGTTTAGTTAAATGGAAACTTAAATTCTTAAACAAAAATCATAGAATGTAGATGTATTACAAAAGATAAATAAAACCCTGTACTTCTGTATAGGCCAAAAATATATGTTTTATTACTTTTGGATCCCTTTTGTGTGTGTGTGTGTGTGTGTGTGTGTGTGTGTGTGTGTGTGTGTGTGTGTGTTACACCATGGTCTTGGATCACGTGTTGGTCTCGTGATCGACAGTAATGATAAGAGTTCAGAGCTCACTGTGACCTTACACGCTTACACACCCCCAACTCCCCGCCCACGAGAGTTGGAGTAACAACCCATAGCGCAGCGATACTGAAATTATTTCAGCCTTGGGAGGGATTAGAACCCGGATCGCCATAGTGTGTGTGTGTGCGTGTGTGTGTGTGTATGTGCACGTGTGTGTGTGTACGTGTGCGTGTGATCCACCATGGTCTTGGATCACGTGTTGGATTCGTGATCGACAGCTATTTTCCTCCCGGAAGAGAGCTCAGAGCTCGTATATGACCGATTCATGGGTAATACTGTGACTTTACATGCACACACACACCCAACTCCCAGCCCACGAGAGTTGGAATAACGACTCACAGCGCAGCGATACTGAAATCATTTCAGCCCTGGGGAGGATTCGAACCCGGACCGCCGTAGTGGCAGCTGGGAACTCTAACCACTGCGCCACCGAGTGAGTGTGTGTGTGTGTGTGTGTGTGTGTGTGTGTGTGTGTGTGTGTGTGTGTGTGTGTGTGTGTGTGTGTGCGCGCGTGCCTGTGTGTGTGCGTGCTTGTGTGTGTATGTGTGTGTGTGTGTGTTTGTTTATATAATCGTAATCTGTGTTCTTGGATCTCTGGTCATAGTGTCCAGTCTTCTTGTAGCAGACATGGTGTCCACCTAAATCATTGTTTCTAATTTGCTTCATAATCCTTTACTCTGTTTTAACTTATATTTATCTTCAAATGCCCACAAGAGCAGAATGAAGAAAAGAAAATAATACAAGATCTTGCTACGTCATACTTTGATCAAATTCGCTACACTTTTCACTTTTGATTACGTACTTATATAATACTGTTATTATATAGCTTATTATGACATACGTAATATACAGCATTAATCATACTATTAGAGTACTGGTATATGTACTGTAATATAACAAATGATAAAGTATGATAAACCTAATTCCTATTATCGAAAGGAAAGGTCTTTGTAATTCTATTGCAAATGTGGTTGTCTGGGTTTTATGTTTTGGTCAAATACGCCTTAAGTACAATTTACTTTTCCTGCAATATATTCCAAATTACATCGTCCAGTGGCTGTATTCTATGAACCATAATGAACAGAAACTTATGATACACATGCTCAGGGACTAGTTCGCAAAAATGACGATGTAAAAGCGAACGAAATATTTCTTTATAATCCTGCAAGTGAAAATATATTAGCGTCATGAATTTTTATTTATTGGGCGTCGTCGGTATATGGTAATAAATCTTAGAGGAAATATGAGGAAGAAGGAGGAGAAATGTGAGACGATAGTTGAAAGGGGTTCCCACACTTCCCAAAGTAAACAAACACAAAGGAAAATTCGGAAAGGTGGTAATTTTAAGAAGTTGAATGTCCAATCAACTACGTATTAACACTCACTATAGTGCATGGATACAACTCAAACATGTGTACTTGCCTACACACACACACACACACACACACACACACACACACACACACACACACACACACACACACACACACACACACACACACACACACACACACACACACACACACACACACACACACACACACACACACACACACACACACACACACACACACACACACACACACACACACACAAACTACACAAAATTGACTGCTCGCTGGAAGATACATATTTGCAAGTTTGTAGGCATAGATACACCTACTAAGAAGCAAAGGTACACATTCATGTGCCAAAACACACAAATATTTATATACCAACTGAGCAGAAAAAATCTTTATTGTAAAGATAGTGGGACTGTGATGAAATAAATAAAAAAGGAAATCAAAATTGGTGTACTCCAGCGTGTCCTCCCTTCCTTAATTCCCTTCCTCCTTCCTTTCCTCCCTTCCTTCCCTTCTTTCCTTCCTTCCTCCCATCCTCCCTTCCTTCCTTCCTTCCTCCCTTCCTTCCTTCCTTCCTTCCTTCCTTTCTTCCTTTCCTCCCTTCCTTCCTTCCTTCCTTCCTTCCTTTCCCTTTCCTTTCCTTTCCTCTCTGCCTTTTCTCCTCACTTCACATATGTAGTATTCTAATTCCTAAAGTGAAATTAATCAGCTGAAACTAAATAATCAGGAGAAATATTCACTTGTTCCTTTATTCATATATTCATTTATTCATCTATTCACTTATCTATTCATCGATTCATATATTCATTCATTATATATTTATTTATTCAATTATTGTATATATTGATCTATTAATTTACTTTATTTTCATTTACCCTTTTGCTTTTATATTCATTCATTTATTTGTTTACATATGTATTTATTTATTCATTTATTTATTTATTTTTCCATTTGTCAATCTACTGATTAATCTTTATTTTGGTTTATTTGCTTATGTATTTAATTGTGTATCTATTAATTCATTTGCCTATCTATTAATATATTTTTATCTTGATGTATTCATCTAATTTTATTTTATTTTATTTTTTCAAAAACAAACGATTCTTTTCAAATGAGGGATGCTCTAGGATAGATAATTGAATGCATTTTTTCAAAGACAATTTTTTTCTTTTCTTTTTTTAATTAAGGATGCTCTCTGGGCAGATGATTTGATGCATTTAAAATCCGTTTATTCGCTGTGGCCGTTTGGTTTCTGAAATGGGAAGGACGTAGTGACTCAATGGGCCTGTATCTTAGATACTTACAATTCTAATCCTTAACAAAACATCGTCACTTCAAAGAATTCAATAGCCTTATCATTTCCAACACTTCGCCGAGATCAAAGAAAATACTGCAAATAAGTGGTACTCATTTTTACAGTCATGGCAATGATAATAAATTTTATGTAAAAAATATAAAGGAAACAAATTAAATTGGTCAATGACGCCCGGTGTTGGGTTGGTCACGGACATCGTGGCTAGTCAAGCGACGTAAGAGCAGACACATGCAGCTAACTGACTGCATTGAATTTGCAATGCAACGACAAAAAGTTTCAGCAAATGCACACGAAATGCACAGGGCATGAATTCAAGTAAAAGTAACTTCTTGCGTGACTAAATTGAAGGAGTTTCCTATAGTGTCTGTCGAAGACCAGATTAAAATGCTTAGGACATGTGCCCCTCTCCCCAGGTCCAAACCTTTACTTTCGTCCTCTTTGTCACCTTTCCGTGATAGTGCATAGTTTCATTTACTCTTTTTCCTCATCTCTGCCAAGGTTTCAGACAGAATCGCTCTACATCCCCACCATTTGTAGACATAATTACTCCGAAACAGCCGTGTCCAGCGTGGGTAATGCTTATTGTATAGTTCACGCTGAATCATATCTCAGAAACTACTGTTATCATGCAAGATGGGACGTGACCTCAGTGTCTCGGTCGCTGATGGGTGACAGAAAAAGTTACGTGTCTCACGTAAGCACCATTGAGTATATGTTGGTTTGAAACGTAACTTTTTCAGTAATACTCATCCTCTGCAGAGATGTCAAAGATATTGAGACACAACATAACCTTAATGAGGTTCCAAGTCTTGCATCCATACAACAAAGTAGGAAGACATGGACCTTTGTCCGAGGTTATTCACTACTCCAGCCATTTGGTGACTCAAGTCTAAACATCATCAAATATAAATTTGCATGTTTATGTAGCGACTTGAGAATATTATCGATGCTTTTTCCACCTCCTATAACAGCCACAGTCGTGCCTCGCCCCGAAATAACCCAGAAGAAAGTCGGAAATACCTCGGTATAATTCATTGCAATTTCTGCGTCTGACTTCACCGTGGAAATAAGAATTATAATTCCAATAAACACTCCATGTAATATTAGAAACATCCAGAGTACCTCTATTAAAACTAATCGCGCTCATGAAGTCAACATAATCTAACCTGGCGTCCAATGAGAACACGACCAACCGAGATTAAGTCAATTGTTGACTCCTTGGGCGTGAAATCTAATTGCTTGGTCGCAAATGATATTGTATTTGAACCTGAAGCATATGAGCAAAGATATTACCCGGGATTCTTAAGAAGCTTAGTCCTTGAATTCATCTTATAATGACTGCGACTTTTCCTTCCAGGCTGGGATGGCGATACCGCATCTTTAATCTTGATATTCGCCGTCACATGTGTATAAACATGTGCCGTTAGATACGACATTCCTCTAAAGTTGACCAGCTGTCCTCGAAAGCCAAACAATCTCTCTGCTTTCCATGTGGCTTTCTTGATTTCAAAGTCGGCCGGGACGTGTTGTTCTAGGAGAGATGTTCAGGCGAAGGCGCTGTGATACCTCTGATAGCAATTCCCTGAAATATTCTTCCCATTTTGATCTAGCATCATCTGCATTCATCAACAGGTGCATCATAAATTGAGTCCAGTTACAGTGTTGATTGGAAATGCATACGCTTGAATACGTTCTAGGTGGGATAAAACTAGTTTTCAAGGATCTAAGACTCTTACAGTTCAGTTTTCAAGTCATGGTTATGGACGACTTCTGCAACCTGACTTTACGCCTTTGCAAGATTATGCAATGAAAGACCATTGTAGTGTACAAGACATCTGACATTAGCCGGGTGACATATTATGAACACTTAGTATCTTCAACCCCCATGCAAGACTTTCATGTAACTCGCTGGACTTAAGTGTAGTTTGACTCCCTTTCTTAAGTGGTACTGAGAAAAGATTCTAACGTCTATGCAAATGTTAATGCAGCTATCTCTCTCAGTCGACTAGAGCTTCACACAGACTGTGTTCTGGAAGGAACCTGATCTTGATATATATTGTCTTGTTCATCATCCAGCTGGCTTTCAGATGAAGTAGAGTGCATTCTTTTAGAGGCAGGATGAAGAGACTGTGGGCCACGCATGGCTTCCGTGGGCACATAGGAATGATGATCACGGGAAGAGAGTTTGGCAAAAAAAAAAAAAAAAAAAAAAGTGGGTGGAAGAAAAAAAATCTTCTTTGATGTATCAGTTCCTCCTGAGGTTATTTAATATTCATGGTTTTAATGAAGAGATGTTGATTGTTCCTCTAGTGTTGCACCAGCAAGAACCTTCGTCGATTAGAGCCCCAGGTATCATAAATGAAAAGTTGTTTTTATACTTACTGTTTTTATCTTTGCGAGCCTATTGATGTTATTTCAATATTGATAGCAGGATGAGGTGCTAGTGTGAAGGGAAATCACACAACAGACCTTGTGTTAAGGCGCTATCACACTGGGTAATTTTTCCTCCGACTGTTGGTGCAGATTTACAGCCCGTAGCTTTCGGGAACGAATATGATATGCTGGAGGAAATTAATTTTCCTCCAGCATATCAAATAACGCCGACTACTGAGAGCTGATGTAAGGAGTAAGTGATTTTACTGCAGAAAAAGTTCTGAGGGTGGGCGGTACCGCAGATTAATTGGAGGTTGGAGGAAGAATAGCCCAGTGTGATAAGCCTTTAGTTACTAATCACCTGGACCTAATGAAGAGAGAGGTATTCCTGGAATGTTATTTTGACCCGGGCTACGTTCTACATGATCACATTCGTTATGTTCACAAAGACCCAGGTTAATAACAAGTTTCCTATACTGTGAGTGGCATTGCTTAGATAAAGATTTAAAGGGCATGCCGGCAGGTATTGGAGTAGTGGTTCAAGCGTACTGGTGTCTTTGCAAAGTATCGCATTTTCTCAGGTCACCGATCTTTTGTACGCAATTGTACCCCTTGGCACTGTGTGAGTGTGATTAGAGTTAATTTCCCGAGTGTATTTCATTGGCGTGATTCATACCGACCAGCCAAACGTGCCTTGGGGTGTCCAAGTTATGTAATGTTCAATTATGGTCAGGCTGTAATGTTTCTTGGTTTTGTTTCTGATCTGCCGCAGCAGAGTCTGAACGTGAATTATTTTGTGCGTGTTCATACACCGTTACTTCTTTTACAACATAAGAACATAAGAATGAAGGAGACTGCAAGAGACCATAAGGCCTACACTAGGCAGCTCCGTTTGCACGGACATTTGCTTTGTCCTTCTTCGGGTTTCAGTGTGGTTAGGGGACGGAACTGGGGATGAATGGCCGGATATTTTTTCCGCCTCGATCAGATATTTTCACCCTGATAAAGGGTTCAAAGCGAGAGGCCGGCCGAGAAGACCTGATTCGAAGGTGTGAAAGAGACTTTGACCATATACAGCATCCCCCCACTTGGCCAGACATCCAGACATGCCGCAGATCGCCAGTTATTTTTCATCACGACATTCTCAGATGGTACATTCGGAAGAAGAAACTGAATTCGAAAAAAACTTGGGTAAAAACCTTTTCGTTTTTGTTCGTTCTTGTTTGTTTGTTGATAAATAACATATTCATTGAGTTTCAGTTGCACATTGTTAGCTGTCTTAAACCATATATTCTCCATCATTTAATTTTTGTTCAGGCTTTACAATTTGGACGACCTACCCACAGCTCTCCCTGATCATATCAGCATGTTTTCGTCATTGTATATATAAACGTGTTTATGTAAAAATCACCATCCTTCATGCTGAGCTGTTGAAAACATCTGATTAAGACAGAATGGTTGCTCAAAATATACTTAATATTTCGTTGCATATTTGATATTCACGCAGTCATATGATTTTACACACTCCCTTAACACACACACACACACACACACACACACACACACACACACACACACACACACACACACACACACACACACACACTAAGTGACATTTACTTACAATAGGAAGAGGTTGAATTGCTATCATAAAATTAAGAACACGGAATGAAATACTACGAGGATAAGGGAAAATGACAATGTATATTACCAAACTCATTACATTTATGAAGCATAAAATATTCATGAGCATCATAATAAACGCAGTACAAGAGTACTATAATCAAATCGTTAGAGAAGGTTAACTAAAGCTGTTTTGAAGAAAACAATGTAGTTATTAAGTAATGGAGATATGGCATATGTTATGATTTTGCCGTACTTAAGATACTTTAGACAGTCGAACAAGTTGTAGTATCATTTCTATTTGTATTTTAGTTATTCTACTTCAGACATCAGTATATAGTCATGAAGTACGATCTTGATAAGTCTATAAACAGGTTACATCTGTGTATTGATTACAGTCACTGGAAAAAAATGAATCACACACATTTCCAAGATACAAAAACAAAGCAAATTGTAGAACAGAGTTCTTGGATGCAGTGAACGGGTCTGGTTGTGACAAATGTCATGGTTGTTGCCTCACAACTCTTCTTGCAATAACAACCAGAGGGAGGCCGAGGCCGAGCCTCCGGTCTCTGTTGAGGGTTATGAGAGGTAAGCCGAGAGAAGACGTTGTAACCTCGATATCCAGTCATGCAACAAGTCCATGACCACTTCTCCTCCACGCCTCTTTCTCTTTTCCTTTCTACGAGCACAGCGAGTGTTTGTGTTTGATGTTGGTAGCCTTTTCCTAAAGCTTTGTTGACACGGGGATGGTTTATGCTACGAGCACAGCGAGTATTTGTATATGATGTTGGTAACCTTTTCCTATAGCCTTGTTGACACGGGGATGGTTTATGCTACGAGCACAGCGAGTGTTTGTATATGATGTTGGCAACCTTTTCCTATAGCCTTGTTGAAATGGGAATGGTTTATAGCCGCTAGTACTAATGTCTTGTAAACTACCCCCTCTAGTTGCCCAACGTCAATGGAAAATTAGTCAACTTGCCTCCAAACTATCCTAGTGTGGACACTTACTTGCCGGGTAAGTTAACTTGCAGCAACTAGCACTAGCGGCTACTAAACTAGTCTCGTATCAACAATGCTGATGCAAATCTGTATCGTTTCACATAAGTCTATTTTCATTTCTAAAGAACTAGACTGTAAAAGCAGACAATACAAACCAAATGGAAGATGGACAGTTTCTCACCTACCCGTATTTGATTAATGAATCTAAAGCAGTTTTATTGATATGTTGAAGAGGGTATAGTAGGTTAGAGCTAATGGTAAGACGTAAGTAGTACTCGGTGACCAGGATGGAATTGGAAACGAACATAGCAATTTCATCACCCTGAGCGTCCGTAGGGACATCTATCCCCATTTTCCAATAGCCTCCTGATTACGGTCAAATTAACTCACCTCACGTACAAAAAATCATCATTACTACTGTACCTACAGTAACATTCCTGTACATTCTACCAGCTGCCAGAAGACTGGATCCTTTTTGCACCAGCTGCCAGCTCCCAGATGGATGCAACTTCATCTCCCAATAGCCTCCTGATTACGGTCAAATTAACTCACCTCACGTACAAAAAAATCATTATTACTACTGCACCTACAGTAACATTCCTGTACATTCTACCAGCTGCCAGAAAGTTGGATCCTTTTTGCACCAGCTGCCGGCTCCCAGATGGATGCAACTTTCTTCTACTCACACTGTGCTCTCCAACCACCCACATGGTAGAGGATGCCAACCGTATACATACAAAGACTCTGGTGATGCAGTGGACAGAGATGACCTCCATCAACGTCCAACTCTTGGATCAAAGATATCATTGTTGTTGGTGCTATCATCATCATCATCATCATCATCATCATCATCATCATCATCACTATTATCATCATCATCATCGTTGCTATTGTTATTATTAATGTCACTTATTATTTCTATTTCATCATTATTTTTATTATCATTTTCTTTATTGTTTTTATTTCTATTGTTTTTATTATTATAATTTATTATTGCCTTTTATTATTTTTATTTGTTATTTTATTATAATTTTTATTTTCATTTTCATTGTTATTCTTATTATAAATTTAATTGCTATTATTTTGTTATATTTTATTATTATTATCATTGTTGTTAATATTATTTTCTATTATAATTTTCTATCACCGTCATCATCGTAATCGTCATCAATCATCATCTTTGATATCAAGACCATTATAATTACTTATAATATTATCATTATTACGAACCACCGGCTGCGCCAGTCCCTGCTTCGAAGGGGGCTTGGCCACCGGCAGGAACCCACAGATCAGAGAGTCCACCGGATGTACGGGACTCCACCGGATGTACGGGACTCCACCGGATCTACAGCACTCCACTGGTTCTGCAGGACTCCACCACTCTATTGACAAGAGGCTACATTTTGCTTATCTAAGAACATGAGAATTTGAAATATTATTTTTCATATATAATAAGATGATTATATTATTATTATTATTGTTTTTTGTCGTTATTGTTGTTAATTTTTCTTTAGTTTATCATAACTATTTACATTGTTTTTCATAGAATTTATTAATTCTATTATTTCTATAATACTGAATTCAGTTCCACGCTTGCATGTACAAATATAATCAATGCTTTTGGTGTCAGCTGGCATGGTAAAAATGGCTATTCAAATTTATTCTTGATAATTATTTGCTATTTTTGGCTCCGCCGCCTGCACGTATAACTATACTCCCCGAAAATGATGCTTATTTGTAAACAAAATGTGAAAGTAATCTTTGATTTATAACTTTTAAATCTGCTCTCCACCCAGCCTTCATAAGAAGAGGGAATCACTAAGAAATGTTAATTGTGGATTACAATGCGTAGGAAAAGAGAAACAGCACATAAAGGACAATGGAGAAAGTCGAAGAATGTCTTTGTCCTTTGATAGTGTCCGTATTGGATGGAAATAAAGCTTAGTTGACATAGAACCAGTTTAGTAGCCTTTAGTGCTAGCGACTTGTAACCTACCTCCCTACTTGCACAGTGTGAACGGAAAGTTAGTAAACTTGCCTCAAAACTATTCTAGTATCAACATTTACTTGCCGGATAAGTTAACTTGCTTGCAGCTAACTTAACTAGCCCCGTGTCAACGAGGTTTAAAGTGGCGGCATACTGGGCATTTCTCGCTAGCATGCTACTTACTTTTGCTACTTAGTTGGAGTAGAAACGACCTCGGTTACGATCACTTGTTTTTCAAATTTCCAAATTTCAAATTACTCTTGCGTGAGAAGCTGAATGGCAAACTAAGATAAATTAAATCTATACAAATGTGAGATACATTGTTGAGATGTTCCCACAGAAGTCTAGAATATTGCAACCGAAGTAGTTTTTACTCAAATGAAGTAGCAAAAGCAAGTAGCATGCTAGTCTAGTGTGCCGGCACATTGGATAATCCGCCCAGGGTATAATCGTCGCCGGTGTAAGCCTGACCCCTGTGGGTCCTAAATGGGTCATGTGTGAACCACTTTCTTCTTGTCTGTTTCGTTGCCATAATTTTTTTTTTTTTTTATATTCTATGAATTTCTGATTTTTTCAGTATTTATTTTCATTGTCAATTTATTTGTTCACTAACTATTTCTTTACTTATTTTAGTTATTCATTATACTTATTATCTATTTGCTTATTTGTGTATTAGCTTATTTATTTATTTTCATTAATTTATTTATTCATTTATTTATCTATTTATTTACTTACCTATCTATTTCTGGCCAAAGAACTGGGTGCTAGGTAGTTTAATTGTAGTTAAACGGAATTGAATATGTTTAGATTTGTTAAACGTTGGTACTTTTTTTTTTGCCGGGGGGGGGGTACTTTCCATTTCGAAACTGGCCAATAGAGGAATGTGGAGTCGAAAGTAAAATTGAAAGTTGAACCTGGAACAAGGGAAGATTAACAAAAGTTTATTTTTTCCTTTTGGTGTGTATTTTTTTTTTATCTGAATGAAATTTATTGTATTCTGATCACATCCAAGTGCGAATTAGATAGGATTTTCATTTGCCTCAATGAAATATTCTCGTGGTCAGAAAAAAGTGTAAAGAAAATAGTTGATACGAAAATCGGGAATACATCGAATGGAAATAGTTTCAAGTATACAGTACATAGATGGTAGACATGTACAGAGAAGATGAGAAGGTTAGGAAATAAATTACGTCCTGAGAGAAAACTAAAAAAATATAGTTTGTAGCCAAATACTTATCGAGTACTTACAGTATATGATAACATTTGAGAGGTGGAGTTAATTGCTGGAACACACACACACACACACACACACACACACACACGCGCACACACACACACACACACACACACACACACACACACACACACACACAATGTATATATATATATATATATATATATATATATATATATATATATATATATATATATATATATAATTGTAATGATACCAGTAATGTTAATACGGGGCTGGTATCCGTCGGACCTCAACCTTGCCGGTGGTGTGGAACTGTTCATACAAGTACGCAGGAGACGGTGTCCACGCTACAGCCACATCAGTGACGATACCCGGAGGAAGCCAGTGCTTTACACGGTGATGTCCAACTCACCTCAGGTCTGAGGTAAGCAAGTATCGGGGGCCATTACTCAGAGTGAATACCCTTCCTAACCTGTATGTCGCGGCCACGGTTCGACCAAACGCTGAAATCCCCACGAGGTTACCAGACGTGCGCATTACCACTGAGCCACAGTGGGCTCCCACAAGACCGTTTCGTTCACTTAATCGCGGCTGTGCGTCTCTGCATTCTTAGTACATTGTGTCTGGGACACCGTAAATTTGGCCCCTTTTGCCATTCTTTACTCTGGCTGATCTTGATCACTTTCCGCAGTTGTGCTATTAGCATATCTTCTTGGTATCTTGGGTTTTTAATGCCCCGGTGATGTATTTAATCTCCTCGTCTAAATTCCTCTAGGTCCATATCCTTCAGGTCCTGAGATAAAAACCAATTAGTACTTGGTCGTTTTATCACGTCTAAATAGTAAATAAATAATAGTAAATAAAGTCGTCGAAATTAGTTTGTTCGCCAGTTTCCTATATCATTCTTCTTCTAATGTCTGTTGTTTTGTGTGTGATAATGAGTCAGTTGTTTACGTAGCAATACTAATATTTTTAGTTGTTTGGAATCATTTTGCTGAATTCTTCATTTTCAACTATTTACATGTGTAAATGTGTTGCAATTGTACTAAGTCCAGGGACATAGAGATGTTTTTTGCGTCATAGAATAACTTTTTGTTGTTGATTTTTGTGAAGTTAATACTAATGATGAGTCCTTGTGTATATATATATATATATATATATATATATATATATATATATATATACATATATATTTTCATCTATACCAGTTTTATTTGTAGTATTTGTTCATGATTGCTAAACCATATACTGCACCAAAGTCTATAACATTTTCTCCTGTTTCTTTGTCCAACTCCAAAAGGTCCTAGAATATTTCCGAAATAATTTCATTCATATCCTAATTGATCGTTCATATCTCCAAATATCAATACATTTTCTATGTTCCTAACCTTTTCCTTATTAAACATTAAGGTAAATTCCTCGTTTGCTTGTGTTGATCAAGTTGGTTTGGATTTACATTTATTATCATTGTAGATTTTATAAACTTTAATGACAAGGTTCCCTTCATTATTCGTTCATCTTCACAATCTACATCCATAATGATATCTTCTACTTCTGGTGTCTGTATTATATCTACTCCATTCATTTTGTTTTATTTGGTAAGCCAATCACATATATTCGTTCTTCTCTCTCTTTTCTTGTTTTGTATATCCCTATATCTAGTCATCGTTTTTCAGGATTGCAATAATTTCTTTTTCTTATCTCTCAACGTACATTTAGTGTTCATATTCGCATTATTATTGTTCAGACTTTCGAGATTACATCTTGCTAAACTGTAGTCTCCGTTGCTTGTTTAAGTTACTTAGCAGTGAAATAAGATTCAGTGGCTTGTTGGGTTTTATGAACACTTCTTTACTCACTGACGAACTTAAGCATCTCCTTTCGACCGTAACAATGTGTATATATATATATATAATATATATATGTATATATATAATATATATATATATATATATATATACATATATATATTACAAATACATTATCATTTACCACAAGCTAATTAGAAACATCAAAGTCACATACGAAATATGTCGGAGCATAACAATTGGTGTGCGACATAATAACATCTTCCCACCTTCGCCCTTTATTTGATGGATTCGAAGGAGATGGAAATACCAATATGTCGCTGGTATATGCCGCTGATATACGTCAGATTGCCTGATCACTAGAGGAGCTGAGGGAGAAGTTAGAGAAGTGGAGGACATCGATGGAGAGCCGTGGCCTTAAACTCAACATCAGCAAAGGTTAGGTTATGGTGGTTTGTAGACAACAACAAGCTTATCAATTCACCCTAGGAAATGAACAATTACAGCAAACTAGTAAGTTCAAGTACTTGGAGTAACGGTCGAACAGAGAGGAAGTATCGAAGAAGTAATCACTGCAAGACTGAAAAAGACAACAAAGAGTCTTATGGACCTCTGTCCACTTCTGAGAGATAGGAGAATTACACTTAAAAAGGCAAGACTATAATCTGCTCGGGAATTCTCAGACCCATACCACTCTGGCTGAGAATCTTGGACTGTTACTACAAAAACTAGAAGTCTTATCCAAGCGATGGATATGAGGATATCAAGACCCCATCAAGACCCCATGGAGACTCTTGAAGAGATGAAATCAGAAATGAAACAATTAGGGAGACATTTGTAGAGGAATCTATACTGAGCATCATCGAGAAACCACAGCTTAGATATTATGGGTACATAAAGCGGAGAGATCTGGAGACTTCAATGCGGAGAACCCTTGAATGGAGACCAGAAGGTCTAAGACCTCTCGGGAGGCCCAGAAAGAGGTGGACTGACAATATCCGTGAAGCCATCAAGGGAAGAGTTATCACCTTGAAAGAAGTAAAAGAAGAGGGCTTCCAGAACGACAAAAGTAGATGGAGGAGCCTCGTCCCGACAGGGTATCAAGTAACGATAGGATGGTGAGCAGGAAAGTAGGTGAGCATATATACATATATTTAATGTGCGTGTAGTGTGTATG
>NC_134804.1:52477430-52484930 GCF_046742065.1 Oratosquilla oratoria
TCTGCATCTCGTCCATCGCTTTGGGTCAGAAGCAATGCAGCAAGACACAGCACATCCATAATCCTTTAACTGATACTACGGTAAATGTGTGTGGTTCATTCAGCTGGTTGTACCATCTTGTTTTGCAGAAATCTTTATTGTTCTTCTTAACTTTATTTCTCTCTGTGGGAAAACGCAGGTGTTTCAAATCCCTCTGTTTAGCCATACATAATGATAGAGTGGTGCTGTATACATAATTAAGCAATGAATATGAAAAATATTATCCTTCGTTATATTTCATGCAATATATTCTCTGGTTAATAAACTATTTTTCGTGATTGTTAATGACAGGATTTGACAAAGGCAAGTGTCAATTAATTTCTTGGAGAAAATGAGTTTACAAGTAAATAATATATATATCATCTATTGGAAGAAATAGACGTCAAACAAGAAAATTTATTAGATATCACTGTTATAGCAAAATTGTACGAAATATGAATATACAAATATGTCTAAGATTATGAATCTTATGTTATTATTGAAAAAGTATGATATACTTAAACTGTATCACCACATACAACACACACACACACACACACACACACACACACACACACACACACACACACACACACACACACACACACACACACACACACACACACACACACACGCACACACACACTCTGACATGCATACAATCATTTTACAAAGACAGGCTCCACTATTTTGACTTCTTAGTCTATGGACGTTTTTATTAAATAAAAATAAATGGATGAATAGTTAGATGAATGAAAAAATGCGTGGAGTTAATATAGCATCGAAATATAAATTTGAATTATAATTGTCAAAGGATTAGATACTTTAATGCGGCAGTGTAACGTGGTTTGAATATAACTGGAGAGTACACAGACATCCATGAAAAGCTATATTATAAATGGTTTGGCAATGCACAAATTGAAGTGACTATGATTTGTGACAACAAGAAAATGGAGGAAAGAAATGATAAGAAAAAAATAAGAGAAGAGAAGACTTGAATCATAATTTTACGCAAAAAAAAACAAAAAAAAAGAGGATAGACTTCAGACAAAACCAGTTTTCGAAACAGAGTCATTGACCAATGTGTTGAGCTGAATGTTCTCCGCAAGAGCTCAACTTAAAATGCAAAACATTTTTTTACATAAATAAAATCAGTAAAGAAATACAACGATATATGAAGAAAGGACACTGTAATATATCACTGGGTGAAAACAGTTTTTATAGATAAAGATCTCTGCAAGCATAAAGAGAACAGTAACATACAACCACCTGAGTTCTATTTTTGTAAATACAACAAAAAGTTAAGACTATCATAAACACGCACGTGTAAAGTAAACTGTAAATCACAATTAGCCAAGTGTACACTCACTAAAACAAGCCACAGGCTTACATACACATAACACACGCGCGAAAATAATCGTAAATAATCAAAGAAAAATAAACAAGAGAGAGGGGAACGGAAAAGGGGGAATTCCTTCAGTTGTAATGACGAACTACTACTACGAGCATCGATACTTTCACACGCAACACTGCATCTCATGAATAAACTTCAAATTATCTTCCTCCATATGCATAAACGGAGAGGAAAGCTTGTGCTCTGCACGGGCGAGTGTGTGTGTGTGTGTGCTTGCGTGCGTGTAAGTACGTGTGCGCGCGCGCACGTAGCCGTTTTGCGTGCAAGCGGATATCGCTATCATCAACGAAAATGAATTTAGTTGTTTGAAAGACGAAGGAACTTCCCACGTGTATGCAAGGCAAGCAATACTTGTTCTTTTTTCCTTTATTCTTTCTCCCAACCAACACAATATCTTTCAAGACAAATTAATATCCATTCATGCCCCGTGAGGGGAAAAGATAAAGTTGAAAATAATTAAGATTATTTTCTTCTTTAGCACATTAACGAAAGTACGTTCCTCGACACCTACTGATAGACAATGGTGCTGCCAACATACTTGTAGTTAAGGAAAGATCAACGGTATCGTGCCTCAGCTGTTGAAAATGGCCTTTTGTTTACACTTGGTTTCCAAACAGTCAATGACTGATGCTTTCATGACTTCATAATTAACACCACTTTGATGCCAATGTATATAAGCAATTGCTGAAGAATTTATTTTTCCACTTAGATGCACACACGCGCACACACGTACACACACACACACGTACACACACACACACACACACACACACACACACACACACACACACACACACACACACACACACACACACACACACACACACACACACGCACGCACACACGCACATATAAACTCAAAAAGCACGTGCAAATATACTGCACTAAACAATAGGTGATTATCAAATTAGGAAATAAAACAGAAAAATGAAAAGATGTAATGGAACATTAGGAAAAAGAAAGTAGAGAAGGGGGTAGTAAAAATGCAAGAGAGAGAGAGAGAGAGAGAGAGAGAGAGAGAGAGAGAGAGAGAGAGAGAGAGAAGAGGAAACTCTTAGTACGGAGGTGATAGGCAAAAATAAAAAAATAAAAGTATCATAATCTCCGCGTGGATCAAATGATTTTATGGGTGGGAGGAAGAAAGCACGTTCGGCGTCATCATTTCAGCTGAATTAGAATTACAATCCTGAACATTGGCTCTAATGAGTCTGATCAGTGAGATTTGTTTGGGTTTGGAAAATACAGAGAGAGAGACACATGTCCTTGAAAAACCAAACTCAGGTAACAGCCACGACAAACGAGGTAATCAATTGAAGAAGGAAATAAGCTGAGAAGAGGTTTAAAAATGTTTGGTAAGTAAAGATGCAACTAAGGAAGATTTAAGAAAGAAATAAGGAAGAATTGGTTTACTAATAGGGTGGTCAACGAATGGAATAGACTTGGTAACCATGTAGTGAGCGCTGAAACTATCGGTTGTTTTAGGAAACGGTTAGACAACTTTATGGATGGGGATGACAGGTGGTCATGGACAAGGAACTGCCTAGTGTAGGCCCTATGGTCTCTTGCAGTCTCCTTCATTCTTATGTTCTTATGTTCTAACACGCAAAGTGAAGGTACTCGTACTTGTCGCCAAGGAATATAATAAAAACTATGTAACAAGAATAAGAAGACTTTCTTTTAGAAAGTTTTAAACTAGAAACTAGGGAAATGGTTTAGAAAAGAGAAGAACAAGGCATTGCTAGAATGCAAGGGGAGTAAGCATCGCATATACTAAGTTAGGTGAGCTAACTTCGACCAGTCTAGAAATTAGTTATTACTCTAGAGTAAATGATCCAGGAATTTTCTGTTTATATTATTCATACGCTTATACTTAATAGAAATATAATGAAATATTTCTGTTCATGAAATTCTCTCTGATCATCAGTACGACTTTTACGAAGGATTCTGTTCTGGAGATACATCGGTATTTTTCCTCTTATTGCCTTCACTGGGGAATTTTACTGAGAACTATGCTGTTGTTCAAATAACACCAAAATATTTAGTAATTCAAGACTGGCACAAAATTCTCATCTCTTAGCAATCCTCTCACTATATTTATCTTTTCCCCTGATCTCTCACTCTTCAACTATTACTAAAAACAGGTTCAATAATCTTATGTGCTTTGCACAGTCTTCAGAAAACACTCACTTCAATTCAAATGTTGACCCTATGCAGAGAACTTACTTGGTCCTGCATGGATTACGCTTCTCGTGTCTTCTTCCTGTTCTTCCAGGACTTCTGTGTTCTTACCTGTAAAATAAAATGGAAACTCGAGTTAACTATCGATAACCTGGACTTACGTGTAGTGGAGGAGAAGTAGCATAGGTTTAGTTGTGAAGAGTAAGATGGAGATGAAGAGAGGGGGAAGAAGAGAGCATATGGGGCTAATTGAGAGAGAGAGAGAGAGAGAGGAGGGCTGAAAGAGAGGAATATTGGAGAAAGAATATGAAATGTGGGGTTATACCATTTAGATATTTTATTCTCAAAGTGAATTTGTTTATCATTATTATTATTATTGTTATCATTATCAATATCATTATGTTTATTTATTTATTTATTTTCCTTACTCTTTATTTATTTATTCATTTTATTTTATTTCATTCTATGTTATTTTTCAAGTGACCAGTCTGTGCCGTTCACAGTGATGTATTTTGGCTACAAATTTTAAGATTAGGGTATACTCCAAAGAAATTATTATAAAGCAAGTAGATATAATTCAAAAAAAGGTCCATAGCTCCAACATTGCCTTTACCACTTTTTTATATATTTTTCTTCGTTTTTCTATATATCAGAGAATTCATTAGATATGATCTATGTGATTAAAAATAATCCACTTTTGGTATGCGTGGGAATGGTATTGGGAGGGCGAGTTTCTGAACACGAACTCAGTGAAATGTATTAATACATCAATCGTTCTTGCTTCGTTCTGTCTCTTGTAACTCACGAATGGGTTTCTGTGTGACCACATACCACCCCCTGATGACTTTTAAGTGTTTCATCGATTTCCTAAGTCACGTCCAAACACATTTATTTCAAATGATGTCCTTTTTTTCGTTGGTATAGCATTAATGACTGAGTTGGTTGTGACTTGTGAAATGACGGATTTATAAATCAAATTGTTTTTTCAAGTCAGTTACCTCAGCTGAATATGAGCTTGTTTTAATACATCGAACAGTCTTTAAAACATTCCACAGGGATATGAACTTTAACGAAATTGCTAGATAGACAGATTGTTAAAGAAAGAGAGAGAAAAAGAAAAAGAAAGAAAAAAGAAAAGAAGGGAAGAAAAAAGAAAATGAAAGAAAAAAGGAGAAGGAAATAAAGAAAGAGAAAAGAGGAAAGAGAATAGAAAGACAGGAAGAAATAATCAGGGAAATAAAGAAAGTAAATAAATAGATAAAGAAAGAAACAAAGAAGAAAAAATAGCAAAGATTGCAGACGTTAAGAAGACAATTGCCACGTTTTTCATGGCAAATAAAATTGTGAAATCGCTGTTAAACCCTAAAACGAGGATTTATTGGCTTACAATAACAGACAGTAAGTGGTTACAACGCCACAGAGTAAGAACATGGCCACCCTCAACCATTTGTGACGTACGGTACAAACATATATGAACTAAAACAACTTAAGAAGAACGCGCGTGTTGTAACAGATAGTGCTTTGTCATTCTCTCTCTATTTAGGTACCTCGACTGAGTCCGCGTTAGAGGAAGCTGCCGTTTTCTTCGGTGATGCGTCTCGTCTCGAACCAGCGTTCAGCCCTGCTGTGGAAATACTCCGGACAACCTATTCCGGACAACCTATTCCGGGCAACCTATTCCGGGCAACCTTGCCCCTGAGGCAGAGAAGTCTTGACGCATCTGACCATCACATCCTTTTCGTGTTTATCTCTCTCGTTGAGCGCTTTCCCCTCCAAAGTCCGGAAGACATCTTTCGTAGTTTTTTTTATTTCTTTCGTTCCAACTCTCACTTCATTATACGCACACACACACACACACACACACACACACACACACACACACACACACACACACACACACACACACACACACACACACACACACGTGGGCGGGGAGTTGGGTGTATGTGTGTGCGTGTAAGGTCACAGCATTACCCATAGATTGGTCCTATACGAGCTCTGAGCTCTCTTCCGGGAGGGAAATAGCTGTCGATCACGATTCCAACACGTGGTCCAAGACCATGGTGAATCACACACACACGCACACACACACACACACACACACACACACACACACACACACACACACACACACACACACACACACACACACACACACACACACACACACACACACACACACACACACACATACACACACGTACACACACACGTACACACCTTTTCCCTCACCATCACATTCTTGCTCAGCTGCGTTTCTCACATAACTCCCGAGCAAAGTCTAATGTTCTCTACCACCTCCTCTCGGACCAGACGTCGTGTCCGTGTCGACCCTCTCTAATTACCTTCTCCTCCTTTCCCCCGTCCCCTCCAATCCTTTCCTTCCATCCACTCATTCTTGACTTTCACAGCTCTTCCAGGCTCTTTCAGGCTCTTCCAGTTTCTTCCAGGCTCTTTCAGGCTCTTCCAGTTTCTTCCAGGCTCTTTCAGGCTCTTCCAGTTTCTTCCAGGCTCTTTCAGGCTCTTCCAGTTTCTTCCAGGCTCTTCCAGTTTCTTCCAGGCTCTTTCAGGCTCTTCCAGGCTCTTCCAGTTTCTTCCAGGCTCTTTCAGGCTCTTCCAGTTTCTTCCAGGCTCTTTCAGGCTCTTCCAGTTTCTTCCAGGCTCTTTCAGACTCTTCTAGTTCCTTCTAAGCTCTTTCAGGCTCTTCCAGTTTCTTCCAGGCTCTTCCAGTTTCTTCCAGGCTCTTCCAGGCTCTTCCAGTTTCTTCCAAGCTCTTTCAGGCTCTTCCATTTTCTGCAAAGCTCTTTCAGGCTCTTCCAGTTTCTTCCAGGCTCTTCCAGGCTCTTTCAAGTTCTTTCAGATCAACTCTTGCCTCCAGGTCCGGTCCATTCCGAATTCATATTAAGAAATTTTTAAAAAAAAAAAAAAAAAAAAAAAAAGTATTGAGGTTAAAAACTTCCTTTGTAATCCTTTGTAAGCTTACTTTTTCCTCCTTCTTTTCCTCCCTCTTTTAATCTCCTCTCTCCTTTATTCTCCTGTCTCATTTATCCAATCTCTCTCTCTCTCTCTCTCTCTCTCTCTCTCTCTCTCTCTCTCTCTCTCTCTCTCTCTCTCTCTCTCTCTCTCTCTCTCTCTCTCTCTCTGCATCTACCCATCTATCTTGTGTAGTGTATTAACCGTTCACAATGAAAAGAGAATTTTTCTTTCTTTTAAACATTAAGAAAAAATTGACTTAATTTTGACATGTCGTAAATGTCCATTTTTCTATAATTTCCCATTCGACCTTCAGGTCACTGTGGCAGTTTTACTACGACAGTTTAGTACAAGTTGGAGGGATACATGAGGCTATTGCCACGGTTTGTGCATATTCTGCTTGCGTTCGAGGTGGGCAGGCTGTGGAAATGAGCAACAAAGTATCCAAGGATACGCTTGGATGGAATGCACTTTGCTCGCTTCCTACACCGAGCTGTGGAAATGAGCAACAAAGTATCCAAGGATACGCTTTGATGGAATGTACTTTGCTCACCTCCTACACCAGGCTGTGGAAATGAGCAACAAAGTATCCAAGGATACGCTTGGATGGAATGTACTTTGCTCGCCTACTACACCGGGCTGTGGAAATGAGCAACAAAGTATCCAAAGATACGCTTGGAAGGAATGTACTTTGCTCGCCTCCTACACCAGGCTGTGGAAATGAGCAACAAAGTATCCAAGGATACGCTTGGATGGAATGCACTTTGCTCGCCTACTACACCGGGCTGTGGAAATGAGCAACAAAGTATCCAAGGATACGCTTGGATGGAATGTACTTTGCTCGCCTCCTACACCAGGCTGTGGAAATGAGCAACAAAGTATCTAAGGATACGCTTGGAAGGAATGTACTTTGCTCG
>NC_134804.1:52489930-52492430 GCF_046742065.1 Oratosquilla oratoria
ATGATAGTGATGGTGACGATAATGATGATGACGATAGTAATGATGACCATATTAATGACGACCATATTAATGATGATAATATTGATGATAGTGATGAAGATGATAGTGATGAAGATGATAGTGATGAAGATGATAGTGATGAAGATGATAGTGATGAAGATAATGAAGATGATGAAGATGATAGTGATGAGGATGATGATGATGAAGATGATGATAGTGAAGATGATAGTGATGAAGATAGTGGTAAATATGATAGTGATGAAGATGATAGTGATGAAGATGATAGTGATGAAGATGATAGTGATGAAGATGATAGTGATGAAGATGATAGTGATGAAGATGATAGTGGTGAAGATGATAGTGGTGAAGATGATAGTGATGAAGATGATAGGTTTGATGAGGATGGTGATGAAGATGATAGTTTTGATGGTGATGAAGAGGATAGCTTTGATGGTGATGAAGATGATAGATTTGGTGGTGATGGTGATGAAGATGATAGGTTTGATGAGGATGGTGATGAAGATGATAGGTTTGATGAGGATGGTGATGAAGATGATAGTGATGAAGATGATGGTGAAGATGATAGTGATGAAGGTGATAGTGGTGAAGATGATATTGATGAAGATGGTGGGGATGAAGATGATAGTAATGATGGTAATGATGATGGTGGTAATGATAGTAATTATGATAGTAATGATGATAATGACCACATTATCAACATTACAGAACCGAGCCTGGTTCCTGTTGTATGTGATTATACTTGATGAAACAACTCTTACAAACATCATAGTTTCCCTTCTCGTAGATTATTCTAACATTAACTTCTCACACTTAGCCTTTTTATCACCGTATATCTCGCAAAAGCCTGGTAACCCCAAATCACAATAAAAAAATTCTGAATTAGTCTCCATTCTCGTAATTTATTCTAATATTGACATTTCTTGCTTAGGATCTTGTCTTGTAATCTTCCACGTTTTGCAAATGTCTCTCCCTTCAACCTGTAATACAATGTTTTGATTTTGTTTTAAATGTTCTGACGCAGCATAGATAAAATCGTGCAGGTGTTGAATCTATCTCTGCTAATTGTTTCACCAAAGTTGAAAATGAAGTTTTTATATACAACTTACGTATAAAGAGTTTGTAAACTCTTTGTGTTCCTTTAAAGGGTCGTTATGCACTCGTGTGTTAAAGGAACGACGCTCTGAAGCTAGATAGAGTAATTAGTAATGAATAAAACGATATTACTTTGGAGGGTGGAGCAAGATTCTTTTTTACTGGGACAAAATGTCATGACATTTTCGGAGCTCTAAGTCTGTAAAGAATTATCATTCCAAATATTAAAAAAAGAAGAAGAAAAAGTGAATCATTCTTCTTTTCTAATTTGGAATTCTTGCAAAATAAAAAGCTTAACGAGCTGAAAAAACACAAACTTGAAGACGATCACGAGTGAGATCGCCATGATTTAGTTGCTGAAGAATTCATATGGATGAAGAACAGCCAATGAACTCAAAGAACACGCACGCACACACACACACACACACACACACACACACACACACACACACACACACACACACACACACACACACACACACATACAAACATATATATTTTTCTCTGTCCTCTCTCTCTCTCTCTCTCTCTCTCTCTCTCTCTCTCTCTCTCTCTCTCTCTCTCTCTCTCTCCCCTCTCCTTCTCTCTCTCCCTCTCTCTCTCTCTCTCTCTTCTCCTCTCTCTCTCTCTCTCTCTCTCTCTCTCTCTCTCTCTCTCTCTCTCTCTCTCTCTCCCTCCCTCCCTCCCTCTCCTTCTCTCTCTCCCTCCCTCCCCTCCCTCTCCTTCTCTCTCTCCCTCCCTCCCCTCCCGCTCCTCTCTCTCTCTCCCTCCCTCCCCACCCTGTCCTTACCTCCCTCTCTCCCTCCCTCCCTCCCTCCCTCCCTCCCTCCCTCCCCCTCTCTCTATCCCCCCTCTCTCTCTCTTTCCCTTTCTCTCTCTTTCTTCTCTCTCTCCCTCTCTCTCCCTCCCTCTCCCTCCCTCCTTGTCTCTCTCTCTCTCTCTCTCTCTCTCCCTTTCTCTCTCTCTTTCCTCTCTCTCTATTCCTGTATTTCTCTCTCTCCCTCCCTCTCTCTCTCTTTCTTCTCTCTCTCTTCCTCTTCCTCCCGTCTCTCTCTCGCTCTCTTCTCTCTCTCTCTCTCCTCTCTCTCCCTCTCTCTCTCTCTCTCCTCTCTCTCTCTCTCTCCTCTCTCTCTCTCTCTCTCCCTCTCTCTCCTTCTCTCTCCCTCCCTCCCCACCCTGTCCTTCCCTCCCTCTCCCCCTCTCTCCTCCCTCCCTCCCTCCCCTCCCTCCCTCCCTCCCTCCCACCCCCTCTCCCTCCCTCCCCCTCTCCCTCCCTCCCTCACTCCCTCCCTCCCCCTCTCTCTATCCCCCCTCTCTCTCTCTCCCCCTTTCTCTCTCTTCTCTCCCTCTTTCTCTTTTCTCTCTCTCCCTCTCTCTCCCTCCCTCC
>NC_134804.1:52499930-52504930 GCF_046742065.1 Oratosquilla oratoria
CCTATCCTCCCCATCCATAAAACTATCCAACCTTCTTAAAAAAAAAACTGATATTTTCACCATTCACTGCATGGTTACTAAGTTTACTCCATTCGTTAATCACTCTATTGGTAAACCAATTCTTGCCTATTTCATTCTTTAATATAAATTTGTCGAATTTACATCCATTACTACAAGTCCTACCAGATGTCTTGATATGATGACCTTGCCTACATTTAGTCTTAAGGCTACTTTAGATATCTCTATGAACTCCTATGTGATTATGTGCTTACACGATTTAAACCAATTCTAATTAAGCCCAATAAATGTTAGAATTAAACAAAATGATAATCTAATATAACCCCTATTTTCACCAATTCTGTTCTTATGGTAAATTTTCGCTTTACTTTAATTCTGCAATTTATTCATTCTTCATTTCTATGATTTTTCAACATAAATATCATTTATTTCTTTTAGGCCGTATTCACACTAGCGGTTTCAACCGCCGCGGCAGTTCCATTACAATGGAAGTTATTGGAGGCAGTTTTTCCTTGATAATGCGATACCGTCGCGGTTTCCGGGCGGTTCAGACTCCTAGTGTGAACAGGACCTTAGTCTCTACCATTACAATGATTGTCTCAGTGACCTGGTTTCTCCTTCAGGGCCATTCCTGAAGTATCTTTCTTCTTTTGTTTTGATCATGCTCGCTTCGTGTTGTCTAAAGCACTGAGTTTATATCCCAGCTGCAGACTGCATATGTATGATCTTTTTAATTTATCAAGAAAAGTTAATAGAGGAACTTTTTTTTTTTACTTTAGCAAAATAGCAAGTAAAAATTATATATTTTTGCTAACTTGAGAATTCCAATTTTACATAAATGTAAGTTTCGTTACTCTGTTTCTGAGGGAACAAATAGTATCCTTAAGTGTGGACCAGTTTCATGTATAACTATATTCTTGTGACCACTCTTCTATTCTATTCAGCCATTCTACGTAGATGTAAGATTAAAAGAATCCCAATTAACTACTGCTAATGGCGACTTAAATTTCTATTATGGCTGTCGCCAGGTGATTTTATTCAGTCGATGGCACCCTTTCTGATCAACAAATGGTTCAACGTCAACAAACAAAAATACTGGTTTTCCAGGATTTTCTTTATGCCATAAGGACTCGGACGCGCGCGCACACACACACACACACACACACACACACACACACACACACACACACATACTCACACACACGTACATACACACACATATACACATACGCACACACACATACACATGGTATCGGTATCGCTGTGCCTCGGGTCGTTACTCTGACTCTCGTGGGCGGGGAGTTGGGTGTGTGTGTGTGCAAGGTCATAGCATTACCCATAGATCGGACCTACGAGCTCTGAGCTCTCTTCCAGGAGGGAAATAGCTGTCGATCACGAGTCCAACACGTGATCCAAAGACCAAGTGAATACATACACACACACACGCGCGCACACACACACACACACACACACACACACACACACACACACACACACACACACACACACACACACACACACACACGCAAACAGGCGTTGTTCACACTATTTTTGTTGACCATTAATACGTCTGCAGGGACGTTATCGTCGTCCTATTTGTCTTGATTACTTTTTGATCTGGAGGTTCACGTTAGCACATTCCACATCTTTCTTCAAGCGAAACCTCCGAGGATATTTTTTCCTCTCTTTCTTTCCTTCCACCTTCGTATCCTTTTCTCTTTTATTCTCACCTTTTCTCACGCATTTTGCTCCTCTTTATCTCTTTTCCTCTTTATCTCCCTTCCTCTTTATCTCCTTTCCTCTTTATCTCCTTTCCTCTCTACCTCCTATCTTCTTTATCTTCTTTCATCTTTATCTCCTTTCCTCTTTATCTCCTTTCCTCTTTATCTCTTTTCCTCTTTATCTCCCTTCCTCTTTATCTCCTTTTCTTTTTATCTCCTTTCCTCTTTATCTCCTTTCCTCTTTATCTCCTTTCCTCTTTATCTCCCTTCCTCTTTATCTCCCTTCCTCTTTATCTCCCTTCCTCTTTATCTCCCTTCCTCTTTATTTCCTTTCCTCTTTATCTCCTTTCCTCTTTATCTCCTTTCCTCTTTATATCCTTTCCTCTTTATCTCCTTTCCTCTTTATCTCCTTTCCTCTTCATCTCCTTTCCTCTTTGTCTCCTTTCCTCTTTATCTCCTTTCCTCTTGATCTCCTTTCCTCTTTATCTCCTTTCCTCTTTATCTCCTTTCCTCTTTATCTCCTTTCCTCTTTATCTCCTTTCCTCTTTATCTCCTTTCCTCTTTATCTCCTTTCCTCTTTATCTCCTTTCCTCTTTATATCCTTTCCTCTTTATCTCCTTTCCTCTTTACCTCCTTTCCTCTTTACCTCCTTTCCTCTTTATCTCCTTTCCTCTTTATTTCTTTTCCTCTTTATCTTCCTTCCTCTTTATCTCCCTTTATCTTCGTCTGATACTCTTAAGTGTTAAGTGTGAGGATTTGGGTTTCCTTATCCATGGTTTAGTTCCTATATCTAAGTCAACTCGTCTCTGTTTTCCTTTAGTATGTCTAGTCTTTTTATTTTTCGTTGCTGATATCTGCTGAATCTTCATTTCTCTTCCACGTTCTGTTCTCCAACCTTGCCTGGAATGAATTTAGATCCAATCTTTCTGCTTATCATTATTTGAAATGATGTTCATCTTCGTTAGTTATTTTATGTTTTCCTCTGTGGGCTATCCTGTTCTCATCTGTTTATTGATTTTATTTCCTTAATCCCTCTAAGTATCCTTTCGTTCCGTCTCTGTTTTGGTTTTTGCTACATACATATACCAAGGCTTTTTCCCCCTTACAAGGGAGGTATCCAAAATGAAAAAGGAATAAAATCATCACCACCCATTCCATCCCTAAATACACTCCACCCCACTCCACCCTCCGTCTTATCTTAGCACCTCTTGGATGACGGGTCATCCCTGCACCTTGTCCGCGGCCCTGTCCCCGTCTGTTTGTTGACTATTTCCTTAATCCCTCTAAGTAGCCTTCCGCTCCATCTCTGTTTTCGTTTTTGGCTGATCGACGAAACTGTCGTCCGTCCTTCGTTTTGGAATTGTTCTTTCTTCCCGTTTTCTTTTTTCCAGGAGTCTCTTTCCCCTCCTGATCTTTTTGGTTCCTCTTTCCATCGCCTAATTCCTTTCCGCCCACATTTCTCTCGTTTCCAGCTCGATGGACCGCTCTGGCTCGGTTCTCGTCCGAGGGCATCAACGTCCATCATTTTCCAATTGTTGACTCGTTATTAGTTCTTCCTACTTTCCGCAAGAATCTTGCCTCTGAAGCAGATTTTTATTTTTCATTTTCCTCCTACTCTTCCCCTGGCTCCTTCTTCCTCTCTCCTATTTTTTCCCTATTATTCCTCAAAATACCCCTCTATCCCTTTTCTTTTATCCTTTCCTCTCCTTCCTCCTTCCAGACTCCCAACCTCTCTTCCATTCTTTGTTCTCCTATTTCTCATCCTTTTTCCCTCTCATTCTATCCCTTTTATCATTCTTCCTCTTCCTCCTCTCACATCTCCCTCCCTCCTCTCTTGTCTCTCCCCTTCATCATTATCATCCTCGTCCACTTCTTCCTCATCATTCTTCATTTCTTTTACTCTTCTTCTGTGCCTCCTTCTACTCCTCCTTCTATTCCTTCTCATCCTCATCCTCCCCTCATCATCCTTATCCTATTTTCAATTCCTCTTCCTCCTCCTTCTGCTCCTCATTTTTCTCCTTGTCTTCCTCGTTCTCTTCTTCCTACTCCTCTTCCTTCCTCTTCTTCTTCCTCCTACTTCTATTCCTTCTCATCCTCATCCTCCCCTCCTCATCCTTATCCTTTTTTTCATTTCTTCTCCCTCCTCCTTCTGCTCCTCATTTTTCTCCTCCTTGTCTTCCCCGTTCTCTTCTTTCCCTTCTTCCTTCTACTCTTCGTCTTCCTCCTACGCCTCTTCTTCCTCCTCTTCTTATTCCTCCTACTCCTCATCTATATTTAATTTTTTTAATTTTTTTTCCTCCTTCCTCTTTTCTTAATTTTTTTCCATGTCTTTCTCGTTCTCCTCCCTCTCCTCTTCCTTCTCTTTTTCTTCTTCCTACTCCTCTTCCTCCTCCTCCTTCCTTCTCTTCTTCTTTCACCTCCTCCTCTTCCTTCTCTTCTTCCTCCTACTCCTCTTCCTCCTCCTCCTCTTCCTTCTCTTCTTCTCTCTCCTCCTCCTCTTCCTTCTCTTCTTCTTTCTCCTCCTCTTCCTTCTCTTCTTCCTCCTACTCCTCTTCCTCCTCCTCCTCTTCCTTCTCTTCCTCTTCCTTCTCTTCTCCCTCCTACTCCTCTTCCTCTTCCTTCTCTTCTTCCTTCTCCTCCTCTTCCTCTTCCTTCTCTTCTTCCTCCTCTTCCTCTTCCTTCTCTTCTTTCTCCTCCTCTTCCTTCTCTTCTTCCTCCTCCTCCTCTTCCTTCTCTTCTTTCTCTTCTTCTTACTCCTCTTCCTCCTCCTCCTCTTCCTTCTCTTCTTCTTCCTCCTCCTCCTCTTCCTTCTCTTCTTCCTCCTACTCCTCTTCCTCCTCCTCTCACAATCACAAATCAATGACGCTATTTGTCCCCGCCTGAGCTGGTTCTTCAGCTTTGGCGTTAGTGATTAATGACATCTTCATTGCCGTTATTTTTCTCTAGTTATACAAGCAATAACCGGAGTTATTTATGACCTTTTTCGTAAGACTTGCTAATCACTTCTAAGAATCCGCACTTATTCATTCTATTAGAAAGTACTTTTCGATCATTTTCCAAGGGATTGGAAACTATTAATTTTTGTTTACTTGATATATTCTTGTAAATAATCATTCACATTCATCTAAGTAGTTTGTAAGCTAAATTATCTATATACAACAAGAAAGGAAAGGGTATTTACTAAATATATCATAGTTTAAGTCCAGGTCTGGACAATGATTTTTATAGTGATTTCCGTCCGTGAGATTAAGAGATTAAGAA
>NC_134804.1:52519930-52534930 GCF_046742065.1 Oratosquilla oratoria
ACACACACACACACACACACACACACACACACACACACACACACACACACACCTTAGTAAAGAATACATACTCAGTTTTCTTTGTTTTCTTTGTTGTTTGCCGATGAGCCTACTAGTGCAATCCACCCGTGTGGTTAACCTCTCTTGGTTGTACAAGGAAAACAGCTGTCCAGGTAATTTGAATTACACAGATTCGATACACATACGGAACTCTTTCCAAGGCGAAAATGAGGAGCCTACGCCAGGAGGCGCTGAGTAGCTGCGGCCGAAGCCGTAATCTCTGCCCTATGAACTAGGACTGCTGGGGGAGGTAACGGTCCGTGCTGAGAGTGTGAGAGGAGTGCGGGATTCGTACCCACAATTGAGTGAATGTGGGCCTAGTGAGCTTAGGATTACGTCACTAGCTCTCTCGTTCTTGCAAAATATGTGATTTTGTCTCTTGGGCCGGGAATAATCTTTCATTCGCGCTTTTTACATAATTAGTGATCAAATAAAGTAGAGAGCTGTCTGATGAATGAACGCATTCTATCTTTTTCGTTCATTAATGTCGAAATCTAGTTCAGATTTTTTTTTTTTTTTTTTTTTTTTTTTTTACCACAAACCTGTCTTCGGTTGAATGGAAGCAATATCACGATATTTTTCCTACACCCCAATGCAGCTCCTCCATTGAACGAACCTGACAAGAATGATCGTTGATAAAATATTTTAATTAGCTGCCAGGTTTGAATAGGATAACGGGGCATCTAAGTAAACGCACGTTCGTTCGCCTCTGAATAAATTATTTCCACAGTTGTGGGGGAACACCGACCGCGCGGCCTGAAATCACGAGTTTCCAGAAGCCTTCACGGGTTCTCATCAGTCAAATCCAAATGATTTTAACACTGTGTGACTGTCCATGCATTTTCCAACGCATATTCATTCGCCTCTGAAGAAATAATTTCCACAATTGTGGGGGAACACCGACCGCGCGGCCTGAATTCACGAGTTTCCAGAAGCTTCCACGGGTTCTCATCAGTCAAATCCAAATGATTTTAACACTGTGTGACTGTCCATGCATTTTCCAACGCAAGACCCATGATGACTCCGCATAGAGAGTTCGTCCCGGCCGCCAGAAGGCTGAAGCCAATAACAAACACTCGGAATGGCTCCTAGGCGCATGGAGGATCGAGATAAAATCACAATTAAAAGTGTGGTTGAGGATTGAAGAATGTAAACCTTGTCGGCTCGGCAGGTGGGTCGCAATGCTCGGGCTCAAGGCCCCGACAGGTTGAGATCATTTTAATGTGAGAAATGTATTGGAAAACGAGGTGTGAAATATAAGTATGAAAAGAGAACATTTGATTTAGATATTTGCAGGCGCGCGCGTGCTCGCTCACAGACACGCACACATACACACACACACACACACACACACACACACACACACACACACACACACACACACACACACACACACACACACACACACGCACACACACAGACACAGACACACACACACACATACACACACACACACATACACACACACACACACGCAATGTGTGTGTGTGTGTGTGTGTGTGTGTGTGTGTGTGTGTGTGTCGGAGACGATGGGTCATTTCTTCTTTCATTCATTTCCTCATTTCTTTTCTTGTTGTCTCTCACGAGGTCGTCTTGGGAAAAGTTGAATACTTTCTTCACCCGTCTATGCATCTTTTGTTTTACTATTTCTCACTCGATCCTTCAGTTAGGAGATTCAATTCCACCTTGCCTCCAGGTAACCGGACTCGATCCTGCGGAAGAGGATCAGACTCGATCCACATGAATTAATTTGATCCGGACCCAATCAACTCATATCAATCCGTCCTCAATCTATTCATCTCCCAGGCTGTTTGGTAGATCTATTATTTCATTTAATCCTTCATATATTTTTTCATATACTATGTCATTACAATTACTTAATTTCATTATTATATGTATGGCTCTTTATTATCTGTCTATTTGACAGGTCTTGCTTGATTTATTTAAGGATTATTTATTACTTCATTTATTATCTTAAGTTAAATCAAAACTCGAGTAATTGAGAGACTGAGTCTTAGTGAATAGACGAGTACAACGACTGAAGCAACGCTACCGACATGACTTCACAGCACTGGTACACACACACACACACACACACACACACACACACACACACACACACACACACACACACACACACACACACACACACACACACACACACACACACACACATATGTGTTTGTGTGTGTGTGTGTGTGTGTGTGTGTGTGTGTGTGTGTGTGTACATACTATAAATGTTCGTTTGAAGAAAGATATCTTATACACGTATTTACTTAGATCATTTGAAGGAAGAAAAATACCACTGTTTCGGTTCGGTTATTATTGTCCAGATAAAGAGTGAGGGGGTGAGTATTGAAAGCGTGACTCGTTTTTGTAATATCAACCCAACGAGTCTTCTATACATGAACTCGTACTGATTACCACTCGTAGACCAAATCTGTCCTGGCTCTCAGAGCTCACGGCAGAGATGGATGGGTGCATACCGGAGAGACTAATACGGCCACCGCTCGAAAGATGAAATTCGACCCGGGGGGTGAGAAGAACCCCGGGGGAGGTAAGCGGGACCACTGGGTAGGTGAGAGGGACCACAAGGGAGGTGAGAAGGCCCCGAGGGAGGTGAGAGGGACCCTGGGGGAGGTGAGAGGGACCCTAAGGGAGGTGAGAAGGACCCCAGGGGAGGTGAGAGGGACCCCAAGGGAGGTGAGAAGGACCCCGAGGGAGGTGAGAGGGACCCTGGGGGAGGTGAGAGGGACCCCAAGGGAGGTGAGAAGGACCTCGAGAGAGGTAAGAGGGACCCCGAGGGGGGTGAGAAGAACCCCGGGGGAGGTAAGAGGAACCCCGAGGGAGGTGAGGAGGACCCCTGGGGATGTGAGAGGAACCCCGGGGGAGGTGAGAGAGACCCCGGGGAGGTGAGAAGGACCCCGTGGGAGGTGAGAGGACCCCCGAGGGAGATGAGAGGGACCCCGGGAGAGGTAAGAGGAACCCCGAGGGAGGTGAGAGGACCCCCGAGGGAGATGAGAGGAGCCCCGTGGGAGGTGAGAGGGACCCCGAGGGAGGTGAGAGGGACCCCGAGGGAGGTGAGAGGGACCCCGTGGGAGGTGAAAGGGACCCCGTGGGAGGTGAAAGGGACCCCGAGGGAGGTGAGAAGGACCCCGTGGGAGGTGAGAGGGACGCCGATGGAGGTGAGAGTGAACCTGGGGAGGTGAAAGGGAGCCTGGGGGAGTCGAGAGGGACCCACGGGGGAGGTGAGAGTACCCCGGGGGAGGTGAGAGGGACCCCGTGGGAGATGAGAAGGACCCCGAGGGAGGTGAGAGGGACCCCGAGGGAGGTGAGAGGGACCCCGTGGGAGGTGAAAGGGACCCCGAGGGAGGTGAGAGGAACCCCGGGGAGGTGAGAAGCACCCCGAAGAGGTAAAAGAAACCGCGGAGAAGGTAAGGGGGACCTAAGGGAAAGTGCGAGGGACCCCGGGGGAGTCGAGAAGGACCCCGGGGGAGTCGAGAGGGACCCCGGGGGAGTCGAGAGGGACCCCGGGGGAGTCGAGATGGACCCCGGGGGAGTCGAGAAGGACCCCGGGTGAGTCGAGAGGGACCCTGGGCGAGTCGAGAGGGACCCCCGGGGGAGTCGAGAGGGACCCTGGGGGAATCGAGAGGGACCCCCGGGGGAGTCGAGAGGGACCCCCGGGGGAGTCGAGAGGGACCCCCGGGGGAGTCGAGATGGACCCCGGGGGAGTCGAGAGGGACCCCCGGGGGAGTCGAGAAGGACACCCGGGGGGAGTCGAGAGTGACCCTGGGGGAGTCGAGAGGGACCCCGGGGAGGTTGAGAGAGACCCTGGGATGAGAGTGGTTTGAGAGTGACCCCGGAGGAAGTAAGAAGGCCCCCTGGGAAGGTGAGGGGGACCCTGGGATGCGGGGAGAGGGGGGGTGGCTGTGTGAGGTTTGAATGTATTGAATATATTGTGTACATCGTCACTTGAGATTGGTCTGAGCAGGCTGAAGTATCGGGTCACATCTTTATGATGTGCAGAGAACTTTTATTTCAACGTCTCAAATAAAACTGTCACAGGCAAGAAGTTCTGAATCTTATAAAAGATCAAGCCTTTACTATCATGTCCTTATCCAAATGTCTTTTTTTTTTTCTTTTACCGTGGTATTACTAAGGCGACATATTACCTTTGGGACGATTTTTTTAAACTAACCCTTAGAACAAGTCCTTTCACTCAACCAAAACAAAAACATTTGTTAATTCTTAATTATGGATTTATTTATTTATTTATTTATTTATTTATTTATTTATTCGAACGAATGCTTCAATGAGGAAACAAACGAGCTAGGTGTAGATGTGTGGAGTACACAGCACAGCGAGGGTGAAACTAATCAAGACGAACATGACTCGTCCCTTGAGCCTTTCCATTCGGCCAATTCCAACTCGGAAAATTGGCTCAGCGATAAAACAAATAAACGAGATCAAAGTCACAAAGTTGCCAGACTATAGTCAAGCTACGCGGACTATAATTCGAAGGAATATGAATTGGTTATTAATGGACCTATTTTGTGTTAAATCGAAAGGCATAAAGATGCGCCGATACAAGTGTGGGTATGCGTGTATATGCACATTATGCATACATGTGTGCATGTTTAGTATGTAGATAGACATAGATGAATATATAGATAGATAGGAAGAATGATAGATGAAATTATAGGTAAATAGATAGGTAGACAGTTAGATGAATGTTTGGGTGTGTATCAGTGTGTATGTGTGTGTGTGCGTGTGTGTGTGCGTGCGTGTGTGTGTGTGTGTGTGTGTGCGTGTGTGTGTGTGCGTATGCGTGTGTATATGAGTGTGTGTGCGTGCGTGTGTGTGTGTGTGTGTGTGTGTGTGTGTGTGTGTGCGTATGCGTGTGTATATGAATGTGCGTGCGTATGTGTGTATGTGTGCACGCGCGCGCGTGCGTGTGACACAACCTATAGGGAGCCAAAAACAAGGGCTATATATCAGAATGGTTAAAAGGATTCGAACCTACCCGTCGACACCTAACAATTGGAGCCTAAAGCCATCGTACCGGAAAGGCAAAGAGAGACAGACAGACAGACAGACACAGACAGACAGACAGAGAGACAGGAGAGATAAGTAAAATGAAGGGATTTAAGATTACAGCGTGGTAGAGCAGTAGATTCAACCCATCCATCCCTGTATTAATGAATATTTCACAAATTTAGTTTTTGGCTGATTCTACTTTCATACCTTTGCTGTGGAATTCTGGCATCAAGTTGGCGTCGTGTTGGAGTCGTGATCGACAGTTTTTACCCTCCCGGAAGAGAGCTTAGAGCTCATACTCTATATGACCGATCTATGGGTAATGCTGTGTGTGTGTGTGTGTGTGTGTGTGTGTGTGTGTGTGTGTGTGTGTGTGTGTGTGTGTGTGTGTGTGTGTGTGTGTGTGTGTGTGTGTGTGTGTGTGTGTGTGTGTGTGTGTGTGTGTGTGTGTGTGTGTGTGTGTGTGTGTGTGTGTGTGTGTCTCACCTTGGTCTTTGGACCACGTGTTGGACTCGTGATTGACAGCTATTTCCTTCCCGGAAGAGAGCTCAGAGCTCGTATGACCGATCTATGGGTAATGCTATAACCTCACAACCACACACAAACCCAACTCCCCGCTCACGAGAGTTGGAGTAACGACTCGAAGCGCAGCGATAATGAAATCATTTCAGCCCTGGGCAGGATTCGAACCAGGTACCGCCGACACCGCCGTACTGACAGTCTGGGACTCTACCAACCGCGCCACCGAGTCATGTGTGTGTGTGTGTGTGTGTGTGTGTGTGTGTGTGTGTGTGTGTGTGTGTGTGTGTGTGTGTGTGTATGTGTGTGTGTGTGTGTATGTGTGTGTGTGCATGTGCGTGTGTGTGTGTGTATCTTGTTTATGTATCTCACCTTAATTGGGCACCAATGGAGTGACTACTATTCATATAATCTTTCTATTTATTTAAACCTAGCATCTTTATTTTGTATAATCTAATATCATTAATATATGATTATGAAGTCTATAATATATAAGGTTATCATAAACTAGTTTTAAAATCATATGATTAGGGATCAAAACCTTGATATGATCCTTATACTATAAGGAAAAGTTTGAGTTTTATTGACAAGTTTTCTTCCGCATTATTGGCGAACTGGTATAATATTCCTTCACTTTATTTTCTATGACTTCTTTTATTATAAACCATCATCATCATCATCATCATCATCATCATCATCGTCGTCATCTTCTTCTTCTTCTTCTTCTTCTTCTTCTTCTTCTTCTTCTTCTTCTTCTTCTTCTTCTTCTTCTTCTTCTTCTTCTTCTTCTTCTTCTTCTTCTTCTTCTTCTTCTTCTTCTTCTTCTTCTTCTTCTTCTTCTTCTTCTTCTTCTTTCTTCTTCTTCTTCTTCTTCTTCTTCTTCTTCTTCTTCTTCTTCTTTTCTTCTTCTTCTTCTTCTTCTTCTTCTTCTTCTTCTTCTTCTTCTTCTTCTTCTTCTTCTTCTTCTTCTTCTTCTTCTTCTTCTTCTTCTTCTTCTTCTTCTCCTCCTCCTCCTCCTCCTCCTCCTCCTTAGATGAGATTTGCTGCCAGACTGATATTCTTTTATCAATGGGCGAGATCTTTGCAAACATTTCCTTTAAGTGTGAAAGTAGAACTATAAAAAGATGTTACCAATCGAGAAAAGGCGACGTACAATTGACGACAAGAGAAACACTTCACTTTAAATACAACCCGTGTCTCTGGATCTGCAGAAGTCTGTGTAAGAGTCTGCCGAAATCTGTCGGAGTCTGTCAAAATCTGTCGGAGAGGTGGGCGTCGGTTGTCGCTTTATACAAGAACCGAGGGAGCACTGTAATATACACGTCATTTTATGACAATAATTGGACGTTCTCGACAGCTTCCACAACAACCATTATCCACGATTTTCCAGGAATATCATGGAAGTTCATCGTGACTATTCAATGGCGCATTCCGAAGCCACATAGAACGTTCCAAACAAGTTACTGGATATCTTTGATCGTCCATTCGCCTTCTCATAACTTCCACCCATTCTCTCTCTTCCTCTTCCCTTCCCTTATCACTTTCTCGTCCTCCTCCTCCTCCTCCTCCTCCTCCTCCTCCTCCTCCTCGTCTTTCTTTTCCACGTCTTCCTTCTCCTTTTCCTTCTCCTTTTCCTTCTCCGACGTTTCCTCCTCCTCCTCTTTCTCCACCTCCTCCTACTCCTTTTCCTCCAGCTCCTCCTCTTCTTCCTCCTCTTCTTCCTCTTCCTCCTCCTCCTTCTCCTCTTCCTCCTCCTTCTCCTCTTCCTCCTCCTTCTCCTCTTCCTCTTCATCCTCCTTCTCCTTCTCTTCCTCCTCCTCCCTCTTCTTCTCCTTCCTCTTCCTTCTCCTCATTTTCATTCTTCGACACTTCCTTACCCTCCTCCTACGCCTTTTTCTCCTCTGACGCCTCCTTCCTCGATCTCCTCTTCCTCCTCCTCTTCTTCCCCCTCCTTTCCCCTCCTCTTTCTCCTCCTCCTCCTCTTCCTCCTCCCCCTCTTCCTCCTCCCCCACTTCCTCCTCCCCCTCTTCCTCCTCCACCTCTTCCCCTCCTCCTCTTCTTCCTCTTTCTCTCACTCCTCTTCCTCCTCCTTCTCTTCCTCTTTCTCTCACTCCTCTTCCTCCTCCTCTTCCTCTTCCTCCTCCCCCTCTTCCTCCTCCCCTCTTCCTCCTTCCTCCTCCTCCTCCCTCCTCCTCCTCCTCCTCCTCCTCCTCCTCCTCTTCTCTTGCCTTTCAACTTCTTTATCTCAAATCACTTTCCCTCTCCTCATCTCCTTACCACTGCTCGACTCTTGCCGCAGTCGCCTTGAGATGATGTGTTCTGAAGTGTAATTACATGGATGAACCAGCTCTTGGCGGCTGAGAAACTTCGTATGACGGGACAATTAGCACTGCAGTCCAGTGATATATGCCCAATATTTTCTTCATGCGAAGGGAAGACAATTTTATTCAGCAAAGATGACAGACCTTTCCATCAACTCATTGTAAGTCGAACTTTGTAAACTTTTTTTCTTATTTCGCCTCTAAATGACGATTTTATTGATCTAAGAGAGGAGCTTCCATAGCATTTTTTTATTAACTTATTATTTACAGTGATACATTTTTTTTAATTTATTTCTCATTTGCTGCGAGTCCAAATTTCAGCATTTCGTATAAATGACGATAGACCCCGGACATTATTTCTTTTATTTTTCTTTTCTCTTCTTACCAATTCTATGGTGGATGCGAATCTATACTACTTGGACAACTGGAAACACTTCAAATGGTACGGTCAGACTGCCCAGATTAAGGTATAGGTGAAAAGAATGTTCTTATGTCTACAGGTGATCCAAAGTAGTTTCGAGACTGAGTCCATAGGAGGGTAGTGATGGGTCTAGGACAAGTGCTCCTGGACAATTGCTCCTGGACAATTGCTCCTGCACAGGTGCTCCTGGACAAGTGCCCCCGGACAAGTGCCCCGGACATGTCCCCCCGGACATGTGACCCCGGACAAGTGACCCCGGACAAGTGACCCCGGACAAGTGCTCCCGGACAAGTGCCCCGGACAAGTGCCTCCGGACAAGTGCCCTCGGACAAGTGCCCTCGGACAAGTGCCCCCGGACAAGTGCCCCCGGACAAGTGCCGCCGGACAAGTGCCCCCGGACAAGTGACCCCGGACAAGTGCTCCCGGACAAGTGCCCCGGACAAGTGCCTCCGGACAAGTGCCCCCAGACAAGTGCCCTCGGACAAGTGCCCCCGGACAAGTGCCCCCGGACAAGTGCCCCGGACAATTGCCCCGGACAACTTTCCCTGGACTGATACGGGTAGATCATTTTGCGTAAGCCCCAGGATCATGATAGAATCTAACACCAGGAAAAACCCAGCCGAGTACTCTACACCTGTGCCAGATCTGCAGGTCGATTGCACGATACTCTTTCTTGTTGTTGTTGTTGTTGTTTCCTTGACTGGCCGAGCAGTCCCGTCTCCCTGAGGAACGCTATGGCTGAAATCGGGTCTTCCCACAAATCCCTTTTAGAGTAAATGCTGTGTTTTGGTGCCCTGACATAGCGGCGTCAACATTTTGGGAGAACCCCCACACCCTAAACCCCCAGCATAAACCCTCACAGGAAATCCTTGCCTTCCTCTTGCGGATACCACGAATTCTTAGAAGCAACTCTGGTTATCCGGGGAAAATACCATTCTCTTGTGTTATCGAGGACGCTTTGCAATGCAACTGAATGTTACGGTTCTGTGAAGAGTAGATATTGGATTTGTGATTCAAGCAAGGGCTTAAATCTGTCACTCGCTTTCCTCGATGCGTCTCTACGACTCCTTTCCCCACCTCTTCCTCCTCCTTTTATTACTATTATTTCCCCCATCTTCCCCCTTTTCCTCTTCTCCTCCGCCTCCTCCTCTTCTTTCTCTTCCCCTTCTTCCTTCTCTTAATCCTCCTCTTTAAAGTTTTCTTCCGATATCCCCTTTATCTTATTCGTGTTTACTGTTCTTTCGTCGTTGATGTTTTCGTTCTTTTTGTCTTACGTCATTTGCTCCTCCTCTTACCGTTCTCATTTCTCTAAAGAAAATATTATTCCTGTAAGCGCGGTCAGGAACCCAAATAAGGACAGATCAACAGAATTACATAACTAATCGCGTTCTTATTTCAAAATAACCACGACGGTGTCGATAAAATGGCTCGGCCAACTTAACACAAAGGTAATTAACAGAGTAAATTGTATCTGCTATAGAATAATACAAAAATGTGTGTGCGCATAATAACGTAAATAAAGATGTCCTAGATCAATAGATAATCTTAGAAACAGATGTAGCATACTTCCATACAAATGAAAAAATCTAATGGACGAATTCTGAATCTTAGATCTACTATGATGTTAAGATTCTCACCTGTAATCAAATACGCCTTTCGTCTAATGATTCTGTTAATATACATATGCGAATTTAAACACATACCTACGTTGGTACAAGTCAGCATGCATATCATCGTTTCTGCACGCTATCTTTTACATATATCTATGGTTATAAATGTCAACGTTCATCTACATGTTCGCCAATATACACATCCATTAAAAGACGTTTTGCTATCAACTGTGCTCGATAATTAATAATAATCACTGCATCGGCAAGCTTTACCACTAATAAACATAAATTTTCAAAACTAGTCATTAACCAATTAGTTATGCATTAAGCTTGGCTATCATCCGACCAAAAAAGGACAAAAAGGTATAAGAAGAAAAAGAACAATAGGAGAAGAAGATGAGGAGGAGGAGGAAGGAGAAGATGAACAAGAGGAGGAGGAATAAGAGGGGGGGAATAGGGAAAGAAGATGATGAACAAAAGGAGGAAGGAGAAAAAGATGAACAAGAGGAGGAAGAGGAGAGAAAAGTAGGAGGAAAAGGAGAAGAAAATGAACAGGAGACGTAATAGCAGGGAAGAGTAGGAGGAGTAGAAGAACTAGAGAAGAGGGAGGAGGAGGCGGAGGAGGAGAAAGAACAGGAGCGAAAAGAAAGGAAGGAGTAGAATCATAAATAAAGGGGCAGATGTGAAAGAACAAAAGGTGAAAAAGGAGGAGGAAGAGAAGGAGGGGGGATGGTAGGGGAAGGAAAAAGAGGAGAAGGAAGAAGCAGGGGAGAGGAGGAGGAATAGGAAGAAAAGGAAGAGGAAAGTGAGGAAGGGGAGGAGGAGGAAGAGGAGGAGGAGAAGGAAAATTAGATTAAAGAAGAGCATGAAGAAAAGAAGAGGCAAAAAAAAGAGAGAGAGAGAGAGAGAGAGAGAGACGAAGAGCAGAGAGACAAAGCGGGACTGGGAGGCGCCCGCAGGAGGTCAGGCCGAAGATCGAAGCTCGCCCACCTGCAGAACTCACGAGTCCAGACGACGGAGGCCACTAACTCATCCGCAACACCAAGAGGAGCAGAAGACAAAGAAGTAAAAACAGAAGAAAGTCTTTCTATAGAATAGTCACTCCCTCCCAATGATCAAATCGTGATAGAAAATGGGTTACAGCTGCGGGTGACTGCCTGCAAGTAAAAGCAACAACGTGACGTTGAATCTGTGTTTTCTCGTTTTGAATTGCGAAAGTGGACTGGGAAGTGGATGACCTGAAAGAAGGTGAGAAGAAAGGGTGGGAAGGGAGAAGGTGGAGTGGAGCGGGTAAGATGTACAAGGACGAGGTAGAAAGGGGAAGTGGTGAAGGATGAAAGAAATATAGATGTGGTGGCAGAACCTGAGGTTGAAGAGGAGTGGGGAAAAGTGGGAGAGGTTTAGGACGACTACCCCCGGATAACTACCCCCGGACAATTGCCCCACACCAGGACAATTGTCCCCCCCCCCGACAATTGCCCCACCCCGGACAATTGCCCTCCCCCG
This sequence comes from Oratosquilla oratoria, assembly GCF_046742065.1. Lineage (NCBI taxonomy): Eukaryota > Metazoa > Arthropoda > Malacostraca > Stomatopoda > Squillidae > Oratosquilla > Oratosquilla oratoria. The sequence continues at coordinate 52,531,405 of NC_134804.1, forward strand.
GACAATCCCCCCCCCCCGGACAATCCCCCCCCCCCGACAATTGCCCCCAGACAACTGCACCCTTGGACAACTGCTCCCAAAATGTAATTTGCAACAATTAGGATCACCAGTATCATCACTACCACCACAGTCTCCATTATCACCACCATCATCACCACCACCATCATCACCACCACCATCACTATTCACTCCACATACTCTCGGACGAGAGGCAAGGAAGGGCGTGCATTGGCTAAAATAAGAAAGAGTAGACGAGATATGATACATTAAATATAGGTTTCATCCTGCCATTAAGCTACATGATTCCATATAAGGTATTGACTGCAAAACTTCATGCAGTCATAGGGACACTCGCTTTTCCCGCCAACTGCAATTTTCTAAGGTAGTACGGAAGCCGAACACGGTAGCACTGAAATCTTAGGAAATGCGACGTTTCTTTGTTGTTCCTGGGTTTCTCTAACTCTGCAGCACATATCATTACAAAACGTACATACGTAAGCGTTTTCCAACATTTTCCGACTCTAAGGGCCCCTGTAGTCAGATCTAAGCAGTCCAACACTCCCTAACTAATATCTTATTACTAAAAAGATAAAGGAAATTGTATGTATGCATCACTTCATAGCACCCTCTATAATTGATTTCAAAACCCCGAGTTAGGAAACGTGGCTTTACATAAATGTTAAAAAAATAAATAAATAAAAAGTACAGTACACAAGTAGATGATATGTTATACATGAATGTAAAGCGTATTCACATCATGTATCACCAGTGTTAAGACGACAATGTTCAGAGCAGTAAACAATTAGACAGTTATCAATTCTCAGTCATTTCTTCGTGAACTTGACAGAAGTGTACAAATCATGTTTACAAACTAAGGAATATTTTGAGGGGCACTGGGGTATTTTTCTCCCCACATCCTACCTGCAACCTCCAACTTCCATTTGAATAACTAGGATATGACTTCGCTTACAGAAATCTAGACTTATCTGAGAACATTTCAGAATTATGTCTAACATTTGTATAGGTTTACAATCTCTTAGCTCATCACTCAGCTTTGCTCTATATGACGGAAAGATAATTTGATGAATGGAGATCTGAAAAATAAGATATTGTAACCGAAGTTGTTTTTACTTAAACGAACTCTTAACATTCGTCGCTGGTGAAGCCCGTGGACGCCCAGTGTGATAAACTCTTAAGCAGGCCCTACACAATCAGCATCATTGCGCAATATTCCGTATTGTACAATATTATTGACGGTGTAGAGATGGTATTGAAAAGGCACATGTTTGGCATGGTCATTTGATGCCTTCAGTATATTGTGTCATTCTTCAATACTATCCCTACACCGTCAATAATATTGTACAATACGAAATATTGTGCAATAATATTGATCGTGTAGGGCCCGCTTTAGATTTTCTAGTCTTTCATACCTCCTTCATACGCTCCAGAATTATCTCATTTCCAATTATATCTGCACGCGTCAACAAAGAAGAGTATCCTTGTGTAAGCATCTGAACTGACGTCCTCGCTTCACGGATGAAGTAATTTCATAGAGAAGTAAAAAGGAAATACAAAAAGAAAACCCGCCATCAAGCTATAACCTTTAGTCGTGACGGCCCGATCTTCTCACTGATGGTGTGTGATCCTCGTAAGCGATCGACATCAAATATGGAGTCAGCAAATATCGGAGTAAAAGAGTGATTAGCATTTCAGATTCGGGACCCATTGAGACCGTCGAATGGAAAGGAGAGGCGGGTATTGATGCCTCGGCCCGTCACACGAAAGACCACAACGCCGATGATCAAAAGATGGAACGCCGAGTGTCGATCATTTATTCAATCGACTGAGTTGCTTGGTTCCAGCGGCTGGATGATGGTCTTCATAGATTTTACTCTGGTCCACGTCATATAGCTTTCGTTACTTGAAGTGGGAGTAATGTGGGGAAGTGGGGAGAATATTTGGGGGTAAAGATATGATTTTGATTTATCGAGACTAAGAATCTCCAAACTACAGCCGTGACGTCAGTTCATCCGGACCGTCGCTGCTAAAACATGTAAAAAATGTTGGTAATTCATTGGTAAATGAATATATTGGTTATCTTCATTTGTCTCAATGTCTTAATTGCTACACATTTCAATTTAGTGACGTACTTCAAGATGCTTTTAATACCCGAATGGTTTGATTCTTCCAAAGGCTCTCAGGAATCTAGATATTTTCATCAATCCCATTAGCTTGATGACATTCCTAACGCGTTGAGTTCTTGACAACGTCACACTATTGCAGTCATCTGTAAAATGGATAATAAACCAAAGAGGTTGGAAGCTCTCTTTCGTGGAAGCATTTGCTGAAGAGGTTGGAAGCTCCCTTTCGTGGAAGCATTTGCTGGAGATAGTAAACCAAAGTATCTCGACAGCCGAAGAATGGATATTAAGATAAAGGGGTCGAAGTTTCACATCTGTGGAAATGTGTGCCTATCTATCTCGTCTGGAGATTAACAAGCCAAAGCATTTTGACATCATTTACACCTCTTGTATCTGAGGTTATTATCATCAATTCGACTCCGCCATGTTTCGTAGTTTCTTCGTAGAGCGTACGGTGTTTGCTTTAAGAAATCATCATCATATCCTTCGTGCGCTTACTGACAAACCTCACCTCAAGGAGGTTTCTGGACTCGCAAAAAAAGAACCAAAATAAACTAAATGGAAGACTGTTTTCAGATTTAAAATAACTATAAGTGTCGTAGTCGAGTAATGGGTACCTCATTTTCTTTGTCAGTGATGACATCCACTAGAAGACACTAACTTATATTTAACTAAATTTTGATGTTTATCGAAAATCTGAATATCCGTTTTAATTCAGTTTCCCAGTGTAAATATCAAGATGTTACAATGTCTACCAATTTGTCATGTTTCCTTGTTTGGCTGTATACATCCTTGTTCATTTTTATTTTTGCTATTAACATTAGTATGGACCAAAAGGTCACATTTTGGTATGTTTTGCCCTTGTAACCCGATATAATCCAAAGAAAATCAAGATATGTCATTCCCCCGTCACACCTACGCGACTCAGTGAGTTCGTTTCAGTAGAAACGACTTAGATTACAATCTTTTATTTTTCGAATCTCCAAATGTCAAATAATTTTTGCGTCCTATATTGAAAAGCTGAATGATGAACTAAAAGAAGTTAAACCTGTACGAATATTAGACTCATTTTTGAATTGTCTTTAAGAAAATCTAGAATACTGTAAGCGAAGTCATTTTCCAGTTTTTCAAATTCAAAACATTTGACGAGAAGTGTGATAGTGTGACGGGGACTCAAGATCCAAACGCACGTAAAACTGAAAGATGGACAGCAATATTTCTCTTAGTCTAACCACAAAGGAGAAACGATGGACATAGTTGTGAGATATACTATCATATATACACTATCGGATATCAAGTTGACAATATCTCAGAAATAAGAGTCACCACAGTTTCTCAAGCACACACACACACACACACACACCACACACACACACACACACACA
>NC_134804.1:52544930-52564930 GCF_046742065.1 Oratosquilla oratoria
CTGGGGCTAAGAAGAAAATACGCGGGAACCGGTTTACCAACAGAGTCATTAATGAATGGAATAAACTCTGTAACGATATAGAGAGCGCGGAAACAATTATTATTATTATTATTATTATTATTATTATTTTTTTTTTTTTTTTTTTTTTTGAGAGAGAAGATTAGATAACTTTATGAGTAGGGATGAAAGGTGGTAAAGGACATGGAACTATCTAGTGTAGGCCTTATGGTCTCCTGTAGTCTCCTCTATTCTTATGTTCTTATTGCTTAGCATTGCACAGGGATTCTACACAGGGTTTCCTTGTTCGAAACATAAATGTTACCCATTGTTCCACGCGGATTTCATAAGTCTTGGGAATGTAACCTCATTATTGTTTATGTTTACCATTTCCCAAAGTATATTAATTATCAAACCGTACATTAAACCGACAAATCTAAGCTTGAGGCCATGTTATGTAAAAGTAATAAGCTCTGTTGAATCTTTGCTACGGATGAAATCAGTAGATATCCTAAGCATGTGTCTTCACATAAGCTCACTCGAACTGACAAGAAGAATTCAAATACTAACAGTGCTTCATAAAACTTTTTATATTGAAAATGTCGCACTCATTTTAATTAGCTTTTCGATTAAATGAGATTTCTCTGAACTCAAGATAATTATCTGGTTTTAACATATATAGAATGTGTAAGTGCAGTGAAACTATTAGTTAATCGGTGTCGATCTCAAACCCTTTGGGATATTTATCAGCGCCGACGGTTGAGAGTTCGTTTGAGTAAAAACGACTTCGATTACAAATATCAAATTATCCTCCCAAATATCAAATTATTTTTTCCGACTGAATAATGCACTAAGAGGTTGCAAACTTTTACGAATGTCAGACACTGTTGAAATGTTTCTTAGGGAAGTCTAGATTTCTGTAAACGAAGTTATATTCTAGTTATTCAAATGGAGGTTGGAGGTAGGATTTGGGAAGGAAAATAACCCAAAGTTATTGAAATGTTTAAGTGAGTTGCTGCAATGCTTAGGACCTTGGCAGTGGGGGGGGAGTCGGGGATGACATTCGTTCACAATGAGCTAAGATGAAAATAAATAAATAAATAAATAAATAAATAGATAAATAAATGGGTGACGGATGGAAGTGGGGTGGATTCACCATGGTCTTGAATCACGTGTTGGACTCGTGCTAGACAGTTACTAACCTCTCGGATGAGAGCTCAGAGCTCGTATGACCGATCTATGGGTAATACTGTGACCTTACACGCACACACACACACCCAACTCCCCGCCTACGAGAGCTGAAGTAACACCCAGCAGCGAAGCGATACAGAAATTATTTCGCCCCTGGACGGGAGTCGAACCCGGACCGCCGTGGTGGCAGGCGAGAACTCTAACCACAGTGCCACGAGGTATATATGTGGATGGGTTCTTGCTTTGACTGGCTACCTCTCTTAAAAGGGGAAAAAGCCTTTTGTATATAAATAGAGATAGAAATACAAGGCCGCTGCTAAGTTGGTTAAACAGCAGTGACTATCTTTCCTCAAGAAGCTCAGGAAGAGACGTACTTAAATATGTATGCCGGTGGTATAACCAATTGCAAGTAATAACCTTCATCGGAATCAGAGTCTAGTCAGAACCATACACCGCTGACTGCTTATTCAGAGCCACTCCAAGCTGAGAGGGTTAACATTTCAGTGTTCCCATGAATACAACAGGTGTTGCGGACAAACACTGAAACATGTTTATCAATGCACATGACAGCAGGACCTTCATATGCTGATTACGTGTTTTTGAATAGAACAGATGTGTTCAAAAGGTCCCTACAGGTGAACAGATTGCCCTACCAGATGTTCTTAATACTTAGAAAATAGTGGATTTATTTGGGTGAAACAATTTGTAAGTGGAATTGCTGACCTAATAAGATGTTAGATTTGAATCATGTGTCATTCATAAACAAACTACCCAACTCTGTGACAGATCACATGTGTAAGTACATCGATCAATCAAATCAGCCATCCTGAGTCCACTGCTGAACAAAGGCCTCCTTCATAGCATTCCATGATTCACACGACCGCGCCAACCTGTGCCACGTCACTCCCGCAAACATTTCGAGCTCGTCTCTCCATCTCCTGTCTGGTCTCCCTCTTCCACGCTTCCTATCTCATGGCGTCCACTCAGTAACACACTTGCTCCATCGCTCATCAGTCGTTCGTACTAACTTACCTGCCCAATTCAACCACCTCTCTTTTACTGCCTCCATAATATCTTTCACTCTAGTATGCTCTCTCACCCAACTTGCTCTCTTTCGGTCTCTCAGCGTTATTCCCATAACTGATCTCTCCATTCTCCTATGTAAGTACATATGGATGTATATACATACCTCTATACACAACATTTCATATCTGTACATTTATTCAGATTATAGAACAAATCGCTCGTAATAGCGACGTGATGCAAAGAATCAGTCTCGGCCTTTCGCGAGCTTTGAACTCGGGTCCCTCTGAGCGTGAGAGGTTTGTATCATCGTGCTTATCACAACCCGGACTCCCTTTGGGCTCCAACAGTTACTTGTAATCCTTTCTTGTCCTAAATGTACAAATTGACGCCTTCATTATTAGAAAGTTCATTTGTTACACTTCGCTATATATCATATAATTATTTGATATTGGCATAAGAACAACCATACATTCATTTGACGGTCAAATTACCATGTATATGTTTTTTTTCATTTGGATATCAATCATTTTCTCTGAAGTTAAAAAAAAAAAAAAAATATATCCAGTCTAAGAGAATAAGAGAAATGGTATGAAAGACGTTCCTGGCGGATGAGTTGATGATAGATTAATAATGAATGATCAATTTTACTCCTCAATCCGTGTCCGGCTTCAGAGGAGAAGCCCAGATGTCGTTGACGTCACAGATTATTTCACCTGTGACCGACTCATCTTCTCCTTCTTTGTCTCGATTTTCTTTTCTTATTTTTTTATTATTTCTTGTATCACCAAGCAGCTCATATGGACTGTTGTTACTATTACAAAATCATTATTGAGTGAGTTAAAAGAGGGGCCTTCAAACGTAGTATCATTACTAAGTCATTACTATAGAACTCTTCAGATCAATTACTAGTTTTTAGTTTAATGATGAGATTATCTAAATCTAACCCGAATTAAACATTTGTACTTTATCGGTTCAAAAGAATGAATAAGTTCAACTTTCGTCCCGATAGTCTCCCTGGGCTTAAAAAAAAAAAAAAAAAAAAAAAAAAAAAAATCAGCGACACAAAATCCAGTGTAGAGGAACACCGTGACAATGAGTCCATTACTAACAAATCGTTTAACCTTTCCACCAAGCAGCTGGCACCCAACTCCCGTAGTCATGGTGTAGCAATCTTTTATGTTTGTATCTAGAAGGAGAACAAATCTCGCATAGCGTAGTTTAGCTGATAGTGAATTATAATCAATTCCAATGGGTTGCAGTGATAACGTATAACTGCAGGGTTTCTTTGGTTCTATAAAAAGGTCGTATGCAAATATACATATTTGATTATATATATATGTATATGTACAACACTGAGTGGGTCCCAGTGACTAGAGATGTAGTGGTCTAGTCACTACAAGCACTGGTCATGTGCTAGCCGTTGGTTCGAGTCCTCGGGCGTACCACGTTTCAGTTTCTGCATGTGCCTCCACGGTTCTTCCGATGTTGATGGCTTAGAATAAAAGTGTACTGTGGTTGATGATTATATATATATACATATATATATAATATATATATATATGTATATATATATGTATGTATATATGCTTCAAGTATTTAAGACACTCGAAAGTGGTCACAGCGTTAGGGCAATAAATAATTGATTCCCAGCCCATCCTCGTTTACCCTTCCCCACCTACCATTCTCTCTTATATACATACAAACACACATAATGCACACACAATACACACACACACACACGCACACACAAACACACACACACACACACACATATATATATATATATATATATATATATATATATATATATATATAAGTATATATAAAACGTGTGTACTCGTGTGTGTGTGTGTGTTTGTGTGTTTGTGTCTGGTAAAAAAAATTAAGACACAGAGAAGCTGTTTGCCCACATCAACTCCATTGAAGAGTGCCCTATTTTACAGATTCTTCTAAAACAACCTAAATACTTCAACCCCACAGAGAGCTGTAAGGAACATCAATGTTCTGGAAAGGATGAATGTGTCACAATAAATTCCTAGAATTAATTCTAACCAGCAATGGATACGTTCATTGACCAAATGCGGACATCGCCGTCCATCAGAGGTTAAGGATATCGAATCAAGGTTAATTGTTCTTCTGGAATGAGAACAAACGAGATTGTAATGAACCTGAGACTTCCCTAATTGCTGTGATTCCAGGCCTGTACTCGACCACTTTCCAGGTTCTTTCCAGGTTCATCAAGTGTTTCCATGGAGATGGCTGGACCTCTGGGGTGGTGGTTCACCGTCTAAGTCTTCCTTGTAACTGCTTCCAGTAGTTACTGTTAGCTCGGGTGTTCTTATCGGCTTTAAAAACTCTCATTAAATGAGAGGAGTAGCAAAGAGGATGGCACTTGCCTGACTAATGTTGATTGTTTTAATTTGAGCTCCCGTTCCCTTGCAGGGGGAGAGAGGAGAGCAAGAGGATCTACGAGATGGAAAGTAATGACAATAATAGTGATTCGATTATGATTTGGTTTAACGTTACGAACTCCCCCCATCAGCGTGGAATTTAATGAACCATGCCCTTGGTCCAACGCGCTGGCGGCAGAGTTCCAACTGCCGTCACCTCGACCTCCTTCGCAAGTAGCGACGCTCTAACCCCCTCGGCCAGTGAACATCCACAGTGATAAGAAAAGTGATAAAAACAAGAATGAAAATATTAGATAAACACGTCTAACATTTCCAACCAATATATATGTCTTAATATAGATATATATATATTTTCATTTCACAAAGTGTTCTATTGACTTTCCTCCTCATTTTTCCTCGTTCATGCTCACCATGGACAGAAATCTATATAAATCTGGAACCAGTTTGGGAACGTAAAATCAACACACCCTAAGACATGAACAAATATGAGGTTCAAGCATAAAGAAAAAATGTGTGAATGGCGACAGAAACTTTTACAGAGAACGATGGAATGATGGAAGAGGGCAACATCGAAGAAAACTCGGTAGAGGGTTGAAAAGAAAATAGATAAATGGAGGTAAGGAGGATGGAAGGATGATAGAAAGTAACTGGAGGAATGTAGGTGGATGGAGGATGGATGAGGGAACAAGAATGGAGTTGAAAAGAATAGAGATAGATGGAGGTATGGGGGAAGGAAGGATGATAGAAAGTAACTGGAGGAATGTAGGTGAATGGAGGATAGAGGTAATAGAGTAAAGACATTATCACACTGAGCTATTTTTCCTCCGACTGTTGGAGCAACTATTGATGACGAATTTGATATGCTGGAGGAAAATGATGATATGCTGGAGGAAAATAATTTTCCTCCAGCATATTAAATGACATTCTATGTATTTTTGTTGAGAAAACAAAATAGTTTGCCATCGTGATTTCACGGCGGAAAAAGTTTTGGAGGTGAGCGGTACCGCCGATTAATCGGAGGTTGGGGGAAAAATAGCTTAGTGTGATAAACCCTTAAGCCTTGAAAGGAATAGATAAAAAAAGAGAAAAAATCGAATAGAATAAGAAGAGGAAGAGGTAGGGAAGGAAGAGGAAAGCAAGAGAGACGTAGAGGGATATAGAGAATGGAGAAGGGAAGAATGGGGATGAAGGAAGACGAAGTAACAATGAAAGATTGAAGAAGGACAAGAAGAAAGACAGAGGAGCTAAACGAAGAAGAGCCGAAGAAAAGAAATAATAATCAAACCAGCTGATAACTCTAACAAAGGTGGGGAACGTCTGTGTATGTGGCCTTGAGCACGGTCTCTCAAAGGCACGAACATAAAGGACAACAGAGAAACGCTCACAAGCGCGCACACAAACGTGCTCATGTGCGTTTTTCTGCGCACATACATTCACACGCTGTGAGCACACTCGTACGCATTAATGACGGACCTATGGGAAGCATCCATCACGACCACAAAAAAAGAACAGACGGATGAGAGTGGACTCAAGGAGTCTTCCTAGTGAAGTACTGGCAACAATACAAACTCTACCTTCCCCATCAACAGGGAAAAATTATAATTAATAATATATGGATATAATAGTTGTAATAATGATAATGATAATGATGATGACAATAAAGATACTGACAGCTACTTTGGACATTCTAAGCTGATAGAACTAGTCATGTATAACATGCATTAAAAAAGACACTATTAACGAACGTAAGATTTATTTTTCACTGAATGGAAATGAAAATAAGAAAAAAAATCCTAATGAACTTAAGCTCCCGTAGGTTAGAAAAGTCAGATATGACAAATAGGCTTCGATATCTCAAAGTGCAATGTGCTAAATGTAGGTTTACACAACCCAGAAAGCATATATAACCTAATCTTTTTTTCGAGAGAGATAGAAAACTGAGTGTGAGAGAGATTTGGTAGGGTTAGTGAGTCCTGACCTTAAATTCAGGAAATAGTGCATTAGCGTCAGGAATAGTGCTAACAGAGTATTAGGTTTCCTTGCTGGGACGGTTATGAATAAAAGTGTAGGCCTTATGGTCTCTTGCAGTCTCCTTCATTCTTATATTCTTTATTGTCAAACTCTGGGGTTAGTTAGGCCCATCCTTGACTATGCGGTACAGTTTTGGTCTCCGTCATATAGAATGGATATAAGTTCACTAGAATTAGTACAGAGGAGAAAGACCAGAATGATACATGGGCTCTGAAATTTACTATACGTGGACAGGCTTAGGAACCTTGATTCACACTCTAGAAAAACGCAGAGTGCGGGGTGATCAAATAGAGGTTTTCAATTGGTTCAAGGCTTTAACAGGGGTGATGCAGACTAGGTCGTCATATTAAGACAACAGAACAGGGCTCGTAGTAATGGATTTGAATTAGACAATTTTAGATTTAAGAATGGAATAGTCAAGAACTGGTTCGTCAGTAGAATGGTCAACGAATGGAATGTAACTTTGGAGTGAGCGGCGAAGCTTTCGGTTGTTTTAAGAGAAGGTTTATGGATGGGGATGATAGGTGGTAACGGACATGAAACTTCTTTTAGCAGAGTCGCGTTCCATGAATTACCAAACCTGCTTTAACCCTTTAACCTCCGATGACCAGAATCTTGTCATTTGGTCAAATAAAACAAAAAATCATAAAACACCAAAATGTTTGATCAAACACCAAAAAAATATGACATCAGTCCTCGCGCGGTCAAGCCGCATCAGATGATATTCGGATGTACGAGCCGGCGCAAGGCCTACCATATCCGGTTTTTCGTATCTACACTACAAGCGGCTGACATGAGTTGAATGAGTTAATGCTTTCATCAATTGAACGCCTCTTCCAAGTCCAATCTAGTTGCACGTGATGTCTCCTTCTCTATTCAGGTGACTTCTCGACAGTGCGATTCCTTATGAACCTTCCCTGAATGATCCTCTCCCTTTCTTCCCACGTGGGTATCACTCCTCACTCACATATTGCTGGCACCTTTAATTTTTTCAATCAACTCCTAACCACAAACCTTTCCTGGTACATTGAAGCCTAAGGGGTTATCACATTGGGCTATTTTTCCTCCAACATCCTACTTCCAACATCCCTTTGAATAAAGTGGTTAAAATTATCCTCTCCTTTTCTTCCCACGTGGCTATCACCCCTCACTCACATATTGCTGGCACCTTTAATTTTTTCAATCAACTCCTAACCACAAACCTTTCCTGGTACATTGAAGCCTAAGGGGCTATCACACTGGGCTATTTTTCCTCCAACACACTACCTCCAACCTCCATTTGTATAAGTGGAATATGACTTTGCTTACAGGAATCTAGACTTCCCTAAGAACATTTCAACAGTATGTCTAATATTCGTATAGGCTTACAATCTCTTAGATCATCATTCAGTTTTGTTATATATGCCAGAAAGATTATTTGACATTTGGACACTTCATGAATAGAATACTGTAACCGAAGCCATTTTTATTCAAAAGAACTCCCGATTGTCGGTGCTGGTGAAGCCCGTGGAAGCCCAGTGTGATCCTTTACTGCAGTGTCTGGGTCCCTACTGTTTCCAATCACATCCGGCAATGGCACCACGCATGCGCTTTCCCGCCCTACAGGAACCTCTCCTTCATTCTTAGGCCGGCCACACACGTGCAGTTTAAACTGACAGTTACAAGTGTTCAGTTATAACTGACAGTCGAAACTGCACGTGTGTGGGTATCTCGGTATCACTGAGGTACCCACACACGTGCAGTTTCAACTGACAGTTATAACTGAACAGTTGTAACTGTCAGTTTAAACTGCACGTGTGTGATACTGAGATACCCACACACGTGCAGTTTCAACTGACAGTTATAACTGAACAGTTGTAACTGTCAGTTTAAACTGCACGTGTGTGGAATACTGAGATACCCACACACGTGCAGTTTCAACTGACAGTTATAACTGAACAGTTGTAACTGTCAGTTTAAACTGCACGTGTGTGGAATACTGAGGTGCCCACACACGTGCAGTTTCAACTGACAGTTATAACTGATCAGTTGTAACTGTCAGTTTAAACTGCACGAGTGTGATACTGAGATACCCACACACGTGCAGTTTCAACTGACAGTTATAACTGAACAGTTGTAACTGTCAGTTTAAACTGCACGTGTGTGGCCGGCCTTAGTGTTTATGGTCGAGCCGTTTTCTCATAAAACGACACCTATTGCGTCTTATACCTCATCATCTTCCACTTTACAGAACTTACACTAATTTCACTGCCAACACTCCCATCGCTATCCTCTACATTTCCATAATCTCTTTTTGTTTGATTCTTTCCAATTATATTCAAATGTTTCCAGATAAACTCGATAAAATTTTATTCCCTTGTCATTTATCATATAAGGGCGACAGTACTTTTTTCAATTCCAACTGTCTCTTCCCAAGTATTTCTTTCCTAATCGACTTGACACTAAAATTTTCTATTCTATTCTGAAAATTTCTTTTATCTATTTTTTTCACATTCCTCTCTACTGATACCGGAATTTACGAGTCAATCGTATCTATTTCTGTTCTAACAACTTCAAGTTAGCTAGTTTTTTATCCAACCATCTATTCCTTGTTCCTTGCACGAACAAATCTCTCTAATTAAACCCCGCACTTAACGACTGAATAATCAAATTGAAACTCTCTAGGCTTCTGGACCTCACTTTCCATTCTTCTTTGATTTTCACTCGCTTCTCTGCTACCGAATACTTGAATTCTTCTGCAGATCTTTTCCTTCAGAGTCCCACACCTGAACTTTTTCTTTCTTCTTTCTTTCTTTCTTTTTCTCATATTTCCTTGTTCCTCCTAATTATGACCTCCCTGTGGTTTTCCTCTCATATACACAACTTCTTCGTTCAATTCTCTACCTCACATCGTTTGTTTGTATATATTAGTCATAAATTTTCTCTTCCATATTTTATTCACGAGCACATAGTCAAACTTTGCACTCTTCCTCTCTTTATGGCCGTGTGTGTTAAAGTAACAACCTTTTGTTCTTCTCGTGAGATTAATAATTATAATAATAAAAACAGGAAGATCATGAGGTCGATCAAAAAAGTTGGGATTGAGGGCTGCCTTTCTTAGTTGCCTAAATGTTTCCTATAAATTCACTCTCCCATACCAAGACCCTGACATCTCTTTCTTTTGTCACTGTCCATGTGTACAGGCGGATGTAGTATACTGACCCATTGTAATGACTGTGACGTGAAATACAAATGGAAGGCACAGTAAAAACTCAAAGGTAGGATGGAATACCAACAATCTATCAGGAATAGCCCTGAACAAGTACACCAATAGGATATCGATTGGGGTTGAGCCAAGATTTTGTTAAAAGACAACAATGAAAAAAGAAGAATATTCCTGGAACTTGGACAACTACGGTGATGCAATGTTTAGGTTCTATTGGGCGTATGTTTCTCTCGATGATGTCTGATATTTCCCCTGTTTTATAATTAGTGAGCACATGGTTTTTCATAATATATTTTGATGTTTACAGCTGAAGAAGGTTGTCTTGGTGAATATAACACTTATGCAGTTGGTCTTTGATCTCGGATGCTTTGTTGTAACTGTATCCACTGTTGACCAGAAATTGAAACAGGTGTTCTAACACTAGGTGAATGTGCTTCCAGAAAAAATAAATAGAGAGAGAGAAATGGAGTAGACTCCTTTTTGACATAGGCACTGATGGTAGAGTGTAGGTACTCCAGTCTCTCGATATTTACTGGTGCCCTATTCCAAAAGAAATAGTAAGCACCATTTAACAACAGTATAGGAATGGTTAACATCCTACAAAATTACTTAGAATCGGGACTCTTGAAAAGTTCTCTCATAACAAAGAGCAATGCGAGTTAACTACATAAAAAAAAAAAAAAAAAGGGGGGGGAATTGGTTGGAACCTACAACATTGATATTAACTTTTGCAGAACTCTAACTCTCATAGTGTAGGCCTTATGGTCTCTTGCAGTCTCCTTCATTCTTATGTTCTTATGCAAGATATATGGGATGTGCCATGAAAGCGTTATTTACAACAGCGTCACTGCTTCAATTGTCAGCACTTTGAACATGTTAAGCAGTCGCTGTCGCCGTCCAGTAGGTGTATGTGTGCACTGCTTGGCCCCCAAATATGATTCCCGGTTGTACCATGAAAGTGGTACAACCGCGTCACTGTTTCAATTGTCAGCATATCGGACATGCTAAGCAGTCGTTATCGCCGTCCAGTAGGTGTATGTGTGCACTGCTTGGCCCCCAAACATGATTCCCGTACCTTCATTGCTGTGGCCTGTAGTTTGCCAGCGCTTCCATTTTTATGCACAACCTCCCTCGACTGCCTATAGTCCTCCAAAAGCACAAGCTATGATCAAGACCACCCAGCGTCCTCTTTACACTAGACAACGTAGTTTTGAACGTGAAATCCTTTGCTTTCGAGAATCAGATCATATCATCTTCCAGGAATCCCAAATACGAGTGAGGTCCATGATGGCATGACCTGAAATCACGTACAAAAAAAGCTTTGCAATCCACCACTTGAACGCAACCTCCCCCACCCACTTCTAACATTTCTGCCCTTGCAGCCTCACCAAGAGAACCACAAACACATCACAAGAACTCACCACACTACCTCGTATTCCATCCAGTCCAGTCCCCTCCCGCTACCCCAATGCACAACCATCCTCATTTCACACTAACCCACCACGTCTTCCTATTCTAAACCCAGTCCTTCCTTCACCCACCCATTGCATGACCATCAATCCTTCTCATGGCGTCCAAAGAAGATACCCAACTTCTCACCAGGAACAATAGAACAAATGATACAACATATAAGGATATATCACATCACTATCCTCTCCAGTTCAAAAGTGCCACCAAGGCATCCCCTTCCCAAGAATCCAGAGTATTTCAGTTCCGCCCTCCCTGCCTATCGGAGCTTGTGTTGGCTCGGAGCAGAAAGCCCAATCTGAAATCCGATCATTCCTGCGACAAAATCGTCCCCCACAGAAAGCATGAGACCCACATGGCTCTGCTACATGTACTCGACCCTGTCTTTTAGACCTCCCGCTGACCCCAGAGCCAGCTGGAATAGGTTGCAAGTCAACCTCAAGTTCTGCACCTCCAGAATCTAATCCACCCTCTGCAAACGTCCACTCATCAATTATACCTCCCTACCCCCGGATGAAGATATTTCTACCTGTCCCCTCAATATACTCGCATATCCTATATCCCTCTTACCAAATAAATAAATAAATGAATAAACGGATGAATAAATGAGTAGACACATAAATAAACAAAATAAATAAATAAACACATTAAGCAGAATAAATAGATAAGAAATCTGCCCTCATAAGAATATCCATTCCCTCCTAAATACGACTTATGAACACCCATATTTATTCAAAGATACACAGTCGACACCCACAATTATAGACCAAGACGCTAACACATCTTATTCTTGAACAGAACTCGAGATGTCTCGTACAAAATTAAGAAGATTCATTTCTTCTGCTCTAACAGTTAGCCCCAACTATGCCTTCAAGAAACACAATTATTGGTACATTTTCTCTTCTTCCTTCTCAGGCTGAAGGAGGAGGAATGCCAATTCTTGTACTCCTGGGTATCTCAAATTACCACTCGCATTCCATATCCCTTTCAAGAAACCAAACTCTTCCAACATCGACCTCTTAAGAGGTTATCACATTGGTCTTCCACAGGCTTCACTAGAGCCAACATTCGAGAATTTGTATGAGAAAAAAAGACTACTGTTACACTATTTTATTTTTCGTATCTCCAAATATAATATCATCTTTCCGTCATATAAAGCTGAATGGTAAACTAAGAGATTGTTAACCAATACGAATGTTAGACGTACTGTTGAAATGTTCTTAGAGAAGTCTAGGTTTCTGTAAGCGAAGGAATATTTAAGATGGCAATCGTGAAGGAATTGAAAAAAGAAAAAAATTGATGTGCCTAATAGTAGGGTATTGAACGTACTTGGTATCCCAAGGCAAATATCAGTAACCATAGAGAGATCCGCAGATGACATCTCTACAGTGAGTTTTTTTATATGACTAATTTATCACTTTTTTTATCAATATAGATAATTTTCCACCGCTGTCATGCGTCATCTCTACAAATGTAATCTTAACCGTACATACATACGTATACCAAAGGCTTTTTTCCCCCTTACACGGGAGACAGCCAAAAGACAAGGCATAGAAACCCATTCCATCCCCTACATACTCCATTCCCCTAACCGTACTTTACGTATATCTTAAATCATAGAATGCGAGATATAGGCAAAGAGAGAGAGAGAGAGAGAGAGAGAGATTGAAAGAGATAGAGAGAGAATTCTTTGATAAACAAAGAAGAAGAAAATGGAAGAAAGTGCACCTAGATTTTATGTGAATCTCTGATCAAAATAGATAAATTTGTAAACAAAATAGCACACGCATATCTTTTAAGAAGGTGTTAGCGCGTTCACATGCCAGCAAGCGCTTGTGAATTGTGGAGATTTTCATAAACAAACCATCTTGCCTTCAACGATTCAGTTAAAGTCCAATTTAATTCAAAATATACATTTGCCATAAAAAGTGTTTACTGGTAGCAAAAAATAATGTATAAGAGTTTGAGAACTTATCGTGGAATACCACTGCGGCTAAGTTGCGCCATAATTTTGTTTTGAAATTTTGCACACCTCTTTCGGAAATAGCGTCTGACACGAATCATGAATATCATGCCTTCCACATCCTAATCATTTCCGATTCTCCATCCTTTTTTTCAGACTGATGACATTTATTAAAACTTCATCTTTATTAGTACCTGATCTTATTCAAATCACAGTTCCTATCTGAAGGGTTTATGCAAAATACTTTATAAATGTTGCAGTTTATTTGCTGTACTATAATCTACTGTCAAAGGTAAATAACTTTCTCTGCATATGGTGATTACCTTAAGGAGAACAGGAGGCTCATTTGCAACTTTTATTATGGATTTCTTTGGGTAATTCTATTAAAAAAAATGGAGGGTTTGATTACAGCGCTAGATATTGCAAAGGTAAATCACTTCATTGGATGAGGAAAAAACCTGGGCCAAAATAGACTAAGTAAATCCTTCTTAGGACTAGATACTGCAAAGCTAAACCATTTACTAGGTAGTACTAAGGCTTAGATCCTCACAAGGCAGGTGCGTTACAACATCGCAAGCCACGGGTGAGCATTATGCATTTCTTTTGATCAGTTTACATTATTCAGATCTGCACCCTGGCCACCAATCTAATATGCAAACAGTACATAAGCTCTGTGCTGGCCTTTGCCAATCCAGTATGGTCAACATCCATCTCAGAGACCCAACACCACAGATTACAAGTCACACAAAACAAGTCACCGAGAACAATCACCAACTGGACACAGATAAATCATAGATCATCTACAAACATCTTACATAAACATCTCAACGTGCGCGGCATACAATACATAATATCTACTAAACAAAGCTCTCAGCACCCATTGTAATACATGGAAGATCATCTATCAACACAATTGCGTCAAACGAACCGGAGACAGCTATTTCTACATAATACACATTATCACACCCACCCACTTTACCAAACATGGACAAAGACGTATACACAACTCTCAATAAGTAAATAAATAAGTAAATAAATAGATAAATAAATAAATAAATAAAGCTCTAGTTATTCTGGAGCTTAACATTATTCTTGATCGTCCTTCACCTTCAACACACAAATCGGGCATTAAGTAAAACAGAATGCATCTCAGTAGACACCGCTGCTCACACTACACAACACTGATGGGGGTTTAACACAATCCATCGCAAATTCCGTCTCTGCTACAAGAACTGGTGACAGCATTGTCATTTTCTCTTTGGAATGTTTCAGACTATGATCAGGTCATCTGTCGTGTTGTGTTCCGACCTATCCCCATAATATAATTCGATAAGGCGGATTCCATCTGTGATCACTTTTGCCGCCTGTGATGCCTACATTACACCTCCGCAACTTCAATTGTTAGTAGTTTAGATAAATGCAGCCTCCGAGAGTTTCCTTGTCTTGTCCATATTTCTTGCAACTGTAAATGTGGCGTCACACTAGGCTAGCATGTTACTTGATTTTGCTACTTCCTTTGAGTAGAAACGACTTTGGTCATAATATTCTAAACTTCTTAAAGAACGTCTCAACAGTATCTAATAATCGTATAGGTTTAATTTCTTTTAGAGCGTCATTCAGCTTCTCACTATATGATGCGAGAGTAATTTGGCATTTGGAAATTTGAAGAAAAAAAAAGTAACCAAAATTTTTTTCAATTCAGACGAAGTAACATGCTAGCAAAAATCGCCAAATGCGCCGCCACCTTAATGTCAGATCGTCCCCAATCTGGAAGATGTACTTCTCGGTCAACATGGCCCACCACTACATTGGACGCGCGGTGGTGTCTGAAGTCCGCTCGATGGTCCCCTACGCGTGTCTCCAATCTTCCGCCTGTTTTGCCCACGTAGATCTTGTGACATGTTTTACATGGGAAGAGGTACACCACGCTATCTGGAAAAGGGTGTGGTGGCTTTTCCAGCTTAACAAAATCGTGTACAATCGCACCACAAACACCAACCAGTTTTGTGCCGGACTTTCTCAGGATGTCATTGTGGATCTGGGTGCCGCGGGGTAGAATGACGTATCTGTTGTCCATCTTGATTATAGAATCCCTCCCGACGATTTCATGAACTTTGATCCGCAGATGAAGCAAAAGCCTATTGATGTATTTTAATCTGGATAATTGTTTTCTGGCGTGATTGAATTCTTCTTGTTGGACTTCTTGTTGGCTGCAGATGCAGTAGGGGTATACAAAATCGAGTTATCTACCATGTTGCCTCTCCTAAATTTATATTGCTTACTCTCACCCTTATCTTATGTTCCCTTATTAATCCTCTCATTCAATATACATCCATGTACTTTACCAAACACTCTCAACCTGATAAACTAACAAAAATACCACATTCATATATGTCTTTCCTTTCCCTCAAATTCACTGAGAGATTTCCTTCGTTAAAACATACATTAGATAATCTCACCAGCCACTCCATTATTAACAGTCCATCCTTTGATGTAATTGGGAGCAGGAAGCACAAGAGACTTAGTCTGATTTTATTCCTAACTAGTTTCGCAGGTTTCCTACTCCCACTTACGTCAACCTGTCAGACTGTCTTAACTCCATCCATTGTTAACATTCTGCTGAAGATCTACACCATCCAGCTGCTTGTACCCCTCCATTTGTATCAGCGTTATCATTCTCCTAGTCATTCTTCTAGCATCTCTCATAGACACAAAAATTTATTGTCTTCTTTTTCATTTAATCATTCCTTAAAATATTCCGCTCATCTTCTTCTCAACATCCTTCTTTCCCACTACCAACTATCCATAAACACCATTTATCCATTCCCCTTTACTTGACTTTCCTATTCGTATTCTTAATCTCCCCTCCCCGTTTTTTTTTTTTTTTTATCTCAGGGTAAACACCTTCCCCACCTTACATCCGCTCTTCTATCCGCTTCCTTCACTTAACCTAATTAAATCTAATCTAATCTTACCTAGTCTAGCCTAACCTAACCTAACCTTGTTTTACCTAGGTCTAACCAGAGGTTTGATTATGAACATAACAAAATAAAAAATGAAAACACTTGACATTTTTTCCACTATTTTCCGACGGACCAGAGAGAGCCAAATTGTACCTTTTAGGCTCGTTTTAGCATTAATAATAAGTTCTAAGATATTTGTCGTTATTGCACATTGTGTTGAATAAAGGACTTAGAAACTCGGAAGATAACCACAGTGTCGTCGGTTTGACGTAGAGGATTTTAGCCAAACAACTGTTTTCAGTAATAACCAGCGCTTCTGTCCATAATATATATATATATATATATGTATATGTATATGTATATATGTATATATACATATATATATGTATATATACATATATATATGTATATATACATATATATATATATATATATATATATATATATTTATTCTTTGTTTTCGAGAGGGGATTAGTCCAGTGGATAACGTGTCGAATTCATGAGCAGATGGTTGTAAGTTCGATTCCTGGGACCCACTGCGCGATTCTAGCGTTGAATCCCGTCAGCCCTGGCCAGGCGGAGAGGCGACCCAAACATTGGTTTAGAACAGGGGTTCTTAACCTTTTTTCTCCAATTCCCCACTTTTTAGTGAGCCAACTCTCCAATTCCCACCACAGCATCGGTCTTTGACAAATTCGATTTTAACCCATGCAGTGTTTAGTAAGTAAATAAACGCTTTGCTTTTTTGTGCCATTTTACGGACCTTAATTTTTGTTTGCACGAAGTGTGACAACAAGAAGACACCAGAAACAAACAAAAAGATACAAAAACACATCGATTAAAAAAAAAAGAAAAAAAAAAAGACAGTGGTTCTTCTGTCCGACCGGTCATTCCCCACTTGGCAACTCCGCCATTCCCCACCAGTGGGGAATTCCCCACAGGTTAAGAACCACTGGTTTAGAAGAAGAAGAAGAAGAAAAAAAAAAAAACGGCGTCTTGCCGCAACTGACAGGACTTTGTCCTACCAGTGGTTTCTCACTTCCCACTTCTTAGGAGTGAGAGGGTAAGGTGAGTAGTGGGTCATCAGTTTTCTAAAACTTTACAATGTATAGCCTCAACATGGAGAGGAGCTACTCAAAAAGAAATAATATATATATATTTGTGTGCTTATGTGTGCATGTGTGTGTATGCATGTATATATATGTATATATATTGGAATGTACCAAACTGTCCACCCTCGGGCTTGAAGCCAAATCCATCATCTTTGAACCTTGAAGACAACTAAAGAAGGTAACATCGTCTTTTTCTTCTTCTTCTCCTTCTTCTTCTTCTTCTTCTTCTTCTTAACTTGTCCTGAATATGCCACGACCTCGAGGACTTTACGAGAAGATGTCGCAAGTTCTGATTTATTATCTGGCCACAGTCGGCTCTTTTCGCTTAAATCAGGGAAAGCTTAGAGAATCAAATAGCAATTCCTTTCGGAGCTACGTCTGGTTGTCGTGTCTCAGTCCTATTCAGACGTGGGAAAGTTTTAGTAACTTTAGGAGGTTTCCGACTGGCCTTTCGCAATCTCTTAAGGCGATATCACACTGAGCTATTTTTCCTCCGATTGTTGGAGCAGGTATGCTATCCCCAGCTTTCGGGAAGGGATCTGATTTGCTGGAGGAAAATAAATTTCCTCCAGCATATCAAATGACATTCTATATATTTTGCTTGAGATAATAGAATATTTTTCTATTGTGATTTTACGGAGGAAAAGGATCTAGAGGTGGCGGTACCGCCGATTAATCGGAGGTTGGAGGAAAAATAGCCCAGTGTGATAACCCTTGTAGAAGGCTCTAGGCTTTGGCGACGGGTGATTTCTGTTCACCAGGAGTGATTTTCTTAAGTATCCGCATTCTGGAAACGTTAGAAATCGTTCAAGTGAACGTCAACGATCCAAGAAACGTTTGAGTATATCGTTTTCCTCAGCTCGATTCCCGGGTGCAATAAGGACGGTATTACATTTGATCTGATATCTGCCACGACGCTGGCGTAGACGAAGAACCTTGCATCAGGAAAGTTCTGACCTCGATTATGAAGGATTAGGTCGTGCCTGTATACATAATGCCGCTATATATTATATACCAGAATAGATAACACACCGATTTCATTTCACGTGTTGTAGACTTAATCATGATTCAATATGCTTATCAAGTGGACATGAAGGGGTGTATTGGTGTGTGAGTATTCACTTGCAGACATTTACATATGCATGGACGTTGCCATAAATGTAAACTGGGACAGACAAGCAGGCTGATAGGTTATGAAGCCGACCGTCTGGAAAACACACGCCCTCCACGTGTACATAAACTATTCGTGCGTATGGAGAAATAGCGTATATACGCTTACGAGAGCGTATTGAAACATACTCGTCTGTTAGCGTATACACACACACACAATGCACACACACACACACACACACACACACACACACACACACACACACACACACACACACACACACACACACAAAACACATACACGCACACATACACAGAAATACATACACATACACACACACACACAGCTCGACAGTGCAGTGGTACTGTTCTCAACCGGTAACTCAGCAATCCGAGTTCGAGTCCCACCCAAGCACTCCGACTTTGGTGGTCAAGGTGTGTGTGTGCGTGCGTGTGTGTGTGTGTGTGTGTGTGTGTGTGTGTGTGTGTGTGTGTGTGTGTGTGTGTGTGTGTGTGTGTGTGTGTGTGTGTGTGTGTGTGTGTGTTTGTTTGTGTTTGTAAGGTCATATAATTACCCATAGATCGGGGTCATGTGCGGGTTCATGTGAAGACACACACACACACACACATTCTCGGTGGCGCAGTTGGTAGAACGATGAACTACTAGCATGGTGGTGCGCGTAGTGCTTGGTTCGAATCCTGCCCAGGGCCGAAATTAATTTCGGTACAGCTGCGCTTCGGGTCGTTACTCTGACTCTCGTGGGCGGGGAGTTGGGTGTGTGTGTGTGTGTGAAAGGTCATAGCATTACCCATAGATCGGACCTACGAGCTCTGAGCTCTCTTCCAGGAGGGAAATAGCTGTCGATCACGAGTCGAACACGTGATCCAAAAGACCAAGTGAATACACACACACACACACACACACACACACACACACACACACGAGCGAACGCACGCGTAAAGCGCTCACTCGCTCATCGACGGCAAAGAAGAAAAGTATAACTTACATATTTCATATGGTGATCATCATCTCTAATGAGATAGAGGGCACCTTTTAATCAAGTGAATGGAGCGCCCTGGCAGGGCCGCAGGGCCATATTAGGCACAAAATGCAAAAATGGAATCATCAGTGAATAATTAATCTTACCTGGTCGATGCTTAGATGATTTGTTTTTCTTGTCTTAGCTTCTGTAGTGTTGTTATCAATAAGATAACTCTTGCTGTCACTAATTTAGCTCGTGATGATATTTCAGTTAAATAGCTTGAGGTTTTTTTTTTTGGATTAAGATGATTTACTTTCGTGGGAAGTTGTTAATTGACTGAGCAACTTCTTTTAGCTGGAGTGAATTTGTCATTAATGGCTAATAACAATTTTGATGGCACTAGAACTCTAGGTTTTATGATCTGCGACATTCATCAAACTCGACAAGCTAGGTTAAGGATAGATTCGTCATTAAATTCTTACGCATTAGTTTCCTGATGAATGGGTTTCAGATACCTTCTGAAATCTATTTCGTTTTCATC